>NW_024426774.1:55358562-55543924 GCF_017311325.1 Ursus maritimus
AAAAAAAAAAAAAAAAAAAAAAAAAAAAAAAAAAAAAAAAAAATCTGGGGTGGGAAAGAAGAGTCCAGATTTCACTGAAAATGAAGCTTTCCAGAGCTGCTGACTAAGGAGTTTTCTTTCCAAACATCTGAAACAGCAAACAGATTGTAAATTAAGAGGGAGTTACAAGATAGTAGCTGCAGGGAAACAACGCCTCCCTGTTCCCTGGGCCGAGCTGTGGCTGCCCCGCGGCCGGGCGGCCGGGAAAGGTGACTCGCCAGGCCCGGGAGGGGGACCGGGGCGCTGGAGGGTCCGCCACTGGTAGGAGGTGGCTGGGAGAGCTCTGGCCTCTCCTCGGAGCCAGGGAGAGCGGTTCCTTCTGACAAGGGGTGCAACGCTGGTCTGCGCCGTTCTCTGGAGCCGATGAATGAGTGACTCCCACCCAGATCACAGTTCGGGCTCCCACGGCAACCCAGCAAAAATAAAGGGAAGCAAATCGTAACCCATCAAACATGCTTCCCACGGGCAGAGCGTGAAGGGGGGAGCTGGACGGTCCTTGGGCCACGCTTCTCTCCTCCCACAGAGTAAAAATACTGATTTCAGTGAAATGTCTGCATTCGGTGGAGGCTTGAATTTATAGGGGAAGGCGAGCCCTGGGGTAGGTTGCTCTGGCGGCCGTCCTGCTGGGTCTGGGGTCCTGCGGCCAGGATGGCAGCCCGGGCCTGGAACCACACAGTCAGAAGCAATGCTCCCCACCATGCCCGCCCGCCACCAGCTCCGGAACGCAAGTCCTGCTTTGGATAACAGGACAGAAGAGAAGGGGTGGGGTAAAGGGGAGAGCGGATGGCCCGGGCAGGTTGCATCATGGAGCATGCCGCCAGGCATCCTCGTCCTGTCCCTGGGGGGTGGGGGGTAGTGACTGTCAGCGTGACCTCCCCTTTCAGGGCTCTCCAGCTTTGTCTGAGGACCCAACGGTGTGGTCATGTGAGCCCCTCTGAGTCACATCGGGCCTTGCTCAGAGACTGGGAGGCATCTTTCCTGATTTCCCATTTCCCAGAGAGCCATCTGCTCGGGCCCGCTTTGGGAAATGGTCAAGATGATTCTAGGTTTGGGAGTATCCTCGGGAGCCGTGTCCATTTCAGCCAGGAGCCGCTGGTGGTGTAGGCTACAGAGCTGTGCCCCGGAGTGGCCCAGATCCCCATGTGTCCAGCCCCTACTTGCTGCTCGCCCGAGGCAGGGATTGAGGCAAGGACTGAGGCAAAACCAAACCAGAACAAATAGCTTTTGACAAAATGGAAGCCGCAGAAGTTTGGTGTAGTGTTTGGGGTTTGCTTCAGAGCTTGAAGGGTTGAGTCAGTGGTCAATAGAATAGGATATGTTTTGGAAAAAATTCAGATGGGGCTCAAGGTGGGGTTTACAGTATTTGCAGGCAAAGGCAAGACACAGATTCTGGAAGGATCCCCATCCATTTCACTGAGAGGCTTATGCATAAACTGGTTTAGGAAGCAAACCAGGTGAGAGTTCGCCTACGTGTCAGGCACTGTGCCAGCGCCAGGGGGACAAATCTGGGCCAGACGCTGACCCTGCCCTCAAGGATCTCACAGCCTGCAGGAGCAAGAAGAGCAGATGGGTCATCCTAAAGCCAGGTGACAGGGGCAGTTAACAGCCCCTCAGCATGCCAAGAGGCTGATACCCTGCGGGAAGCATTCAGCCTTTGGGATCAGACTTGGGTTCTAGACTCTTCCTCTTCCTGGCCGAGTGACCTTGGGGACGTGACATCATGTCTAAGTCTTGGTTTCCTCACCAGTGAGCTGGAGTCAGGTACAGTTCGGGGACTTCTTAGGGTTCCTTGGGAGGATTTGGGGAAAGTGTGCACGAAGCTCTCGTGTCTGGGCTCAGGAATGCTCGTGATCAATGTATGCCAGGTTTATTACGAGTGTTACATTATCAGAGAGGTTTGCTGAGCACTCTGGGAGGCCGGAGAGCGGCTCTGTGGGGTGAGGGGTGTCCGGGGTGGGGGGTGCTCAGAAAGGCTCCCAGAGGGAGGGGTGCTGGCTGGCTGGTGAGGAAGAGCTTTCCCGGCGGAGGCGCTAGCCCGGGTCGGTCCCCCGGAGCCCAGGGGCAGAGAGAGGACGATGATCTCAGGTGCCGTGTGCTCACACACATCATGCCAAGTGATTGGGACGCGCTCTTCTCCGCGACAGCCCAGGCCCAGAGGATCAGCTGGGACAACGGATAACCGACACGGAAGGCTCTGGAGGTCAGGCTGACTTACTGTCGGGAACACGACCGCGGGAGGCTGTGGGGACCCTGGTGTCCACTCGGTAGAAGTCCTGCTGGTCAGTGCTGGCCATCCAAGCAAGCACGGTTGGCGGCTGTCTTGGGAGATCCGGAGCTCACGCGAGGTCCCCGCGAATGTTCACGGCCGGCCTGGCCAGCCCTTCAGAGGGGAGACGCAGGAGAGTCAGGAAAACGGGGTTCAGGTCCTGCCTCTGCGGTTACAGATGCATGATGCCGTGAGTCAGTTTCCGGTGTAGACTTCCCACTGCCTCAGCTTGCAGAAGGGACTCATCCGTGGCTTTTTCGAATGTGTAATCGGCGACAGCCCTGCCCCCAGCCTAGAGGCCCGGGGCGCGAGCGCCGTGCGGGCACCGCGGGGCCAGCGCGCCGGGCTCCTGGGGCGGCTTTCGGGCGCCCGACCGGCTCGCCTTCCAGCCCGAGGATTCTGTGATTCTCCGAGGTTTCTTCCTACCCTAGTTTTCAATTCTGCAGACTCTGAAGTACTGGAGACTTAGAAAAGGGATTTTATTCAACATCCTACCGCTGATTAGTGGAGAACTATATTTAGAAGACACGACTCCCAGCCTAATCCGGTGTCCCTTCTGCCTCCCCAGGCCGCCCCCTGCCACCGTCCGTGCTGTCTTAGCGCGCGCTCCTCCCGGGTCTCAGCAAACCTGTGCTGCCCTCTATAGATGCCTTTCCCTTTTACAAGAAAACACCAGAAGCCAACGGATCCAGCCCGAGACAACGATCCCGGAATTCCTTCCTCTAGGTCTGATGAGCTCCGCGAAATGCTGTATGAAATGTGAGGTGAAAAGAAGGCCCCGCTTTGCCGTGGTCCTACAGCATCTGTCCTCGCCTTCTTACTACTAGAAGCCCGTGTAGGTGGCGGCCCAGAGTACAGCTACTTCCCTGTCTCTTTTGTAGCCAGATACGGCGCTGCGACAAAGTTTTGGCCACGAGGTAGTCATTAGAAGTATTTTGATTACCTTATGGAAAGTGTTCTCAACGAGAGGGAGAACGCTCTTCTTCGCTCTTCCTTCGTCGATGGCGGGAACATAGGCATAGTGGCCGAACCATCAGCAGCCACCTTGGGCCATGAGGTAGACACTATGTGTGGGTAATGGTGGAACGACGAAATGACTGTCAAGAGCTTCAGTCACTGACGATCTTCTGAAGCCCCCTCACCAGCCCTAGACTGCAAGAGAAATGAACTTCTATGGTTTAAGCCACCACTGCCACGTTTCATCAGCTCTGGTTCTTGGCTGTAAGACAGCGTTATCTTGTACATCACTAACCGAAAAACCACTTCGGGTGAAACGGCTGCCCCTCCGATTGTAGGGCACTTTCCCATCTCAGAGAAGTTCAGATGTGACAGAAGTATGAATCTTATTACATGGAATACAGTATTTTGGGTTTTTGTTACAGCCAAACCTAATCCTAACTGATTTAAGAAACATGAGGGAATGAAAAGTGGCAATTTCTAAATAAAGACCATGATACTCATGTAGAGGGAGGAAAAAGTTTCTATATAAAAGAATGACTCACAAAAATAGTAGTGACACATGACTCAATTTAGGGACATTTCTCCTATCCTTCCCAGTCTGGCTTGGATTAAATGGGGACTTACGTATGGCTACTTGGATTTGGCCATCAAGTGAGTGGAGACTCTAGAGGATGAGTTGAGCCGGCTTTAAGGTGTCGAGGACACAAAGCTGATTGCTAAACCAGTCGTCACTGTGTGTGACCGGCTTTTAGGGTCTCTGCCTCTTCAGTGTCTTCTCCCCAAGTCTGCAGGGTCCACCTGGCTGACTTTGAGCAGGACAAATGGTCAGCTGCTGTGTGCAGCCAACGGGCTCTCCCTTAGCCGAGACCCAGAGAGGCGCCTGAGGCCTTCCCTCACCAGCCACTGTTACTGCTCTCTCGTGCGACCGGAGCCCTGGTTTGGGGCGAGCACTTCTGGTCCTCGAGGCGAGTCCCGACTTTAACCCGTGATAGTCCAATACTGATGTGCCTGGTGTGATTAAAACATCCCAGGCCAACAGGACAAACAAAAGGGAAATCTGGCTTATCCAAACATGGCTCTAAGAGGAAATATCCATTCTGTGTGTCATTGAAGCAGGGTCACTTTCATGAGGAAGACCCACTTGACCATGTCTAAATAATAACGCAATTCCTTGTTATTTTACAGGATCCTTTCACCTGTGATTGCTTCTTGAACCTGCTGGGACTCTGGGGGCCGTCACAGGTTTTGCCGACTCTACGTTCTGGTTACCATTTATTGACTCTTTCCTCACGTGACAAGTGTTTCACATTTATTATTTAATACATCACCGCCACAGGAAGGCAGTATCATTCCCATTTTCAAGTTAAGGCTCAGAGAAGGTGATTAATATCATGTATGTATTTACTGGAAAAGAAAAAAATTCCCTAGAAATGCTCACTTAACTTTGCCAGTTCTGATGAAGATACATTATAGTGAATCATGGGAATTTCTTTTATGATCTCATGTTCTACATAAAAACAGCTCACCTTAGTACTGATCCAGTTCCTACGGGCCAGATCCTAATTCCTTCTGCTTTCAAAAACGTGAGGCCCGACCTACCAGATGATTTCCTCTGGACTGAAATACATTAAAATGGAATAAACCTTCACATCCAAATTCATCAGATTTTCCCTGATACCAAAGTACAAAAACACCAGGCTAAATTTCTTTTAAATTATTTTATTTTTGTGTAAGCTAAAAGGAAATTTACACACTGAAATCTCAAAAGACCTTGGGCATGCACATTAACCTTGTCAGAGGTTCTTCTACGTGTCTTTCTTTTTTCCATAGGAATTTCCCCAAACATTTAAAACCCATAGTTTTTACTGTATATACAGCCTAAACCATAGCAATCTATGATTATGTCATTTTACACTGTGCAAAATCCTCAAAAAATAGTGGTACGATAAAACAAAAAAATCATTAACAAGTAAATTTCATTGTAAGACATTCATATAATTTGGTCCTTCTCCAAACCAAACTGATTTAAAACAGACACAATCTCTTCAAACCCCTCCAATCAAGTGCTGACAATGATCCACACCCCGTTAATACAAGAGCAAGCGATCAAGTACCTTGCAAAAGGTCACACGGCAACGTGCCAGACTGAAAAGATTAAAAAAGAGCGCAAAAATGTTAACAAAAAGTCAGATCTGAAACAAACCCACTACACATAAAATAGAAAAAAAAAATTAAATGGGGACTTTGGAGCTTACTTATGATAGCAAAAGTAATTCAACATATGATATGAAAAATAGAACATTCAACGCAATCTGAAAAGACTGAAGGGGATTTCACAGACAGTGGAGATTTGAGTTTTTAATTTTCTTTTTTTTTATTTCAAAAGTTTTGTAAGAAGGACACCACCAGTGTATTTCACAAAGACATAAATGTATACACCCCAGCAACACAAAAAGAATAAATCTTCAAAAATGTTCACCCCCGATTATTTACATTTTTTTCTAATATAAATTTAGGACTTCAGTATGTAAATAAATATACATTACTATGTATACCTTTCTAGTGCGGCTTACCAACAAATCAGCTGAACTTTTTTTTTTTTTTTTTTAATTAGAGCAGGTATGCTTTTGATGGTAGGTAGGGGAGGGCTGGAGGGAAGGAAAAGCAATTGAAATTGTCCAATTCAGTTATCAGTCGGCTTTCTCTTGGGACCTTGTGGAAGGTGTTAACGTGGCCGGGAACATCAACACCTTGGCATGCATGAACGTTAAGTCCGGAAGGCTAGCGATCACCTTGATGGCTTCTTCACTCAGGTGCTCTTCTTTTTTCGGTTTCCTATTGACAAATGAAAAAAGAGAAGCGAGTTAATGTGACTTTGCTGTGGGTCAAACGGGAGAAAATCCACTCTCAAGGTAGACAGTTATCGATCTGTGGGGACTGCTCTGCCAGGTCCCGCACCTCGTAAAACCTCTGCGCGAGCTTCCTGTGCGAGACGCCGAGCGTCTTACAGGGACGCGTGCTCCCCAGTTATGCGTGCTCCTTACTGCCGGCACGGACGCACAGACATCCCACGTACCCACGTACAGCTCACAGATTGGCTTAAGGCTGAACATCGGCCCGGGCACACTTTTAAAATGTTACTAAGCAGAAATATAATGCCGGGGCCCTAATAAAACTTCACCCAACCGGATTTCCCCGACCCCGTGAAACTACCAAAATTACTTCAACATAAAACAAAGCATGTCTGGCACAAGACCGTGTAAGTCATTCTAACCTCGGGCTTTCTTCGTCCCCCATGGGGAATTCCAGGAGAGAAAGCCCTCGGCTCAAAAACAGCAGTCTCGGCCCCGCGGGGACGCAGACAGCAGGTCCAGGGGCAGGAGCACGAGAGCTGGCCGCCGAGGCCGAGAAGGCACACAGGCAGGCCGTGCTCGGGGAGAGGGGAATCTCGGAACCCCAGGGGTTCTGCAGACGAAGTACACTACTCACTGCTCTCGGTATTAGAGGTGAGCAGTTCAGTGCTAGCACAGACAGGAAGGACTCCTCTCCAGCCAGGGCTTCCCACATGGCGAGCTGCGGAAATGTCAAGTGAGCCTCAAATGTGGCTCAAATTGAACACGTGACTGTAAGCCAACCTTGATTTTTTCCAGGATGTTAAATATATTGAAAGAATAGTTGCGGTCATACAGATACTAATTTTTAGACCAAAGTTCATTTAAAATTGTTGATTCTAAAAAGCCCAATTCTCTTTTATGGTAAAATAGCTGGTACTACATCAGGTGTGACAGAAGTGATTTCTTCTACCTCATTATTTTCTTTGTCGTTGGGATGGGGAACAGGACGTCAGGAGATGAAGTGAGAAGGGAAACACAGATATGGACCTTTATTTCATACCTAGACTCTTCTGTTATCACTTTTGAATTCAGGCTGAAATGAAAAGATTTAATAGAATGACAGAAAAATCAAGTATCAGAATTTTAGGACCGAAGTTCTTCAACAAGGGGTGGGCTTTAGGCACACCGAAACCATGAGACCAACCGATACTCAGTTCAAAGGTTTCTCAGAAGAATGGAATAGCAATCCAGTATTTTCTGCTCAAAACCTACAATTTTAATTGCATTTAAATGGTGGCAGAATTATTATGTGGATGTTTGATGAAGAAAAACCAGAGAGTGAAGTGAAAGACTGGGAGTGTCTGTATAACGGAAAAGGCCAGCCTCTCACCAATGGTCAATCTTAACATCACTGATGATGGAGTCAACCAGATTATTATGCAATTTCTGATGCAGTACAACACCTGTGCTGTGTTCCAGCCAAAATGTTTCATCCGAATTCATTAAACTTGTAGATATAATTTCTAGCTTACAGGAAATAAGGGGAAAAGAGAAGCATATTAAACACTTCTTGAAGGAAGCCGACAGATAAATCCTGAGGTGGGGATGTTCTGCAGGACATGTGGACTGATCTTTTTAATAAGCTACTGTTAAAACTGAAAACAAACAAAAGGGTTGGGGGTAGATAAGCTAGGCTGAAGGAGGCTGGGCAGACATCTGAATACAGCTTTGGTATTAGATGGAATTAAGATGCACTCTAGTTGACAGGTAACCTGAGACCACAGACTGCAGAGGTAAGTTCAATCCGGCATGGACTATAAAATCTCATTTTTGGTTAAAACAACACACATATGTATATATTTGCACAGAAAATGATCTGAAAGGAGTTATGTTGATCTGAGTGGTAAGAATATGAAACTAAGTTTAAATTTTTATATTTTCTAACTCTATAATCTATTTTACGGCTTCTGTAATAATAGAAAGTTATTAAAAACAGTAAGAAACAGAGAGACTCTTGACTCTGAGAAACAAACTGAGGGTTGCGGATAAGGAGGTGGGTGGGGGGATGCGGTAACTGGGTGATGGGCATTAAGGGGGGCACGTGATGTGCTGAGCCCTGAGTGTTATACACAACTAATGAATCACTGAACATTATATCAAAAAATAATGATGTACTATATGTTGGCTAATTGAATTAAAACAACAACAACAACAAAACAACAGTAACAAACAGGGGCACCTGGGTGGCTCAGTAAGTTAAGTGTCTGCCTTCGGCTCAGGTCATGATCCCGGGGTCCTGGGATTGAGCCCTGTGTGGGGCTCTCTGCTCAGTGGAGTCTGCTTGTCCCTCCCCGCTGACTCGTGCTCTCTCTCTCTCTCTCAAATAAATAAAATCTTAAAACAAAACAAAACACAGTAACAAATAAAATTGCACCTAAACAAACTTTCTCATTTGTGAAATGCAGTTGGGGGATGGGAAAGGAGAGCAAGGTAGAAGCTTTTACCCAAGCAATGGTTGGTAAAGATTACTCTAGACTTTCTACTAATGGCCTTACTTCAGAGGCACTACTTAGAGGCAACAGGACATTGAAAAAAAAGTTTAGAGTTGATAGTTTGTGTCTTTATCTGTAGTCACTGTGCGTTTATGTCATCTGGTTTTCTTGGAGTATAGGAAAAAATGCTTGTGGAGAATTTGAAAATAAAAAGTTGTCTCATGAACTTTTTTCAAATCCAAAAGCAGTGACCTAATTTTGATGTACATTCTCATTAGCTAAGATTTATCCTTTTTGTCAGTGGAATACAACTGAGAGTCCAGAAACAAACCTGTATGTTAATGAAAAATTGATTTTCAATAAGAGTGCCAAGATCATCAATGGGGAAAAAAAGAGTCTTTTCATTAAACAGTGTGAGGTATCCACATGTAAAAGAATGAAGCTGGACCCTTACCTTACCACACATTCAAATATTAAATCAAAATGGATCAAAGACCTAGGTGTAAGAGTTGAAACTATAAAACTCTCAGGAAAAAACCCTAAGTGTCAATCTTCCTGACCCTGAAGTAGGCAATGGTTTCTGGGATGGCAACAAGCAAAAAGTCAGACACAAACAAGCCTCAGTGAGAATGTGGAGAAACTAGAATCCTCACATATTATTGGAAGAATGTAAAATGGTGGCACTACTTTGAAAAACAGTTCAGCAGTTGCTCAAAATGTTAAACATACTGTTACCATATGACCTGGTAGTTTCACTCCCAAGAAAACAGAAAACATCCGTCCACACAAGAACCTGTACATGAGTGTTCAGAGCAGCGTTAGTCACGACAGTTGACAAGTGAAAACAACCCAGGTATCCATCAATCGGTTAATGGGTAAGTAAAATGTGCTATAATCACACAAAGGAATATTATGCATCCATAAAAAGGAAGGAAAAATACCGACACACACAGTACCATGGCCAAGCCTGAAAACACACTAGGAGAAAGAAGCCAGGAACAGAAGGTCACATACTGTATGACTCCATTTATATGAAATAACCAGAACAGGCAAATTCCTAGAGACAGAATGCAGATTGGTGGATGTCAGGGGCTGGGAAAAGTGGCAGATAGCAAATAATTGCTAATGAGTATGGAGTTTCTCTCTGGGGTGATAAAAATGTTCTGGAATTAATGGTAATGGTTGTACAATGCTGCTAACATACTACAAACCACTGAAATGTATACCTGAGAGGGTGGATTTTATGGTATGTGGATTATATCCCAATTAAAAGGTTAAAAAAAAAAGACAAGAAAAAGACGTATGTATCCCTTTTGGCAACTAGTTGTTTGGCTTGCATAAACTTGAGTCAGAGGTCTACTGCTACTAACTAGGTGGTCACCCACTGAGTAAGATAAGAAAGTAATTTTTCTCTGTATTAGAAAGGTAAAGCCAGAAGAAGGAACTATTTTAAAACTAAGATCTTGCATTTCTTTAAAAAGTAAGAAGTTGCTTTTAACAAGCTGTGTAGGGAAAGAGCTGAGCACACGCACACTTCTTCCTACACACGTAGCAAAGGCACTTAGAAAAGAGTCTGTGTTTGTTATGCGTCAACTTCCTCTACCTACACCTGGGTCTCTTAACCCTGCGGTACCCTACAGTCACTCTACCTTCTGTGTGTTGTCAATAGTCAAGATTTTGCCAAGCTTTACTTCTGTAGCTTATTTTATTCAAAAACAAAAAGAAAAATAGAACAAAATGTAAAAACAACAAAGACTCTGAAATTTTCTGAAAGGATACATGCCATCCACCTTTGTCTTCCCTGTACAACTGAGAATCATTCATGGGGACATTTTACAGCATTACCTTCTACTTGTGAATATTTGCATTTCTTACCATTTTCAAATAATTAACTCAAAACAAAATACAGAGTTGGCAACTTTTTTTTTCTTTCCCAGTCTGTTGTGTTTTAAAAACACAAAGCTGAACAGACACTAGAGAGCAATTCAATGCAGTTACGATACTCACCTTAGCATACACACAATGGTTCCAGTTCATTGCTTAATAGTACAGAGTAAGGGAAACAATGAAAATAATTTCTTCAAGTGACAGTTGTTGTTCAAGTTCCCTGGTATACACAGGATGTGTCAAGGATGAGTTAGGAATCAGGAGAGCAAGCAAGCTAACAATGTGGTGTAGGGCTCCTCCTAATGGCATGAAGACTGAACTCTCACCACGGGACTTGGGAAACTACCACAGTACGTTCAGTGAGACTGCAGAAGGAAAAAGGTAACAAAATGGTAGGACTGTCCTTAGAAAAGGTTGTCCTAAAAATGGCAGGGAAGGCCCAAACAATAAGAGCATCAGTATTTTTTTTTTTTAAGTCAAATGTGCAGTAGCTTTTGGCTAACGTATATAGAAAAAGTGGACGAGAAATTTGTATGAGAAGAATTTTGATTTGAAAACATGATTTGGGGAGAGAAAAAATTGGAAAGTGAGCAAAAAGAATCCACAGAGGATTCATTTACAAATAGGTTCACTGAAGAGGAGGCTTTACCAGTGCCAGGAGGCCCTACCACAAAGAGAGGGGAACACGGAGAGCAAGAGAGTCCGCGGTGCGTGCATGCTGTCAATTATCCTAGGGAAAAGCGAAGGGTATCCGCAGTTGTAAAATAAGTAATACTGCCTCTTCATAATCATGAATATTAATAATAATACGTATCTGTTGAATGAATGGATATTTAAGCACCCAATACAGTTTGAAAGGCAATGTGATAATTCAAACCAAAGTTTTAAGACTGGTAAGAAAATAAAGGCTTTTTAAATGGCTGTTTCTCTATGGAAGAATTGATTCAAAAGATAAGTGTGAATCTGACATGGGAACAGAATGTATTTATTTAGGAGTAAGGGCTATAAGACTTCTGCCAAAGTGGGCAACTAGCAGTGCTGATGAACAACGGATTTGGAACAGGGAAGTCGGTGCTCCTATCAACCAGTATTTGCTCCCGCAGTAGTGATTTCCTGGTTCACAGTGACTACCTCCTAGTAGGAACTGGCCTATTCTTATGGCCAACACGTCAAAGTAATGGCTTACTGTTCTTGTGCTAAATTACATAAAACTAAAGGTTTCCCGGATCTTGAGCACAGGGCCCAAGTGACATTCCTTCCATCTGGTTCCAACACTGCTTTTCTAAAGGCCACATCCCTGAAGGGCCTCCCAGAAAGCTTGGCAAAACAAGGCTTCACATCCCAAATCAGAGGCGCTGCACATCAGCAAAAATGCAGAAAATAAAATAGCAGCCATCGCCTATTCCAGCTTAGGTCAGGAGTAGAAAGGTTAGCCTAAGGGACTCTGCGAGTGTGAAAGTGGGTTCCTACAGATGGTCACCTCAGTGGTTATGAAGGGAAAGAGGGATTGTTTCTAAAACGGCTTATGATCTCGATACCTAATCAGAATTCTTCTCTACAAAGTTTGGGGGTGGGGGGTAAAAAGAGAAAACCACATCTGTCAGCCCCTTCCAGCCTCTTAAGAAATAGCTCTGCTCTAATAAAGTTCGTAATTAAACATAATTTGATAACTGTTTTCTGAAATTAGGCATCATCTACTGATTTTTATAAATACAAAGTGAATTTTAACACAATATATTGAAATAGTGTCAACTTATTTGCTTTCCCATTTGGGCTGTTTTCTTTAACACAGAATTCAAAACAGGGTGTGATGACCACTAGCTGTTTACCTGGTAGATGTGCTTGTCTTCTCTACGGTGGACATGAGTCTTGCAAATGCATCAGTCACTCGGAGGCTTGATGTGGAGATTTCCAGCTTGGAAGTTGTTAGCTCGTACAACTCTGGATCCACACCTTACAGTATAAAACGACAGTCAGTGAGGGCAAGCCGCAGCGCCTTCCTCAACCAGCCACGATCCAAGATGCAAAAGGCACTCATTCTGTAAACATCTGAGTCTTTACGAGCACAACAGTCTTTAGACTACTGCAGTATTGCATTTATTTTTAAATTATAGATTCCACCTTTCAGAATTTTTATAAAGTAGGAAAATACTTTTAAAATCTCACTTTGGTATAAAAACAGCCTTAATTCACCTAACATTTATGTAGTAGATATCATGCAAATACTTCTAAAATTTCTATCTGCTGTAGAAAATTCTCTCAATTTTGGATGAGCGATACGAAAGTTATCAACGTTTTATAGAGAGCGCACACGATTTGTTATAGGATACCTCAATGTTTAAATGGACTGATTAACCTCATTTTTGAAATTTTCTCTCCTTCTACACCCCTCTAACCATTTTATCTCCATTACACTTTCTTCCACACCAGAAGATTTAGAAGCTAATCTGAAGTCTCAAATATGATAAGTGACTTGGTTAAATGTATTCTGACCACCTGAGGACATGAGATACTACTCAAAGCATCAAATTATTACTAAAGATAAATTATATACATTGCTCTTTCTTCAGGTCAGAAGTAGGGAGGGTAAAAGAGTCCCAGAAAACATAATAAAAGCACTACTTTTAGACAAAATGAAAACTGTCTCAAGGGTTAATTATACTTTATGGTCTCATATCTGACCTGGTTTTAAGGAATTCAAAATGAAGCAGAGTTAGATTTATTTGACTTCACTAAAATATACATATATATTTTTATATCTCCCTTGAATATAGATTTATATTAAATAACAATGACTACAAAAACACTGAAAAGAACAAATATTTTCAACTCAAGCTCAACTTTGGAGAATAGAGACTCAGATTAAAAAAAAATAATCCTCTACTCTCTATGGTACCAGTAAATTACTCGAGGTAACAAGTTTGGTAGTTTCAGAGTAGAGCAGAAAAGTAGACTGTAAGGAAGAATGTCTTATAGTTTCATCAATTTTTACTTATTATTTCTAAAAAAGCTCTGATGATCGGCAGAGAAAATTATATATAAATGTAAATACTAACGTTATTAACAAGTTTCCCCCTTTTAAGATATTTTAAGGTTAAGAAAAAAATCAGGCACTGCCTTCTATTAACGAACTTTGCAGATGACTGGCAGATGTGAACACAGACCTCAGATGTTTATAGAAATCAAACAAGCAAAAGCAGCTTCCACAGTTATCATGTCCAACACGGGAGGAAGGCTATAGAAAATGTTTGTTGACTCTCCCAAGTTCTTAATATTTCATTAAGGCACAGTTTCAAAAAAATACTTAATGAGGCCCTTTCTTGGTATCTCTGTAAGGATACAGGTTTCAAGTAAAATCTAAAAAATTGTAGATGCCTGGAGGGGACCAAATGAACCCAAAGTACCTCCTTCCTCCACTGTGAAAGGTTAGGTTCCAAGTAACCACAAAATTTAAGCTGATGTCTACTATATAGTGCAGAATAAACTGCATTCTGACTGGCAACAGAAAAGTGGTAGTAAGAATTTGGATGGGTTTGTAAAATACTGGATGTCAAAGAATAAAGTGGGAGATTAAAAAAAAAAAAAAAGGTAACAATAGACCCAACCCCCCCTTGCCCCAAACAAATCCACCACCATCACAAAAAAACCAAACCAAAAAACCCCAGGAAAGTACCATAACTATATTTTATATTTTTCAAAAACAAGATAACTACTTACTCTACACTAATAATTGGAGAGTAATTTTCTTAAATGGAAGAGTCTGCCTTTTTTTTTTTTTAACAGAACCTTAATGAGGCATAGTTTAGTTACATAACTAAAGCTAGCCAACCAAGTTCTATGCCAACCTCCTAAGTCTCACACACAAAATAATTAAATAACCGCAAGCTAAGACAAAATGACTTTCCCAGAAACAAGTCAGAAAGAGTGCAAGCAAGTGGTGAAATGGAATACTGAGAAAGGTGTTGATACCTGTAGGTTGATGGTAAGTTTTAACAAAACCCAATAGCAATAAAAAGAAGCCAAAGCAAATTTATAGTAATCAAGTTTATACAGCAGCTAGAGCATATTAATGAAAATATGGAACAAAAATACTTCAAAGGTTCCAAAGTAACGAGGACTGCATTTGAGCATGCTAAATTTCACTTCCGTCACAACTCTACGCTTCTGAACCACTTGCTCTTCTTGAAGCTGTGTGTACTGAGCTTGGTTATCACGTAATTTCTGTGCTTCTTTACTTGTGTTCTTATTTGAAATGTGACCAAAAATTAAATTTAAACCAGGTTTTAGGTGTCCAAAAATAGTGACCTCATGGATATTACAGCACGGTTCATGACAAAACACATCTGGGAGCAAATTAAAAATGGGAGTTTGGTAATTCATTCTCGGGAATACAGTAATAAGGAAACTGATACACAAGTGTTTGTTGTCTTTTTCCCCCCAATTAAGTATTAAAAACAGCTAATTAGGCTCACCCCGGTCATTCCACAGCTCAAATGTATTTAGAAGTAATTTGAGTAAATAGTAAAATATCATTTTGAGGTCAATACCAGACACAGATTGGTTTTTCATACACTTGCAAAATCTTGGAAATAATGAAAATGATAACCAGGGGCTTAGATCTCAGAAATCCAGTCATTCTACCAAATGGCCTTGGAACTTTCTTAGAGCAGGATCACATTTCCATAACCAGATTTTGGAGAAGGAGGTTCTGGGTTCCAGGCTCACCCTTCTCTGACCCCATTTCCCATCATGGCTCCTGAACTGCTGGAAGTGGGTGGCAGGGTATCAAGTGGAGGAGAACAAAACCAGCAAATTCTCAGGAACCAGGCTGGCTGTGTAACTGGCTGCTAGTGGGGACAGACAGGGACCCTTGCTATGCGTGCTAGGCATCGGCATCTGTACAGCACCCCAACAGCTGTCCGGTGATCAATGGGCATGATTACCAGATCACAAGGAGGGATGACAGGGACTCATTAAAATCATATCAAATAAAATGTAAACATAAAAATGCCATTATATTTTAATCTTTTATTCAGTTAAAAAAAAAATGACAAAGTACATTAGTCCTTTGGTCAATAAACTGAACTTTGCAGGGCTGAACATTAATTTAACAGGCACTCCAGTAAGTTTTAATTTCTAGCTTTTAATATCTCATAGCAATTATTTTCTACTATTAACTTCTGTAACATTTCTTTTTTCTCTGTGGAAAACTAACAGAATACTTTTTATTTAGGAGCTACATAAAAACTACATAATAAGTTCTATGTGGGACCTATATAGAACTAAGTGCTAGACTCTACCACTGTGGAACCTAATTATACACTTACCATTAATAAACAGCTAACTGAATACCCGAACCGGTAGAGGTTCTATTACCACAGGCACTACAATGTAAAGTCATCTTCGTATACTAAAATATTCTTCTATCTCTAAACCTGTATTTTTGTCAAATGGCTTTATAGAATATGCTTTCAAAAATAAGCATATAAAATATCACATTTTCCATTTACAGGAAAAAAAAACCCCCACAAACAAACCCTGCCTTTAACTGTCTGAGGACATTAGGGCTACTTTATTCCTAGAAACTACGTTCAGCTCTGACTGGTACACTGAGAAAGCTTTCCTTAAAACACATTTCACAGAAGTCATTTGTTATAGTCAGATACTAAAAAATAACAATAGACAGATAAAAGAAAAGTATTAGAAAGATATTATAGAGAATACAACTACTTGTTTCCTTGTTTATAGGAAAGTCAAGTGATGTGGTCATGCTTTTAGTAATTAAACTAGAATTGTGGTTTTAACACTCTGCTGACCTGGGATTGTGGTGCTGCTGCTAGAGCTACTGTCATCCACGGGCCCAAAGAAATCAAGGTTCAGAAGAGTGGAACCTCCACTAGCTTGAAATTCAGTGACCGTGTTGGTAGGCAGCCACACAGAAGGTAAGCCAAGGGAGGAGGGGTTATGTGTAAAAAGGGGTAAGACACACACTTGAACATGCAGGTTATAATTAGTAGTCATTACATATTTTAAAATCAACATTAAAACAATGTGTACAGTATTAGTTTTTCATTACTAAGGACATTTCTAAAGTAACAATTTAATAATTCAATGTACATTTTCTCATGTACAAAGTAAATAATTTAACACTTAGTAAGGTTTTAGTTAGGAGTTCAGTTCTTTCAATCAAAACTCAAAGCCATACCAGAAAGACCAAGGGGAAAGTGTACCCGTTAAAGGGAAACAATACTTTAATCTCAACCCAACAGTGAATCACTGTACATGCCCAAATCAATCTTCCATATTAGTAATGTTGGTTTCGAATTAATGATTTTTAAAAAGTGACAAAGTTGTCAGTTTCAGGACACGCACCGATACATTAACTTGGTTTAAATTAAAATAACATTACTAAGGACTGTCATAACTGCCCTACCCTGCTGTGCAACCTCAAGCTGTACTGTTCCCCTTTAACTCTGAGACAGTAATCAGAAACAGCATACAGTTTTAAAGAAGTTGTTTGTTAATAAAAAGCATGATGATTTGACTGAATATTTGAGACACCAGACAACAGCAAAAGGTGCATCCAGGCTTTCCTTCAGCACTGTTATTCAATTGGACGCTTTCCAGATGTCCCAGGACCCCCAGTCTAAGGCAAAGCTGATAGAATGACAGGTGTCTTAGACAATGGCTCAAATAACTTATCAAGTATAAGGAATAAGAATAATTGCATCTTAGGGTCCAATTAAAATCTGTGGTGTCAACGCACTGGAAAACTAGCATTTTGTGTTACTTGTTTTAAAGACCCACATTACTAGGATAAGTTACTCCTTTTTCAGGATTTTCTCTTGAAGTCATGAGAGAAACCAATTATTTCTGGAACTACCTACTAGTATTTTGAGATAAGTTTTAGAAAAGGATCATGAAAATCATTCATTTTCCATTTGCATAATAAGTGCTCTATAAAATATTATTAAATCTGAAAACTACTTTGAGTCAATAAATATGGATCTATTTGCACATTGTTTTTGGTTATATAATTGTGCTTTGTGCTTTTTTAAGCAGCCTCTAGCCACAAGACTTTGCATCCAAGAAAATTCCATAAATTAAAACTATAGAAATGAATTTCAAGTAAACTGGTCCTATCTAAAATATCGTTTCAACTACTTAGATATTTGTAAAAAATAAAGAAGCTTGTTTTTGACTTAAGATAAAGAAATTAAAATTTTACCTAGCTACTGCTACCTACTTATGGACATTAATACTGTTAATAATAGTAACAGCTGTTTTTTTGAGCAATTACTATTCAGAAAGAAAGCCTGAATTTCCAAAGATAAGAAGTTATGTTCAAACAAAAAAGGAAATCAGCAGAGAGAAGTCTGTCTGAACTTTGTAGCTTTCTTAACTCTAGCTCTGGTGCTAGAGGCTCTACGGAGAGACGTACCATCTAAAGGGTTAGTAAGGCCACTGCTACTCCAGTCAAACTGGACGGGTGGTAGAGACTCCTAGAGTTGAAAACCAAAAAATCAAAATTAATCAGTACAGGCTGTAGCAACATAAAGAATCCTTAAAAAAACAAAACCAAAAAAATAAAAACTATTATAGCAATATCATTAGGCAATAAAGTACCTAAAGACAAAATTGGGATAATTTACAATTTCAGAAGGTTACCTAAAAATATGAACACAAACTGAAACTGAAAAATTGACAAACAATATAGCTTATTGATATAAAAAACTGTCTTTGAGAAATGGAATTCACTTTACATTTTCAAATAGATTTTTATGGACTGATTCTATGTCAAGATTTCAATCTATTCTCAAGTTATGATTTATACAACTGGCCAGATTATAATTCAAATAATAGGGAAAAAATCACTGACTTTTATTACTAAAAAGTGATCTACTTTATATTAAATGACTAGCCACTTAAAATTTCTCAGTGGACGGTCTAATGCAATAGAGAAAGTACCATACTAAAAATGAGATTTGACTTATTCAAGACCAAGTAACTACTAAATAACTAGTTGTATGACCATGTGTAGCTTAATTTAGTTGGTCTCTTTGTACATAAAATGAGAAGGTTTAAAGTCCAAGGTCTCTGGTTCTTTACAATTTCCCAGATTACAAGAAAATTATGGGCTAGTAAGAGGAACTACATTTATATAAAAAAAAACCAAGTCAACTTTAATTACTTATAATCAACATCAGAATTTAATTTTTAAAATAATGTACTTAAAAGTATACTCAGAGCTCATTTGAATAGTCTAGGTTTTTAAATTTTGTTGACTGCCAAACACATAAAGATAAATTGAGCAAATGATTCATGTAAGATGGAAAATAATACAAAACATTTAAAAAATGATCACTGTTTTAAGAACAATCTTAACAAGAAAAAAATTGGGATTCCTGATTTTCTTTCTTCTTTTATTTTGGGGTAGTGTTGACATCACTTACTGAAATAGCCTGTGTTCTGATAAACTCTTAATACCAACATGTTGCTTTTTTTTTTTTTTTGGTATTGCTTACCACTATGCTTAATTGTAAGGTAGGTACTATTAAAACTTTACATTCATTTTTTGGTGTGTAGATAAGACTTGTTCCCTGTAGGAAAGGAGCATGAATTGGTTATTTTTGAAAGTCTAATCCCATGATATTATAATACAATGGTCTTGATAACTGGGATACCAATGACAGGCATGTTACTATTATGCATTTAATCTTTCTTAAATCAGGTCAGGCCTGGAGGTTGAGAAGGGAGGTACAAACAAAGCAAAATCCTCACATTCGTGGTTGCCGGGGGGCGTTAGGGATAGTTGGGTGTGGGGAGGGCTTATTAAGAGAGTTCTTTATGGTGATGGAAGAGTCATGTATCTTGATTGTGGTGGTGGTTACACAAATCTATCCACATGATAAAATGACACAGAGCTATACACACATAATCAAGTCATATCCCTCATTTTGATACTGTGCTATAATTAAGATGTAATTAGGGGGAGAAACTGGTGAAGGATACAAAGCATCTCCTCTGTATTATCTTTGCAACTTCCTGTGAATCTATAATTATTTCAAATAACATTAAAAAAATGCTGGTGGAAATCTAGTTTATAATTTATCTGCAAAACTGATAAACATTTAGAAAAGATCTTCTTTAGCTGATCTCAAAAACAAACAAAAAAGTCTGTTTCCACAGATTCAACTCCTATTATTCTCCTTAGAGATCAGTGAAACCTTTAGTCCTACTGAATCCTGACTGGATGGACAACACCCAGGTTTATGCCATAACAAAATTTCTGGTTAAATGGAGCAAAGCCTTTTCATTAACATGTTTTATCTAAATGATGTCAAGTAGCTGGTTGCTTAGAAATATTTCAATGATTTGCTGGAATTTTAGATTCTTATACAGGTGTTTGGCATTTTGAAGACATAGCCGATATTAAAATACTGAGGTGCTAAAACACAAATCAACATTTAATGGAAATAAGACAGAAGTAAAACAGAAGACCTTAGCAATTGTAAGCTAACTAATGGCACTGGGGAGGAGGGCTACTTAGATGAAAGCACTGAATGAAGCACTTAAAAACAACCTCAAGCAATGTGGCATAAATGAGCACTAGTGACTAGAATCACTAAGGAAGAAAAGGTCATGATAAAAAAAAAGCAAAAACACTGTATGTCAACTAACTGGAATTTAAATAAAAACTTGAAATAAAAAAAATGAAAGGAGAAAAATTAAGTACATTTGGATTTATCCCTAAGTATTTCATGGTTTTGTTGCTTTGGTAAATAACATGCTTTTTATTTCAATTTCCAATTGCTTGTTTTTAGTATAATAGAAATATAGTTCATTTTTATATATTGATCTGATATCCTGAAATTTTGCTAAATTCACTTATTGGCATTACTATCTTTTTTTTGGTAAAATTATTGGGATTTTCTATGTAGATGATCACGTCATTTGTGAATAAAGACAAAGAATGTGATTAAAAAAAAAAAAAAAAAGCGGACCTCCTCCTCCCCCCAAACCAATGGGGACTAGAGATCATAGACTTGGGTTCTAGTCCTAGCTGTACCACTGACTGATGATTTTGGGTACATCATTTAGCCGTTCCAAATACGTTCTCTAAGTGTAAAAAAGCACAATGCCATATAATCATTTTTTTCTTTCTTCTAACTTTAAAATTCTGGTTCACAAATGAAAGAGCCACATCAGGTAGCCTAAGAGGAAATTTGCTAAGTAGTGACTAGCTGGGTAACTGCTAGCCAGAGAGCTGACTCTGCTCAGCAGTGGATAAAGTGTGGTTAAGATACTGATCTTACTAAGAGGGGAATCAGTAATGGCATCATGAATAATGGGACCTTGAAATACAGTGAATCAAGATTTTTTTTAAAAAACAAAACAACAGAAGTATCACTACTGCTTTTTGCCCATAAGCTGTCTTTTCAGGTAAAAGTATCCTGGCAAAAACACCAGGAACAGTTGTTAGTAAGTCATCCAGCTCCTAACCAAGAGATGCAATGGTTACAAGAGTAATGAGTACAAACTAATTTGGAAGAAATTATAAAAATCCAATGGGCATCAAAACTGAGAACAGACAGATCAGAAAGCAGGCAGTCATAATGAGAATTAAACAATGATGCTAAGTTTGAGAGTCCCTGTTAGTGGTGCCAGTATAAAAACATAAAAGCAAGGTTTGGTGCATGGTTAACCAAAAAAAAAAAAAAAAAAAATTATAAACAGATTTTCCTTGACACATTTTGCTGAACTTCCAGCACTAAAGGTTATGGCTGTTTCTTCTGGATATTATGATTAGTGGGAAGATGTAACAGTATTACTGCACGGCCAAAATGTAAAGTAAAAATAATATACACACTAACTGCCAAAGAATAGTGGTAAGAAATACTGGTTTATATAAAAAGAATCTTACAATGCATTTTAGATGTTTTAAAAATATTTTAACCTGATTCAGGGGTATGGAGTCAAGCAAAGATCATACAATTTCATGAAGAAGGTCAGGCATTTCAGCACAAAATTCTGATATAAATACTGAAATGTTCAGTTTAATTGTGTGTATGTTAGAATGAAGACCTAGAGAGGCTCAAGTTGAATCAGAAATATGTTTGAACGACTTCCACTGGGAAATATTATTTTCACTGGTTCCCAAAAGAGCCTAAAGTGAAAGCTAATGACGATCACAAACTACCACAAAAAAAGAACAGAATAAACTTTTAAAAAATTACACGTAAGTATTGGATTAACAAGAGAGATGTGTGCACTAAACAGAAGGATGTGATTAAGAAGTTTTCTATATAATTAACAAGAGACCAAAGTTCCATCTTCCAAGAAAAAAGTTAGATATGCTTAAATGCTACTGAAAACTTCTATACGTGCCTATGAATAGGGGGACAGTAGTCTTTTGATTATAAATATAGAGGCGTGTGTGTCCACGTAGAGATAGCGGCAGCTAAACACATATATGGAGCTATGACTAACCTCCATTAAATTAATACACATTAATTTCCATTAAAATTTCCATTAAATTAATATTTTTTATTAGATCATCTAGACTTCTAGTCTTTTATAATTAAATTCTATAAGAAAGGTGATAAATACGAGGTGTGACTAGAATGAAATATATGAGATTGATTTAACCAGCTAGGGGCAAAAATGACAGGTGAGAGCCATCTCTGAGAAAATAAGCAATAGTTTATGGGGCTGTAACACAGAGAAGTGCTTGGATGGGGGAGAAGGGGAGGCGGTGGTGTCAAAAGCAAAACTAGCAATGAGTGGCCCCAAGTAAAGAACGGCTTCATTTTCAGTAAACAAACCAGGTAGTTTGAACCAGGCAGTTCAAATTACTTTCTTAACACCCAGCACTGCTTGGAGAAAAATGTTGCTTAAGGCCAAGCTGGGAATGTGTTGTGGGAGAAGTAATTCTGAAATCTGCTTACGTAGGGCAGGCCTGGGAGGGGAGCTGATAGCCAGAGAACAATATAAGGGCAATGAAAGGAAGATAACTAAGGACAGAGCCTACCTACGGAGACAAATTTGCCCAAATCTCCTGGCCTGCTGCCCAACCATCAACAAGGCTGGGCATTTTATGCTTCAGGCCTCCTTGCCCACTATTTCAGTGCTAGTAATAAATTGGCTTCAAAGGGATGTTTAAGCTATGTTCAAGTGTAAACCAGTGGCACAAACCAGTAGTATTAGATGTTCCTTGAAACACACATGAAAGGGTAGGACTTTGCTTTATATCATTATTTTCTAAAGTATATTCTTTAAAATACTAGTTCTATGGGTGTTACGACTCTTTCCTCTGGTCCCTGCAGAGAAGGGTCCTGTGGCCAAGTAAATTTAAGAAATAATTAACATGAAATAGGGTTATTCACTGCAGGATTCCAGAGTCCTTAATGTGTGTTGAGAATCTCCAAGGACGGTTACAGGGTATGATATGAAAAATTTTCCAAACTTACTTCCCCTTGGAACCCTTCTTTAGTGGAGCAACTCTGGGGATTAATGTTCGATGGAACACACATTTTGGGAACAGCTGTCCAAATACACATTTTTGTGTTAGAAAAAACTGAAGATGATATTGAAGGTAAGAAGTGACAAACACGGCAAATGTTTTACAAATGGTAATGTTCACTTAAAAATATTAATCTTCTAAAAAGAATTCTTAACCAGCACTGTGTCAGTTTCTAATTTGATGTGGGAAGAGTATGCAAATTTTTTCCCAGATAAAATGTGAGGGGGGGATGGCTCTGATAATAAACATATTAGACTGAAAAAAAAATTTGTGCTTAATGGTGCCAAGGAGGTAAAGGATAAGAAAGGTAGGACAACTTTTTTTCTTAATCCAAATAATGTTTTGTAAAATGCCACATCCTTTTCAACTTAAGTAACACTTTTTTTTTTTTTAAAGATTTTATTTATTTGACAGAGAGACAGCCAGCCAGATAGGGAACACAAGCAGGGGGAGTGGGAGAGGAAGAAGCAGGCTCCCAGAGGAGGAGCCAGATGTGGGACTCGATCCCGGAACGCCAGGATCACGCCCTGAGCCAAAGGCAGACGCTTAACGACTGCACTACCCAGGCGCCCTAAGTAACACTTTTATTCAAACTCTCAAAATAGTTTTTGATGTAATAAACACACCTAATTTTATTACTTTATAAAATTTGCAAGCTTCAGAAAAAACACACATTAGCAGATTTGAAGAGCTAGTGTAAACGCAGTGTTTCCCAATTATTTTGAAAATCAGTACTTACCAGATTGGTGTGTCAGTAATTATGATCATACAATGTTCAAGCTGTAAGGGATTTTTAGAGATGCCTGCTTCAAAGTCTTCATTTTATAGGTAAAGAAACTAGGGCCTAGAAAGATTTAAAGGACTTACCCATAACCAGCGAGTTCTCAAATTGTTCCTTTTTTGAAAATTAAAGATAGCTTGTTTATTGTATTCCAAGGGATGTTAATAAGTAATCAAAATCATGTCCATCATTAAATCAATTTTTAAAATATTTTAAGCTAAAAGTTACATATTACAGGAAACACTGTGTCTGGACATATGTGTGTACACATGCATAAAGGTATCAATACACATACAGATATTTTTACCTGGAATTGGTCAGATGTACATGTGTTCATTTCTGGTGACACGGTGTTTGTCTGACCAATGGAAGCAATTTTTTCTGCAGCAGATAGTGGTTTCAATGGTTCCTTGGTGGGCTCTAACATACCCTGAAAAAGGCATATTAGCCATTAGTGGAAGAGGGGGAGAAATCAACTCAAACTTCATGAGAAAGTCCATCTAGCAGAAAGTAAAAAACCAAGTCATTTGGAGAGTACTAAAGACAAAAAGGAACTATTCTTAAATTTTGTTTAGAGATAATCTTCTAGCACTATAATGAAAAATGTTTTACAATAGTATCTTTGGAATCCAAACTTCTTAAAGTAAGACCTTGTATTTTAAATCTGACTGGTTTTAAAGTGCCTGGTTATCACTGTTACACAAAGTATAAGCAATGTGGCTCCGGCAGGGGTGGGGAAGAGGCGAGCACCACAGATTATATCCAGGCCCTGAGATTCCAACAATTTTATGATGTTTCAGACACTGAAACTACAGAAAAGGACACCCTTTGTACCCTCTACACCATGCTGGTGCTTGGAGAAGTGAGAATTCTAAAACATGTCATCTCATGTGATGATGTCTACATGCTTCAATGTAAATTTAGTATTTGATCCTATTTCCACTAAAGGATGGTAGCCTTAATACTTAGTTCCTGGACTAGGAAAGCAGAGACACAGCCATTTCAGAGGCGGAAACACCTAACATGTTCCTCTAGGTGTGTTACAAATCTAACACACTTTTTGAGTAAGAAAGGCATTCAGGGTGCAGGTAGAAATAAAGAAGGAAAAAAAAAAACCCCAGCATTTTGTATCAATACTTTACGAAATACTAATAATAATGGGTAATTCACCAGTTAATGGCCTGAAAAAAAAAGCTAAGCTTTAATACATTTTAAAATAATACTCGATAAACTCTTGAATATTTATCAACCAGACCACACAAAAGTCCTCCTTTACTGGGGGAAAAATATCAAAGCGGCTAAGACAGTAAGGTCAGAATCTGTAAATTTCTAAAAACAAGTTTTCAGGACAATCCCCCCTCTTCTCATAAAATAGGGCAAATGCTAACTAAAGCAATTTACAGATTCAATTCTTAACAATGGTACTTGTGAAAGGCTTTACTCCAGCGGCTTGAACGAAAATAAATTCATGGTCTAACTCAACAGCTTATACATTATACAGGCTTTCTATCTAGTGCATCTTATACAGAGAGACAACGCATTCAGCAACAATTCCCAGCCTTAGCTGACTTTTCCAGTGGGAACTATCCCTTAATTCAGTGGTTCTCAAAGTGGTCCCCATCAGTAGTTTTTACATCACCTGGGAACTTGTCAGATGTGCAGCCTCACTTCTACTGAGTAAGAAACTCTGGGAGTGGTGGCCAGCATTCTGTTTTAACACGTTTTCCAAGCAATTCTGATGCACATTAAAGTCTGAGAACCAGTGACTTAAATGATCATTTCAGGTCTTATTCCTCCAGATGAGACCAAAAGATACTGAATAACCTCATCTGTGTGAAGCACCATGGGAAAAATTCAGGTATAATTAAAACTTGAAACCAGATATGAAAAAGAATAAGTTTCTCAATGTAAGGCATCATCTTTATGGAGTAGTACGAGAGGTATATTCACAAAACCAACTCTGGTATTAAAAGCTCATAAAAATTGTAAAATTATTACTAATAAAGATTATTATTAAGGTAGGAAAATTGGGCAAAAATATTAGTCTCTAACTCCTCACAAAATTTAAAGAACTGGTTAATGTGCTGAGCCCACACATAAGGATTAAGTGCCAATGTGCTGAATGAAAACTCCTACAAATTAAATTCATACTTTCTACTCAGAATGTGACAGTAACATCAACAATCTCTAGAATGCTACTCCTTGAGGAAAAAAGAAATACAAATAACCAAGAAGTTAAAGAATGTTCTCCATTATATTTACCACAACAGAAAAAAGTATAAGGATAATCAAGGTGTTTTGAAAATACCAGATAAGTTACATTTACATTTATAAAGGAGCAGAAACTGATTAAAAGGCTGAAGCACAGAAAAGTTTTTGTCTAATTCCGTAAAACAAACAAAACTACAAAAATGAAACAAAAACATTCCAATTCATGAAAGACTGTGGACTCTGGGAAACAAACTGAGGGCTTCAGAGGGGAGGGAGGTGGGGGATTGGGATAGACCGGTGATGGGTATTAAGGAGGGCACATATTGCATGGTGCACTGGGTGTTATACCCAAATAATGAATCACGGAACATTACATCAAAAATTAAGGATATATTGTATGGTGACTAACATAACAAAATAAAAATTATTATAAAAAAAACCCAAAAACATTCCAATTCAATATCAATAATTACAGTTTATTCAAGGAAAAAGCTTGTAGATTAAAGAAAGTCAAGTTTCACAGCAAATTCATTTTTGCATGCACATAAAGGGTTGTATAAACTCCATACCAAGTTAGTTACTTTTTTTCTTAAACACTGTATTTTCACCTTATTTTCAAGTTATTGGTGAAAACATTTAAAAATATTTTTAGTTTAATAGAACACTTTTGTTCACCAATAACTCAAAGACACACCAAAAAACACAAACACATCAAACTTTAAAGTGTGACTGAGTCCTGATAAGGTACAGAAAGAAAATTCCTCAGTTATCCTGGACTACCTGGCATATCTGAAAAAACAAAATTCAACACATTTAAAAAAATTAATAGAAAAACTGAGGACCAATTATGGATCCTGGCTCATTTTCAATTACTATCATATGGCATTCCCAAGCTTTTATACACATCCGTAGCTTCACTAATGCACCATTTAAAATTTATCACAACTGGATTAAAACACATGATATTTAAGCCTTCAGATAACTTCAGCTTCCACTTTTTAAAAGCAAATTTAGAAAGACAAAAAAAAAAAAAAAAAAAAAAAAAAAAAAAGAAGAAAGAGCAAAATCTCCAAAGGTACATTTTATAGAGTTATGAGCACTATATTACTAGGATAAAAATAATCTTCAACCTAAAACAAAACAGTGTCTTTAATTAATAGAATACAGAAAAATGTCCTTAAATCAAGACTTGAAGGGATTTATGAAATCAAAAAGGAAATTAATATTCATTTAATGTTTCCACACTAAGTGCCCCTTAAAATATTCTTTCCATGTCATGCCACGTAAGATAATTTTACAGAATGCAGCAATGATAAATTTGCACATTTTTGTACTTACCAATCCTGCTGCATACATGGGTACTATAACAGGCTGCTTCTTATTACCCGTGAAGAGCTACATACATGTGTTAGAGAAAAAGAACACATATTTAGAGAATGTTATGGCATACAATGAAACAGTTAAAATATGCCTGCAATGCTTTATTATACACAGTGTGAAACATAAATACAACAAATTATCAAACTGCCCATATGGGATTATGTTTTTGATCTCTTAGTCCAATCCCTTCATTTTATAATTAACAAAAAACACCAGAACAACCTTTTCCTAAAATAAGAAATATTGACTGGAGAAAATATAGATTTAGGTTTAAAAGTTGGCATAGTCAAAATACATGAGCATTTTAGACAACTAATAATTATTTTTCTGAGCAACTAGCTTATCACAGCTTGATCAGAAGTTGTAACAGAATTTAAAAACACTCATAAGTCCACTAAAGGATTTTCCAAGACACTAACAAAACTCACAATGTTTCGGGTGTCTATTCCCAAGGAGCACAAAAGCTTCTTGTTGCTATGGGAGCCGCCCCACTGGTATCTCAAGCCATGTGCATCGTGGATGTCCTGTAGCTCGGTCCACACATCCAGCAGTTCCCTGCAAAGGTCATGACGAAGCCACCAATAATGGGTTACTCAATAGCTTTCACCATGAATTCTAGTTTTTAATGTGATGGTGAAATGTTATACATTCCAATTAATCTTTACGTGAGTATACAACTATTAGCTGAATAAAATCAACAGCCACCACTTAGTCATTAAAGTAGCTAAGTTAAACTCATTTAGAACAATATGCCAGTAATCAACCAAAATTTAGCCTGTTTTTTTTTTAACTGTAAAACAAAAATATTTAAAAGGAAGAAAGAAATCACTCAACCTTCCACCATATTACTACAGCCATTTAGTATTTGTGCTTTTTTCTCTTTGAGTCTTGACCCACAAACACAGCTGCAATTGTAACATATAGAGAATTTTGTATTATTTTTCAGATTTTAAGCATTTCTTCATCTACACGTATACCTTTTTCAATGGCTGTGTAATGTTCTGGTAGACAAGAACGCACCATTATTTATTTGGCCACAACCCTACAGTTTAAATAAGTTGTTTTTACTGTTCAACTCCTATTGTTAGTTAAGGCAAAAGTATCTTTCTGAATTTTATGGTGTGTTTTGTTATAGAGTTGTTATATCCCAAAAATGAATCTCTTGGAGAGATTCCTGGGTGTATCTGGACAACTAGCATATTTTTAAATAACACATCTAAACGGTCTTAAGATGATAAAGCATACACCTTTTTGTCCCCTTTTCTTCTCAGAAATCACACCCCAAAAAACCAAGAAGCAAATCATAATCTTCATCTTTAAAGAAATTGAGAGGTACTTAAAACCTTGCACCACAAGCTTTGAGGTTACAAAGAGGGATGAAGAAGAGACTTACACAGAGGGAGAGAATGTGTCCAGAGGTGGAGAGTAATGAAATGCAAGAGAAAAGGAATAAGAGTAACTTTGAAATTAAAATTAGAAAATCAATCTAGACCCTCTAACATCTAATAATTAATAGGAGCTCCCGAAAGAAAACAGACAATGGAGGGAAGGTAACTGTCAAAACAAGAGAACTGCCCAATACTGAAGAAGTCTCTAGACTGAAAGACTGTACACCTTGCGCTCAGCCCAATGAATAAAAAGACTCATCAAGACACTTCACTGTGAATTTTCAGAACACCACCAACAAAAAATCCTAAACTATAAATTTAATGTGAGGGTAGAATAAAATAAAATTTTACCACCTATGTACTTTATTTCTCAGGAGGCTATTAGAGGATGTACTCCACCAAAATGGGCTCTAAGTGAAGGGAAGTTCCAAGACAACATGTGTTTAAGAAGCCTAGATTGAATCCATTCCAGATTAGAATAGGATGATGGAGGACTCAGGAAAAAAAAAAATGGAATGGCTAGCCTGACAGGTCTGATCACAAGTAAAATTATTAATAGGCTGTGGGAGGGCAGGAGAAGACTTAATAAATGAAAAAGAGAGGCAACTATACGTCCAGGAAGAAGCTCTAATAAGGAGCAGTGAACACTATTTACATGATTATAATAATGAAAATATCAAATATCAACTTAATGAAAAACTGATATAAATATAATGATGTACTACTACATGTTGGCTAATTGAATTTAAATTAAAAAAATTAAAAAATAGAGATGGTGAAGGGAGAAGGATATAGATGTGAAGTCTAAATTCTCATTTATCATACTAGAAGTCAAAAGATAATATATAAAATTGAGAATACTGATTTAGAAATATTTTAAAAAGCATTAAAAAATGGAGCAGGGATTGTTTTTTTAAATAGCACAATCTGACTTTTTAAACTTCAACACAATGCTACAAGAACATTTCAGAATCTTGAAGCTTTAAGATAACCTTATAAGATAGTTGAAACTAACAAATATCCATGCTGTCTAAAACTGTCTACTACTTACCCACTTTCAGCTAAGGCCTCTCTTGTTTTTATTGGGAAGGTGCTTGTTTCCAGCAAGTGCTTCAGGGAAGTAACTTCCTCTTCAGTATCAGGGATAAATATTGAAGGAAAACATGCTTCGAAAATTCGCTCCAGGCGGTTTAGTAAAGCTGTCTGCATCAAAACACCCCCCAAAAGTTTATTTTCATTTCTCTAATTTTAATGATGTCAGTTTTATCATCAACACAAACACACATACCTCTAACCCCACACCCTGTCCACTACTATGAGAGGTTAACTACCAGTTAGGTACAGGAAACACTAAGTGAAAGGACCATAACTACTCACAGAACAACTGTTCTAAAAGATTACATTAAGTAACCATAGTGATACAGTAGTGACAAATGTAGTTACATGCAAACATATCTGATACTTTATTGAATCTATTACAGAATTCACAAAGAAGAAATTATTACTCAATTGTACAGTGAGAAAGCATCTCAAAGTGTGAATAATCTACCCAAAGCAAAAATAAAAACAAAGAGAAACATTCAGAAAAACAAACAAGCAGCATTCCTATTCTTTCCATCACTAGGTGTTCTCTACTACCACTCATGTACTCTAGATTTAAGAATAATTAAACTGAATGTTTATGAAAAGCATTATGCTATTATAGTTGAACAGAACCCTTTTCTTGAGTATAGACATCTGAATTTTAAAAGCCTTTTAAAAATATCTCTGCTGCTAATAGAACAAACCAAAGTAGGAAAGAATGTCTCAGTTTTTACTAAGAAATCCAATAGTTCATTTAGCATTTTGATAATCTGTGTTATCTTTCAAAAATTCCATTTCTCTACTATCTATGGTGTGTATAAATGTATTTTTGAATAGAACACTGCCTTTCCTCCAAGCAAAGACTGGATATTCCCTAGAGAATTTTCACTGAGAACATTGGCATTTTGGAGTATTTTCATTAATTAAAACTTGTTGAATGGAGATTAACTTACATTTTTTGGGGTACTACTAGCTTATTCTATATGTGCACCTACAATATTTCTTCCTACTTTCTTAAATGTATGTCACACACGTAAAATATTTTCAATTTAGCTCAATTTACTACTTAAACTTCAAATAGGAATACAAACTGTTACGTTAAAGATTGTTGGAAGTGTCCTCCTGAAATGATACTGAGTGTACAAGAAAATGCCACATCATGGTGGTATTTCCTGCCAAGTAATAAAAACAAGTTAACGCTTGATTTCTGCTGTTTTGCATAGTCAGCAAACAGGAAAATGAAAAACAAAAGGAAAAACCTTCACAAACATGTTTTCCAAACCAAAATCTCTTTTGGAAGCTGTATCAGAGCAAAAAACTTAACACTGAATAATTAGTCTCAGGGTACTCTTCTGCTATCTCGACAAAAGTTACTCTAACGCCTTCATTATATTCATGTGTGTGATATGGGAAAAGCTTCTCAGTATCAATTATGAAACCTACAGTAAAGAGTAGACTCCAGATCCCAAGGCTTGTGAAACCTGAGTGTGTCAAGGGGACCGGCACTTACTTGCGTCAACAGAGGGAACGGACAGACGTCACTTTTAAAGGGATCAGATAACCATCTAATTGGAAACATGATGAGCCCTGGCTCCTTCTGGGCAGGGAAGGTAAACAAAAACTCACATATGACCAAATTTTACTTGTCCGTAAATTAAAACTGAATCTCTTCGTATGCTCTTTGTTATCCTTTTAATGGGAAAGAAAAAATATTTATCAAAGGAAGGAAGAAATGACCCCAAAACACATTCAGTCAATTGGGCAATATTATACCTAACTACCAGTCTTAGGTACACCAGTAAGCAAATTCTCAAATCCGTGGAATGTGCGTGAACAAACAGATCACATTCACCTCAAGTTTTTACTTCTTCCCTAACCTTTCCTCATACAGAATGTAAATTACATGAAAAATTTAAAAGAAAGTTCCATTTATCTTTACAGTTAGATACTACACTCAATTGCTTCAAATATTTTGTTGACTGAAGTAGAGCAGGGGTCAGCAATTCTTTCTTTTCTTTTAGCAATTTTTTTCAGTATAGGGCCAGATAGTAAGTATTTTCAGCTTTGCACCATCTATAAACAAGTAAGTGGGGTGTGTTCCAATGAAACTTTATTTACTAAAACAGGCAGCAGGACAGATTTGTCTCACAGGCCACAGTTTGCTGACCCCTGAGGTAGAGCAATAAATAACAAAGATTCGAATAATCAGAATCCACTAACTGAACAGCACCACCCACCAAAAGGAGGGATTGTAACAATTCAACAAGAAAGCAGCTAACAGAATTAACAAAGATGGTGATGAAAATTAAATTTCCTGACATTTTCCTTTAAAAGTATATCAATTTCCAGCTATCCACAATGTATGTAATCTGATGTAAAAGGGAATCCTCTAAAAAGGGTTTCTTACCAATATGTTGTTCATGGTAATAATACCAAATTTCATTTGCTACTAGTTAGTTCCAGGAAGTAAATGGCTGATGAACTATAATGCTTCAATGGACGACTGTGGACCCAGGGGTGAGACTCAGTTTCTGGATTTCTAAACTGGAAATATCAGGGGCAATCTCACAGGTTGGGTGACGAATTACAGGATCAAATACTTGGCACCCAGTGTGTACCTGAGAAGTGGTAACTTTCAGCACTACTATTGTTATTATACAGAGGGTAACATAACAAAAACACAGTGGCCTACCAGGGAAGAAAATAAATGTCAAAACTAGGTTCAAATCTCATAGGGATGTTTCTCTACCACTATTTAGCATTCTACATCATTATGAAAATACTTGTTTCAATCTATCAATTTCTACCATAAGAAGAAATTAAATAATCCAAATTTTTGCAACCTCCCTAAGATCCTCCTACTGAATTGGAAGATAAGTACCAATTTTAAAATGGCTATCATTAAGAACCACTTATATAAACAGAACCTCTTACTGCTACTCCTTGTGGATTTTATTTATTTTTTATTAAAAAAAATTTTTTTTGAGAGAGGGAGAGAAAGGGGGGCGGGGCAGGGGGAGAGGAAGAATCTTAAGCAGGCTCCACGCCCAGCGCCCAGTTTAATACATACAAGAGCCTTAAACCAAATCAGTAATAAAATTAGTATTACATCAACACTAGGGTCAACAAAGTGAAATATTATTTAAACATGGACTTACTCTATTGTGTATAAGTGAAAAGGAACTTAATATTACCCTGCTTGTAAGAATTCTTATTTCTTTATAGAGTATATCTAGCCATAAGAGGCAACCTATTCCTGGTTTTGATTAAATGGGGACACTACAAATTTTTAAACTCCTTGTAGCTGATTAACTCAGAAAAAGATGTGAATTAAATAGTAATGTTTATTAACATGTTACAGTACATATGGACTTGTATTAGATATAAAATTCTAAAAGACTGTATTTTATTATTTGGAATTAGAGGTAAAGTCAGACTGGCTAAATAAGTTTCCTTAGGCAGGCCAGAATATATAAAGCAAACAATATCAGTATAACCCTAATCAGTGCAAGAAAGTGAGGGCCTAAATTCAGTAAAATATCAAAAGATTTCTCTACAACATAGTTAGAAACTGCAAAAGCCTGATACAGTGCATTACGTGTTTTATTTAATGCTTACGCAGTGCTTGCCACATGCCAGGCATTATTCTAAATGTTTCACAAATATTAGCTCACAGAAGAACACAGAGGAACCACAGGAGGGAGGTAGCAGTCATATTATTATCCCCATTTTCTAGATGAGAAAAACAGAGCACTAAGAGGTTAACTTGCCCATAGTTAGATGAATATTACATGCTGAATCCTAATCTAGAAAGTACAGTTTCAGAGTCTGTGTTCTTAAACACTGTATTAAGCTGTCACCAAAGCAGTTCTAAGTTCAATTTCTAAAAAGTTAGGAGCTTTGAGGGAGGAGAATATGTCTCATCTTGAATCTCCAGCACTTAGGTTCCTGTACAAGTTGATGAAGAAGGTTAGCTAGATCAGGGCGCACTAGATTTAAGAAACAAAACACAACACACTTCACTTTTATTCAAGACTGCAGGGGGCACATTTGTTCTACGTATGAAAGTGTGTCTTATAAACCATCTAAACCATTTTTGTACATAGGCTGGATATATTTATATTATCATAACAAGTATAAATAATAACTGAATCCCTTACATACTAGGTACTATGCTTGATACTTACATATATTACTTAATGAATCTTTTTAAAAAAACCCCAAAAGATAAGTATTATTGTTTCCAATATTACAGATGAAACTAAAGCTCAGGGAGATTAACCAACCACAGTCTCATGCTGGTACAGTACTCAGCAAGGATTTGATCCCAAGTCTGACTCCAAAGCCTACTCTTTTCACCAAATCATGCTTTTGTCCACTTTTGGTGGTCTTTCAAACATTTGTAGCCATTAGATAAGGGATTCAGCTGTTAACTGCTGAGGTGATGACTATACTTAAGAAAGCAATGATTTCATCTAACACTATAATTCATAGTTTTCAACAAAGCAAATTGTAAATTTTTAATCGAGTGCTGTACTGTAAATTAATGAGAAGGTGCCAAGTGCCCACACACTTAGCATACTAGTTAGCTGAGGTTACGGTAGTAACCAAATAGCAAACTAAATGAAATAATATTCACATTAATTACTTGACTTTCAAATGCCTTTAACTCCAAAGTCAAAGAAGAAAAGTAGTCAACAGTTCTCCCTTGAACTTGGACTTAGAGAACTGGTGACTGGTTAGCTGAGTATCAGTTATGTAACCAGTTCACACGTGCATCAAATTCTCAGCTTGGCAAAGAGCACCACATCTGGCAATAACACATTGTAAGAACTCGGGCTCTGATAAATCTGTAGAGTTGAAAGTCAAATGCTATTCAAGGCAGATGCCAGACTCCATTTTATTTTCTCTACTCACGTCCAGTGCTAGGACAAAGGAGGAGGGCATTAGTACTCAGAAGAGCTCCTAACCTGTCAACACTATTCTGAGAATGGAAACTAGCCCAAAGCAGCAGCTTTCCTCTCAAAATAGTTTGACACGTGAGTATATAGCCACAGCTGGAGGTACTCCCACACAAATTCTCATTTGCCCCCATTTTACTTTCTGCCATTCACCAAAAAATTCAGTTGGCAACACTATTTCTTTGCACCTTTAAAGACCATTTTCCAAGAAGTTCATTTCTGAGATTATTCAGTAACTTTATTGAGTGCTCAGTATATGCAAGACAATGTGGTAGTAAGCAGGTTTACACGCACAATTTCATTTTACCTTCAGAATGAGAGATTTTAAATAACTACTATTATTATTCTCTAAATCTAAGGTTCAGGTAAGTGACTAGTACAAGTCAGGCTGAAACCTGGATCTCAACCTTGCAGTGTGACTCCAGAGCGTTGCTTTTAAGCACTAAGCTATTGCCAGGCCCTATACTATTGCTAAGGCCCACAATAACTTTAGGCTCGTGAAAATGTTTTAAGAGCTAATATTAACATACTCATCTTTATACCAAGTTATAAAATAGAATTTTAAATATCTTTTATGTGTAAAACACATAAAGTCATATGTGGCCCTGACTACATTACTCTCAAAGGTACACTGGCTTTTATCTTTTCCAATTTTCTCATTTCTCATATATTTGTTTTCCTATCAGGGTCCTTTATTACCTTGAATGTCTCTGTAATAATAGTTACTGCTTTTTCAAACCTGATATGATTTCTGGGGAAACACAAATGATCAACTATCCAGTGGTTTAATTCATCAATGAGGGCAAAAGCATCATGTATGAATTCACTTATACTCATTCTACAAATCTTATGTTTAGGGTAGGAGGTATATAAGCAGCCATTTCATTTCACCCACTGATGCAAACAAGTCATATTATCAAATGCAGAGTTTCCCAATTGGTAGGCCCCAGTCACAGATTACAAGTCTCCCCCAAATCCTGAAAGCATACAGGGACAAACGGCGCTCCCTCTTCTGATGGTTAAATTTATGTGTCAACTTGACTGGGCCATGAAGTGCCCAGATGATTGGTCAAACATTATGCTGGGTATATGTGTGCGGGTGTTCCTGGATGAGATTAACATTTGAATTGGTAGACTGGGTAAAGCAGATTGTCTTCTCTAATATGAGTGAGCCTCAGCCAATCTACTGAAGACAGCTTTAGGACTCTATTTGGGACTTCTCTGCCTCCATAAAGACATGAGCCAATCCCTTATAATAAGTCTCTCCTTCTATGCAAACCTCCCCCCCACCTCCCAGGCCATCCCCCCTCTCCCCCTCCTGGTTCTGTTTCTCTGGAGAACCCTAATATATCTCTGTTTTATAAATGACTAAACTGGAGTATAAAAAGTATATTGAAAATCCCATTCAGTTTTCTAAAGGTGTGTGTAAGACCAGCACCTAGGATCCTAGACTCTGGTTCTTATGCCACTCAAATGCATATCTCCTTTAAAGTATCTTGTACTTAAGGTAATTCCTAAAATTCCTTCAACATATTTCTAGTTAGTTTTCTTTTCTTCCTTTGGAACAAAAGTTGATTAATGTTAATAGTTTTAACATTGATAGCATTAGATCTTGTTCTTAGTGGAAGTTTAGAAGAACATAAAATCCAGTGGGTAATTTAATCTTCCATTTAAGAGGTTACCTAATGCCTTGCCACCATTAAATATTAAGTAAGATATCAAGTACAATCTACAATTGTACACTTAGTCAATTCCCAATTTCAAGCTATAACGTAAGAAGAGTGACCAACTGTAATATTCACCATGCTCCAAAAAGATGGTGTGGCCCTTCTGCACAATTTCTGGATAAATTTAATAAAGTAGTTCTACCTATTCTGGAATTAAAGACCAGAATTTCCTGAGGGAAAAACAACAAAAGAAATTGCTATCCAGATACTTCAAGTAAGCAAAGAGCTATAAAGCCAAAATCTCAATTTCTTTCTTTAAGAAAAAAACTGAGATATAACTGACATATATCAGTTTCAGGTGTACAACATAATGATTTCATATGTATATACTGCAAAATGATTACAGTAAGTCTAGTTAACAGCCATCACCACACGTAGTTAGAAAATTTTCTTTTCTTGTGATGAGAACTTTTAAGATCTATTTTCTTAGAGATTTTCAAATATACAATATAGTATTATTAACTATAGTCACCATGCTATACATTACATCTCCAAGACTTATTTATTTTATAACTTATTTATTTTATAACTGTATCTTTTGACCACTTAATTTCTTTATTTGGTTGCTTATTTCTGTTTTCAGTAATAAGTACAGGTTCATCCACAGAAAGGAAAACTTGCACAAATCTTAGGTAGATGATTAAATAAACAAAGATGAAAATGTAGGGTTAGTTAAGAGTCAGTCTGAGAATGCTTTCTGGTGAACAAACCAAAAATTTAATTTCAAAATAAAATAGGCCAAACTATTCATAATTCTCTTCCTTTTTCTTTTTGTGATACTCTTAATTTTTAAGGCTCTCAAAACAAATCTTCATCCAGTTATACTTTCCCAGTAGCATTATTAAGTAGATGGCTAATAAGAAAAAATTACTCATAGCTTCCTTTTCTATAGTCAATTAATATAAAGAGATTACTTACCAATTACCTAAATTCTCAAATAACATCCATAGCCAACATTTTAAAAATTTCATAAAAGCTCAGAGTTAAATGTAGTACTTAGAATATTAACCTCATTTACCATACATCTAAGAAAAAGTAATCTTGGTTATTTCAATCAAATTTCCTTTCTGGAATATTAACAGATTCAAAAAGGAAAGAAATAAAGGAATCTGGAAAAAAGGACTGCTTTGAAAATAAGGATTTTTTTTTGTTATCATCATTTTGCTTTGACTCTTAGCCCAAAAAGCAAACAGTTTGGACCTCTCCTCCAATTTGTACAACAGAGATACCTCTACTTGTTTTCTACAATTTATAAGAATGTTAACAAGAAAATGAAATACTGAGCTCTGGGTTCTCAGAAAAAAGTATTCACTGAAAGGGAAGAATATCTCTCAATAAATGGTCATGTATGGCTTTACATCAAGGCTTGAACCTCTGAGGCTCACTAGACCCACATTTGAGAATTAGTTTGACTAAGAACATTTTATAAGTTTGAAAGATGTCTTCTTGGTTGACTTTTAACTAAATAATAAATTATTACAATAAAGCTGCAACAATTAACTGTCCCTTGACCCAAGGAAGGTATATTTGATTAAAATATTAAGGTACCTTTTTGGTAGCCTGAAAAAAGGAAAGTACTAAAAAATAGGGACCCAGATCACATCACAGTGAAAACCAGAAATCTGAAAAGACAACTGCACCATTTGTCTCATTTCTCAAAACAAAGAATTGTTCCCCATGTTTGTTTAATTGAATTAACTGAACTATGAATTCTAAAAAACTCACAACATTCTGTCAAAGCAGAATTTGGACAAAATGACTTGAAGGCACTATTCTGTTCAGGACAGAATTACTGTATCCAGGTAAGATTCAAGAGGAATAAATCATTCTAAATTTTACCGTTAAAAACCTAATGTTCACTGTCATTTGGGGCTCCTGGGTAGCTCAGTCGGTTAAGCATTCAACTCTTGATTTCAGCTCAGGTCATGATCTCCTAGTCCTGAGATGGAGTGCTGTGTCAGTCTCTGCACTCAGCGGGGAGTCTGCTTCTCTCTCTTTCCCCCTTTTCTTCTGCCCCTCCCGACGCCTGTGTGTGCTCTCTAAAATAAAAAATCAATCTTAAAAAAAAAAAAAAAGAACCCAACGTTCACTGTCATTAATACGTGAGGACTTCTGTGCTGTCCCCAACACTGTAGCAAGTAGGAGAAACATTTTAGAAAAAATACCAGTGAATCTAATCCTCTCCTAGGGGACTTAGATTAATGTACTTTTCCAGCATATTCTGGAAAAGGAAGAAACTGAAGGCCACAAGTTGCCTTCACAACAGCAGGGTAAGAATGAAAATCACTTCCAATTCAGTCATTTAACTCAGCAGGGCTTACCCATTTCCCTACCTCAACTTCCTTCTAAACTTATCTTCCAGCCTCTTCCAACAATTTCTCCTTTCCAAAATCCATCTCTAAAGTCTACTCACTTTCCAAACCTATTAAGCAAAAATAAAAGTCTGAGGGCCAAGCCCAACAAATCTCAGGCAGTCTTAAATGTATTTTGCCACATCTATACAGTTTTTGCTCTATCTTTACAAAACAGAATCATACTACAAAACTTTTATTTTTCAGTGGATTTTTTTCATTCACTTTAAAATCTACTGTCATTTTATCTTCACAAAAGTCCCTTGAAGTGGATATTATCTCTTTTTTTTTTTTTTAACAAACAACTGACTTCAGAAGTAACTTGTCCAAAATCATAAAGCTTGTAAGAGGCCGAGTCAAGATTCAAACTCAGATTTGTAAGATTATATGAAGCTTATATACTTTATTACCTCTTATATCCAGTTATCAAGTTGTAAATAACTTCAACTTGTGTAATGCAAAAAATTCCTTTTTAAAGTGGTCATACTTTAAAAAATTCATTATCTCATGTTAAATGTCTACAAGTTCTAGGGCTATAAAGATCACTGAATACCAGTGTCACCTTACAGTAAGATGAAACTAAATAGGAAAGGATTAGGTCAAAATCAACGGTCTTGGTTTTGCGTTATATAATTAGTTTACTCCTTGTTTAAAATGGAAACCTTCTACTTCGATAATAAATAACAGGAAAAATACACATTTGCCAAATCATATAATAACTGAATTAGCAAATTAAGCTATTCAGACACTCAAAGTCAAATGAAAAGTGATAAGCTGTTTCCACCACCTGGTAATACCATAATAATACCTTCATGTATCAAAGCAATGATGTATAACCATTTCAATTAACACTCAGACTTTGGAAATACTTCTAATTGAAAATGGTTTGCTTAGCAAAAGATAACTGAAAGAATTTGCAGATTCTGATCTTGTTCTTAGTATCTTTAAAAGAAGCTGGTGATGGGGCGCCTGGGTGACTCAGCCATGAGGCGTCTGCCTTCGGCTCAGGGCGTGATCCCAGGGTCCTGGGATCGAACCCCGCATCAGGCTCCTCTGCTGGGAGCCTGCTTCTTCTCCCACTTCCCCTGCTTGTGTTCCCTCTCTCGCTGGCTGTCTCTCTGTCATATGAATAAATAAAATCTTAAAAAAAAAAAAAGAAGCTTGTGAGATAAGTGTTGCCTATACCAACTGTCGCTACAAAGCAGTGATTTTCTAGGGAGTGCTCTTTTCAACACCTGCGGGGTTGAGGAGAAGTTAGGTTTAGCACAGGATACAACTTAGGATTGGGGAACAAGCTGGATATCAAACTGCATCTCTAGGAGCTACTTTAGGTCAAAATAAATCTTAGTGAATCTTCTCAAAGAGTCTGGAACAGAAAAGGATAAAGTATAGGCGCTGGGGGGTAAAAATATTCTCTCCGACACACCTACTCCCCAAGAAGTGTAAACAGAAATGTACGTCTGCAGGAAATTATAAGCAAATAAATACAGCCACAGTAAGTCAACCCATGACTGCTTCTTGTTCTAGGTCTAACCCTTAATTCTTCTCATACTCTCATCCCAGGTCTTTAGTTGCTGTCAAATTATGAAGTCCAAATCCACTTTGTTCAAATTCTCTTTCCATCCTTCAATTCCTTACAGCCTTCAGCAGGCGCTGAGGTTTCAAATTCTGCTTGCTCTCTCCTGCACTCAAAACTGTACTTCAGGGGCACCCGGGTGGCTCAGCTGGGTAAGCAGCTGGCTCTTGATTGTGGCACAGGTTGTGATCTCAGGGTCCTGGGATCAAGCCCCTCCCTGGTCAGGTTCTGCGAGGAGTCTGTTTGAAGGTTCTTGCTCTTTCTTTCTCCCTCTTCCTCCGTCCCACTCCTAGCTCGTGCACATGCACAGGCTCTCTCTCAAATAAATAAATCTTAAAAAAAAACCTCACAACAGACTGTACTTCAATTTCCTAGGTCTTTTGGTGGGCAAAATGAAGGGACATTATTTCTGAAACTTAAAAAAAAATCTTCTGTATCTCAGTTTAACGTTCTAAAAAATCACTGGAAAGGTAAAAACTGAAGGATTCATTGGATAGTTAATTACCTAATTAATGAATTTTTACATAAGTGGTATTTATGTTAATCAAAAAACCAAGCTGACGAATTTCTGTAAATACTAAACTCACTGAGATAAAGAAAAAGCTTACCAAGCATTACTCACTATAGGACTGTCTACTAAAGTTTACCAAAGGGTCGTGAAAAACGTAACTAATCTACAAATCAAGCAAGCATGATGTATCGTAAGAGATTCCTTCAACAGGTACCCAATCTAAAAATACTTTCAGAAAAGCCTTCACAGCAATTAATATATCATACAAAATAGGGAAAATCAGTAAATACCTGAACTGAAGTGGCTGTTTCCTGTAAATGGCCACCAGCAACTGCTCCTTTGGAAGCTACTGAAGGGACACTGTGCATTTTGGGGGTTCCTGGAGTATCAATCTTTTCATCTGTCCTATGTGACTGCCAGGCTTCCTTTCGATGGTGAGATTCAGTAGCCTGCTGGTCTCCAAAAGCAGCCCAAGAGCAACTATCTTTCTGTCCATCGTCAAAAGCATTCCAATCTACAACTTGGCTAGGCCCAGCTGAACTGAAGTCTGCAAAATCATCGGAGTCTTGAAAAGCACTGTAGTCATCTCGAATATTTGGCACAGAATCGAAATCTCCAAATTCACCTTCTTGCCCAATTTCCAGTTTTGAAACAGGATCAGTGCCTGTCCCGGTAGACTCTCCTCCCAACTTACATTCCTCTGATAAACCATCAGAAGTCTGCTTTAGGTCAGACTCAGTGAATATAATTTCATCTTGGCAAGAAACAGTATTTGTATCCCCAAATTCTCCAAAGTCATCACCTGGTTCACTAAAATGTGGAAAGTGCTCTGAGGACTCTTCAAAAGTGATATCGCTCATTGAATCTTGAGTACCAGAAACAAAAGGTGGAGTCGTGCCACTGGCTGTGCCGAAGTCACCAAACTCATCCTCATTAGTATCGTTGCAAGTCACAAAGTCGTTACTACTATCACCATTTTTTACACTTATAGAATCATCCAGAACATTTTCTTCTGTAGGATCAAAGCTGGGGCTTTGGGAATAAGTAAACTTTCTACTTTCTTCTTTGGAAGAACCAACTTCATCATCAGCATCAGAAGTTTTAGCAGAATCCATACATAGGTCAGCACACTCGGAAGTAAACAAATCAAGTTTTTCCTCAGTTTTACACTCTTCTCTCATACTGGCTTCTGAATTATCAGCTGAGTCTGCCAAATTCCACGGCTTTGACTGAACACTTGCTTTTAAAAATTCATCCTGTTGCAATGTTGGAAGGCCTTGTTTTTCAGTACTGAAACCTCTGGTACTCATTATGCTTATTTCTGAAACACAAACCTGATCTTCTCCATCCATGTCTCCTTTATCATCAAAACTTCTATCCAAAGACACTGCTTTTACAGAATTCAGTTCACTGACTCTATTAATTTTATTGTTTTCCTGAATGGTTAATGCCTCTCTATCATTTAAAACTTCACATCCTATTTCTTCTAGTTGTATCCTTTCCTTTTTGGAAAATGTGGCAAAATCTGCAAATTCCTCAGCAGGACTAGGTGCACAGTCTAAGTTATACTCAGTACTATGAGTGCTAAGAGGCTTTCTTCCTTTTGAATTGGCTACAGTGTCCAGATCATCTGTTCCCTGAGGATTTCCAGTTTCCAGTACTGCAAACCCATTTGTTAGAATCTCCAGACAAGGAGGCTTTTCACCATTGCAGCTCTCTAACTGCTTGTTTTCATGAACAACATTCACATCAGTTCTAAAATCTCCTGGAGAGAAACTTTCTGGTGTTTCAACATTCTGTCTTTGCTTCACTATAGTATTTAAATCTCTGGGACTTTCTATGCCATCAATGGAAGTATCTAAAGTTTTAGATGAAATTATTTCTTTGCTGGTGGTAGACAGTAAAACATCAGACTGTCCTTTTACAGGAGAAGAAAGTTCAGCTGTGATGTCTTTATCATTACCATTTTTAATGGACTTAAAGCTAGTAAGGCTATCTACATTTTCTGAGAAATCATGAATTGGCATAAAATGGTTTGAAGGTACAAACTCTTCCTTGGGACGAGTATAATCTGGTGTATCAAAATCAACAAACCCTACACCAGAAGGGCTAACTTCTGAAAACCCACCAAATTCCCCAAATTCATCGTCATCGTCATCCTCGGCTCCATTGTCTAGTGGTGGTGGGGATGAAGAGTACATTCGAATGATGTCTGGCTCCATTATTCAATTGCTTTCAAATAATTAATTTACACCTGAAAAAAAAGAACAGATTTTTTTTTTTTTGGAGGGGATAGATTACATATAATAAAGTCTTTCAAAGTTCTCTCAAAGCTATTTCAAAACATGCAAATTTACAGTGCTCTGTTTTGTACCTCTTAAATTATTAGGTGAGATTACTTTACACAGCTATAATGGCAAAAAAAAATCCTCTTTTCCAGTTCCAGTGTATGTTTCCAAGAACACTGGTATTACATTACTGAATTTGAGGTTTCCAAAAACGTCTGAATAAACACAAAAGTATTATCTACAAAATTCTATCTTGGGGAACTTGTTTGTTCTCTTCTTCCCAGTCCACTGGGGATTCGGGGCCTGCCTTATTGATTTGTATGACTTTATAAACAAGACATGAAAATTTTATCTCTAATAATTACTACAGATATGTTTCTCACTTTGCTTTTCAATGTTTATTTCTGACGCAAGTTAATTTTTTTTAAATAGACTTTTTAGAGCAGTTTTTTTAGAGCAGTGTTAGGTTCACTGCAAAACTGAGCAGGAACAGTGGATTGCTATAGATTCCCCACCCCCATTCATGCATAGCCTCCTCTATTATGAACATCCTACACCAGAGTGGTCTGTTTGTTACAAATGATGAACCTACATTGACACACATCATCACCCAAAGTCCATAGCTTATATTAGGGTTTGCTCTCGGTGGTGTACATTCTATGGGTCAGGACAAAAGCATAAATTATGTATCCACCATTACAGTACCACAAAGAGTAATTTCAATGCCCTGAAAATCTTCTGTTCCACCCATTCATCCCTCCCTCTCCCCTGCCCTGGCAACCACTGACCTTTTTACTGTCTCCATAGTTTTGCCTTTTTTGGGATATCATACAGTTGGAATCACACAGTATGTCACATCGTATGTAGCCTGTACATACTGTATGATTGGTTCTTTCCCTTAGTAACATGCATCTAAGCCTCCTCCACGTCTTTTCATGGTTGATAGCTCATTTTCTTTTTTAGCGCTGAATAATATTCCATTGTCTAGATGTACTCCAGTTTATTTAAGTCATTTTAAAAAATAATTTTCAATACTGAAATCATTTCTGACTTAGAGTAAGCTGCAAACACAATATAAAGTTCTCATGTATACCCCCCCAATTTCCCACAATGATAGCATGGTAAATAATGATAGTACATGACCAAACCAGAAAACTGACATCAGTACAACACTATTAGCTACAGACCTTATATGATTTCACCAGTTTTGTGTATGTGGTTCTGTGAAATTTTATCACACGTGCAGATTAGATTCAAATAACCACCACTATTAATTGGGGTAAGAACTGCTGCAAAAATAGTTCAATAATATTCATCTATATAAAGAAACTCCCTTGTGTTACCTCTCGATATTCACACCCTCCCCAAAGCCCTAACTTGTGCCAGCCACTGATCTATTCTCCATCACTATACTTTTGCTACTTCACAAGTATTATGTACATGGAATTACACAATATATAATTCTTCGAAGTTGGTTTTTTTTCACTCGGCTTAATGCCCCTGAGATCCATTCATGTTGTTGCATGTCAAGAGCTCCTTCTTTTTTATTGCCAACTAGTCCTCCACTGCATAGCTGTGCCACAGTTTGTTTCTCCATTCACTCAATGTAGGACATTTGGATTATTTCTAATTACAAATAATTACAAATACAGCTGCTATGAATATTTATGTACAGACTGTTCCCTGACCATGAGTTTTTAATTCTCTAAGATAAATTCTCAGGAGTGCAATGCTTGGTTACAATAAGTATAAGTTTAACTTTATAAGAAACAGCCAAACTGTTTTCCAAAGTTAATTTTTAAGGGGACAAATTGATCAACTTTTCTTAGTAATTTTCATTATTTTGCTTTCATATAAGCTTGAGATTTAATAAATATTCACTTTTAGTTTTTTCTTTTAGTTGTTTTCTTTGCATTTAGTTTTTTTTTTAATTTAAATTCATCATTAGTTTCTGATGTAGTGTTTGATGATTCATCTGCATTTAGTTTTTAATACATCCAGAATTTATTTTGGTATATGGTCTAAGGCAAAGGTCTAAGTAATTTTTTTTCTAAAGAGCCAAACAATTATCATAATCCCATTTACTGAATAATCCTTCCCATACCCATTAGTTTATGATATCTTCTTTCTATATACATTTAACTCTCAAATGGAATCTATGTCTGGGTTATCCTGTTCCTTTGTAATAAAAAGTCAAAAGGGCCACAAGACAGATTTACATTAAAAGTAAAGGGAGAATTAACAACAAAAGTCCTAGAATAAAACCAGACCATAAATTGATACTTTCAATGAACTGAAGCCCAAGGAATATTTCCTGCAATTCACAGTTGCAAAATTAGATACACGAAGAAAATATTTTACTACACAATTCAACCAGTTTTGTAAACTCAAAAAATAAAACAACCACTTTCTTCCAACTCTCAGAATAAAATTTCATAAGATCTTCCAGCTATAGGGAGAAGGTACCTTAGAAACCACTTGATTTAATTAGATATGAGGAAAAAGAGGCCTATTGGTAAGCAACTTTCCTAAAGGTCATACAGCTGGTTAGTAGAGAATGGCTTCAGAATTTTGAAAAGGATCTTTGAGGTCAATGACTGGTCAGTCACTGAGAGTTATTTGAAAGAAATTGAACAAGTCATAAAAAAAAGAAAAAAGACTCCATTGTAATGTATCTATTTTAAACTGCCCTCCTTACAAAATCAGCATCATAAAGAAGAAAATGATGGCTTTACTTCTGAAATACCTTCTTTTCTGCTGATTTAAAGAGAAAAGGCAGATAACAGTAAAAGATACATATAAACCCTATTTTCCTCCTTTGTCCAGAGTCCTGATAACCCCTTCCAATGCTTAGGTATACAGGGTAATTTGACCTCTAATGGTTTCCCTGTGATTATGATTTCTATTTTTAAAAAATACTGATTGTTAATGAGTGTGTGGAGAAAAGGACATTTGCACACACATACTGCTGGTGGGTGTGTAAATTGTTAGAAGGCTTCCAGAACGCAATCTGGCTATACTATACAAACTGTTTTTTTTTTTTTCTTAAAAACAAAACAAAATGCTCCAAAGGGATTACTTAAGCAAATCATGCTTTGTCCTTCCAATAGGATACTATGTAGCCATTGATATTATGATTCCTTTTTTTTTTTTTTAATTTAAAAGCATTCACAATATTGGCAACATGTCAAAAGGACACAAAAGCCAGCCTGAAGGGATTCTTAGTGGTAAAATCAGTGAAAACTTGAGCATCAAAATAAAGATAATATTGGGGGGCGCCTGGGTGGCACAGCGGTTAAGGGTCTGCCTTCGGCTCACGGTGTGATCCCAGCGTTATGGGATTGTGCCCCACATCAGGCTCCTCCGCTGAGAGCCTGCTTCTTCCTCTCCCACTCCCCCTGCTTGTGTTCCCTCTCTCGCTGGCTGTCTCTATCTCTGTCGAATAAATAAATAAAATCTTTAAAAAAAATAAAGATAATATTGGATTATAATCCACTGAATAAAAGAATCAAGTGTCAGTCCTCAGATATAAACATGTAAGAGATACTGCAGTTTCAAAGTATCTCCCCACAACATACTCAGTTACAAAGAAAAAAGTGTAACTTTACAGTGGTGGAGGCTGACACTTCATCAAATGATCAAAGTGAACGTCATTAGCAATGGGAATACTGAAATCATGCATCACCTGACAAGATGCAGTAAGAACACAGGATCACTCCTGGAATATTCCTGCCCAAAATACACAACCTGAACCTATTCATGAGGAAACTTCAGACAAATTCAAATTGAGAGACAGTCTACAAAACAACTGGCCTGTAATCTTCAAAAGTATCAATGTCATGAAAATTAAGGAAAAGTTTAAGAACTCTTCCAAATTAAAGATGACTAAAGAGACATGACAAGTAAATTCAACACTTGATTTTCAACTGGCTTCCCTTTCTATAGAGGTCATTATTGGGACAACCGTGAAACCTGAATAGAGTCCAAGGAGCAACGTGTTGATGCTAATTTCTTGATTTTGAGGGCAGTATTGTGGTTATGTAAGAGAATGTCTTTGGTTGTCAGAAATGCACACTAACATCCTTGGGAGACAGGACATCAGGTTGGTAACAGTCTCAAATTATTCTGGAAAAAGATTATTTGTACCGAACTTGCAACTTTTTCTATGTTTGTGATCATCTCAAAATGAAAATGAAAAAATTAAAAGCATTCAAGATTTATGTTTGCATTTAAAGGTGCACATTGTATAATAAATATGTGCTACTTATATAGTATCTTATTTTTAAAAATTGTGGCAAAATATACATAAAATTCACTATTTAAAAATATAAAAAATTACTGTTTTAACCATTTTAAGTGTACAGTTCAGTGGCATTAAGTACATTCAAACTGTTGTGCAACCATCACCACCCATCTTTAGAACTCTTTTTATCTTCCAAAATATTAAAATGTTTTCTGTACTCATTTTTATTTATTTTTTTATTTTTTATTTTTTTTTAAGATTTTATTATTTATTTATTTATTTATTTGACAGAGAAAGACAGCCAGAGAGAGGGGGAACACAAGCAGGGGGAGTGGGAGAGGAAGAAGCAGACTCCTAGCAGAGAAGCCTGATGTGGGGTTCGATCCCAGAACGCTGGGATCACGCCCTGAGCTGAAGGCAGACGCTTAACGACTGAGCCACCCAGGCACCCCTCTGTACTCATTTTTAAAAACAGATTTTATTATTTATTTGAGAGAGAGAGACACACACACACACACACAGAGACTCCACACTGAGCATGGAGCCCGCGTGGGGCTTTATCCCATGACCACGAGATCATGACCTGAGCTGAAACCAAGAGTCGGATGCTTAACCACCTGAGCCACCCAGGTGGCCCCGTTTTTCTGTATTCATTAAACAGTAACTCCCCATTTTCCCTCTTCCCAGCTCCTGCAACCAGCATTTTATTTTATCTCCATGTATTGGACCACTCTAGGTACCTCATATAAGTGGAATTACACAGTAGTTGTCCTTTTGTGACTGGTGTATTTCACTTAGCATAATGTCCTCAAGGTTTATACATTTTGTGTAGCATCCTTTTCAAGGCTGAACAGTATTCCACTGTATGCATATACTATCATCTGTTGGCAGACAGCTGGGTTGCTTCTACCTTTTGGCTACTGTGAATAATGCTGCTATGAACATAGGTGTACAACATACCTTATCTTTTTTTTAACTTTTTGTTTGGAAACAATAGATTAATATAAACTTGCAAAAATAGTAGACACCTGCACACCCTTCACCTAGCTCCCCCTAATGGTTAATCTTATACAGTTCTAGCACAATAGCAAACCTGGAAATTAACCATGTTGGCACAGAACTATTAACTAGACTACAGACCTTATTCAGTCCTCACCTTTATAAAAAACAAAAACAAAACTTGCATCCACTTGTGTTTGTGTGTAGTTCTGTTCAATTTTATCCCATATACAGATCAGTGTAACCACAACTATCAAGATACAGAACTGCTCCCTCTCTCGCACCCCATCCCTGGGCAACCACTGACCTGTTTTCTGTCTTCACAGTTGTAATTTCAAAAGTGTTATGTAAATGAAATTATACAATATGTAACCTCTTGAAGGTAACTTTTTTCACTAAGTATAATGCCCTTAAGGTCCATCCTGGTTATTGCATGTATCAGTAGCTCAATTATTTTTATTGCTGAGTAGTATTCTATGGTACAGATACACGAGTTTGCTCAACTACTCATCAAATGAATGACATATGGGTTATTTCCTATATTTTATTATTATAAGTAGTACATAAACTACATTAATAATATACGTACCAGGGGCATATTTAAATAGTATACATATTAAAGATGCTAACAACATTAATGTACAGGTTTTTGTGTTAACCTAAGTTCTTATTTTCTGGGATAAGTGCCCAAAAGTGTGATTACTGGGTTCTATGGTAAGTGCACGTGTAGTTTTCTAAAAGCCTGCCAAACTATTTTTCAGAGTGCTGTACCATTTTACCTTCCATAATACTTTACTTTTTTTGTTTTTTTAAAGATTGTATTTCTATTTATTTGTCAGCGAGAGAGAGAGAGAGCATGAGCGCACAAGCAGGGGGAGCGGTAGGCACAGGGAGAAGCAGCAGGCACAGGGAGAAGCAGCCTCCCTACTGAGCAAGGAGCCAGATGAGGGATACGGGACTCGATCCCAGGACCCTGGGATCATGACCTGAGCCAAAGGCAGATGCTTAACCGACTGAGCCACCCAGGTGCCCCCATAATACTTTACTTTTTAAAGAACCATGTGTGATGTTTCTTATTAGTAGAATCTGTTCACGGTTAACCTACTGCTTTTCCTAAAACTTTTCATTGTTTGAAAAATGAAATATTTTCCTTGGTTCAGGCTTATTTCAAACTCATATGTCAAGGAAATACCAAGATCTGAATCAGAAAGTTTGTGATCAAACCAACAACACAGAAAATAGTTTTCCTGTCACATCTTGAAAAAGTACTCTCTTTCTCCTTCTAGATGCAACAGGCTCTGTCAGCCTCCCAGACTATGAATGTTTCCTTCTTTCTCAAAACTGTGTCACCTACTGATGGGAAGAACTTGGGCTACACATTCCCCTTCAGCGGGTCTTGGCTTTGGTCCATTCATCCTTCAAAAATCTTAGAGAATGCTACTCTCAAGTTCCAGTCAAGAATGACAACCAGCCAGTGTGGAGGAAGCTTGAACTTTCCAAAATTTTCCAACTCAGTAAAATTTGTTAGTTGAAGTATTATTTGTTTTTTTTTTTTTTTTAAAGATTTTTATTTATTTATTCAACAGAGATAGAGACAGCCAGCGAGAGAGGGAACACAAGCAGGGGAAGTGGGAGAGGAAGAAGCAGGCTCATAGTGGAGGAGCCTGATGTGGGACTCGATCCCATAACTCCAGGATCACGTCCTGAGCTGAAGGCAGACGCTTAACCGCTGTGCCACCCAGGCGCCCCAAGAAGTATTATTTAATTGTTAACTGAAGTATTTGTATGATGAATTAGCATAGTAAGTTTGACTTAGACAAATCCCCCCCCCTTTTTTTTTACACAGAAAATATAGACTTTAAATAGCTATTCCTACTTAACAGGAAAAAGGGATAGATGAGCTACTTTAATGCTGTGCCTGGCACACAGCGACCTTAATAAATGTTTCTTCGTCCTTCTTAATGCACTACGTATTCCACACCACAAGGAGTTCTAATCAGTTGTCTAATTTCTTTATAATCTTAACAAGCACATGCACAGGTGCGTGTGTGTGTGTGTGTGTGTGTGTGTGTAGAAGGGTGTGTTCAAATTCCCATTTTTATGCCTGCTTATTCCAGGACCCCTTAAACAAGTAATTGTTTAAACAAGTAATGGGGGTATCTAGGAAAGGGTCAAGTCATAGTATACACAAACAGTAGACATGGGGCTTTCATGCTTGGGTAATAAACGGGGTAACCTGAAGTTAGTTAGAGCATGCAGATAGAGAATTTGGCAGACCTCCTGCACTTTGGAGATATGCCCATGGGAAATCCCATCCTTAATACAGAGCCTAGGGACACTGTACGTGAAAAATAGTAAATAAAAATGCAAGCCAAAGAAGACCTTCAGGGCTACAAACCATGAAAATCAAAGGATCCTGGGTTTGGTAATTCTATTATAGGAGTCCACTACAGAGGGGCCAGGGGACTAATCCACAATCCGAGTAGCAATCAGCAGTGGAATCCTGAGTCCTGTGTCAGATTAGCAGCCAGGGTAACAAGGCATACAACGGGCCAAAGCGACTCAATATGAATCTCTCACAAGAAAGGGAGCTGCACCTGCTCAAGGAGTGCCAGCCGCAGGTCTGAAACGGTCATGGAAAAGAAGAGGTGGTAGGTCTGTAGGCAGAAAGCTCTGGGCTCAAGTGGAAAGGTGGGCTTGGGAACACAGAGGAATGAAAGGGGGAATGGGGTTAACTATCATCCTCAGACTAGCCGGCAATTTAAAAATAGTTTCCCAAAAGGAACAAAGTTGGAGTACTTAAGTTACCAGGTATCGAGACCTGGTTTAAAGGTACATGTTATGTGATAACAAAGATGCCACTGCAGTGTGGAGGGGGAAAGGACGAGCCTTTTTTTTTTTTTAAACAAATAGTGCTAGATCAAGTGAATACCCACACAGGGGGATCAATCTTTGATTCTACCTAATAACTCACACAAAAATCAGCTCCAGACAGACTGTAGGCCTAAACGTGAAAGGTAAAAACAATCAACCTTCTTAAGAGATTATTTTCATGACCTTAGGGAAGGCAAGGTGTTTCAAATAGGCCACAGAAAGCAGTAATCATAAAAGAGAAAATGATACATTGGACTTCATTAAGATTTAAAACTTCTGTTCACCTGAAGAACAACATTAAGAGGGTCAAAAAGGCAAGCCACTGCCTGGGAGAAGATATCTGTGGTACATTAGCTGTCAAAGAAGTCATAGCCAGAACATACACAGAATTCCTACAAATCAATGTGAGACAACCCAACAGAAAAATGGCCAAAACACCTGAACAGGTAAATCACAAAAGAGATTATCCAAATAGCCAGTGAGCATATGAAAAGTCGTCAGGGAAATGCACATTAAAACTACAGTAAGACACTACTATACACCCACCACAACAGCTAAAATTAAGACAAAACAATTTTAATCATAGCTTCCAAAGGCAACAATATGGAACAACTGGTATTCTCATACTTTAACGGTTGGAGTGTAAACTGGTATACCCACTTGGAAAACTGTTTGGCAGTATTTACTAAAACTGTACCAGGTATATACTCCACAACAGTGAGTATATACATGCACTGAAGGCATGAACAAGACTGTTCATGACAACTTTATTCTTAACTAAAAATAACCCAAGTGTCCATCAGCAGAATGGTTAAAATGAATAATGGTATATATATATATATATATATATATATATATATATACACACACACACACGAATGGGGTACGTTATGAATTATTATTACATGCAACAACATGGATGCCTATCACAGACATGATGTGTGGAAGAAACCAGATACACACACACAAAATACATATTGTATGATTCCATTTCTGGGAAGTTTAAAACAGGCAAAACTAAACTACAGTGTTAATTCCGAATAGGGGTACCTATAGCAGGTACAGTATTGACTGGAAGGGGGTATAAAGGGGGTATGTGCTAATAATGTTATTATCTCTTGATCAGAGTGCTAGTTATACAGGCACATATATTTGTAAAAATTCATCCCATTGTACACTTAAGACTTATATACTTTGCCGTATGTATGTAACAATAAAAAACAAAAAGTGTGTCTCAGAAAATCAACATACTTAGATTAACAACAACTACATTCCAAGTGAATGGATATATAATAATAAGCATACCATTCTATTACAAAAAAGTTGTGCTTATTTATACTTTGCCTAACTCTGGGATTTCAGGTAATATATGTATGTCTCAAAAGGTAGCATAGTGTAGGAGAAAGATCTTGGACTTGGATTCAGATTCTAGGTTCAGATTCCAGTTTCCTCATTTACTAATTATGTGAGTTTACCCTCCTTGAGCTTTAGCTTCCCATCTATAAAAAAGGGCTAGCAGTTCCTCCCGGTCGATGCTGTTGTGAGGATTACAGATAACAGACCTTCGGTACCTGGCACATTCTGTGCCTCAGCAAGTTATCAACTATCATTACATTTTAACTTAAACCAAGTCTGTGGTTCCAACCATAATCTACCCTTAACAAAAATCTAAGCCAATGTTGGCTTAGTTGCCAAAAAACATTCTCATGACTTGGCATATACTTTAAAAGGTCACTGAAAGAGTAAGTCACTTAAGAAAAATATTACTAACCACACTAAAGATACAAGACATTGACTTTATTGCCAATTTCTATAACTCACCCCTGGAAAATATGAAACAATGCCCAAGGTGGAAGGACTGAGACCACAGTCTCTGAACTACTACTACTACTGGTAGTTCAGAGCCTCGTAGTAGTTTATTAAAGGAACGGAGGTTTTGATGAGGAACAGGACAATGTAACCCAGAAGTCCTCACTAGTAACCTGAAGTAAACTGGCTGTAGATACTATCCATTTAGCGACAAGACCATGAGAATAAAGGCTTCTAAGGTACCTGGTTGGGATGGAAAGGATTCTACATCCTCTAAGAGTTAATCCTTGACCATCCCTCTATCCTCCATCATTCACACAGTGATTTAACTATCTTAGGGTCTTCGGGCTCACATTTGGTGGTAGTCGTGGGGTCTCTAAGAAGCCCTTTAGGAATTTCCCAGATTCAAACACTGAGAGAACCTTGCAGACAAGCTAAAAATGCACCAGAAAGAAACTCCCACGTTTTACAGGGCACCAGCCAAGCTACATCAACATGCAGCCAGATAAGCACACCCAGATTATACAATCCCCAGCTTTACTGAGGACCTTTCACTCCAAATTTAGTTTTACTGGACTGGAATGGGGGTGGGGACAATGGAGAACACAAACAAGCAGAAGGACGGTGGTAAGAAAAGAAAAAAGACAACCAACCATATCCGAAGTTGTGCTACAAGCTTTGAGCAGCGCAAACCCCCCAGCAAGGTTTAGTTAATGGATCACACACACAAAAAACGCTACCTTCTTACCATGATGTCTGACGTTTTTAATGAGTCACTTGTCAAATCCTTTGAGTGAGTGATGGGGAAAAATGTGTATTTTCTTTAGAAAAATGAAAGAAAATGTTACATAAGCAATTAACAACACCAATTTGCATTACAAATGTTGCCTGCTACTGCAGTTCAAATTATTCAAATCTTTACTGTAATATCCCCACGGGAGTTTTAAGATATGATCAAAATACACTGTCAATGAATCTGCCCAGCCTACATTCTGCTTAAGAGTCATATCATCTTGTCTCAAAAAGAGCCTCCTTCTGAGTGATATGAAGATAAGATTCTAGTTAACTTTCTGGTTTTCGATACATCTAGAGATGACTGCACCATGCATGTCACAAACGTTTTCATGCTTCTAAAATTGACAATCTATAAGAATGATAATTTTCATTTTCTCTTTTTGAGTGGTTTGTCCTCAGCATCTTATATTGGCTCTATGGTGGCTAATAAAACAAAGAGAACCCCTAAAAACAGATGTTTTTTAGTAAAGAATTGAGGAAAGTTTTGTTGTTATTATTTGTTTGTAGGACTCCCTTCAACATAGGCTGTAAACTTCAAGGCTATTTAATAAACCTCCACAATTCTGAAACTGAATATTTTTAAGAGATCCCATAATTCCTTCAAACTTGCTGATTTAAAAACAAAACCCAAGACATCATAGATACCAACTGCGTAACATGCAGTATTATTTAAAACATTTGTTGAGGGGCATCTGGGTGGCTCAGTTGGTTAAGTGTCTGCCTTCGGCTCAGGTCATGATCCCAGGGTCCTGGGATTGAGTCCCTCATTGGGTGGGCTCCCTGCTCAGTGGGGAGTCTGCTTCTCCCTCTCCCTTTGCCCCTCCACCCCACTCACGCTCTCTCTCTCTCTCTCAAATAAATAAAATCTTAAAAAAAGTTCATTGAATAGTATATTCCAAGTGCTTTCATTTTCTGCTCACGCCAATATCAAGTTAACATTTATTCAATGCTTACTATGTGTTGCTACTATGAGAAAAGCATTCATGAATTATCTCATTTAGTTCTCATACTATGCTATGAGGTAGGGATTATTATCTTCATTTTACAATAAAAGCTTAGGGAGGTTAAATAATCCCTCATGTTAGTGTAACTACAAAGCAGTGAATCCGTCACAAGTTAATAAAATACCTGAAATATGTCTTATTGCAGAAATAATTGACAGCAAATACTGGAATTACAAGAATAATCCCTTAAAGGTTTCTGAGTTGTCCAGAAAAAGGTTTCTGAAACTTCCACAATAATTTGGAAGGAAAAAAAAAAAAAGATTCTTACAACCTAATAACCAACAAAAATGCCAAGAGGCGAATGTCTTCTTTTAATATTAATGTACATGGTAATAAAAATGTGGTGAAGAATGAAACAAGCAGCAAAGTATCTTTATAACTAAGCTGATCACCCTCAAAAGGCCAGACTGCCAAAAATAACCACCGAATTGTCTGTCTTCCCGATTTTGATGTCAATAAGGATGATTCACAAAAGTGCAAATATCATACATAATGTAAATGACATAAGCAGCAACTCACATTCACTCTTCAATGAATGTTGCTAAACAGCAATAAGAGTTATCATTTTACAGATGGTCGTTTTCAAAAATTCCTAAGAAAGAGCCCTCCTTTTTCTGTATATTTTAACTTTCTACATAAATCCATAAGGCATTTTATTTGTGTTTGTATGGCTGCACAGTAAAAATTAAACAAGATAAATAAAAATAGCTGAAATTGTTTTACCTTTAATTAACCCAATCAACTGACCATATTTGAGAGATTACTAGCTACTATTCCCCAAAAGGTACTTCAACTTGAAATTGAATAAATGATATTGGATAACTGCTGATAACAAAGACAACAGAACAGAAGCAGCAGTGAGGAAAGATGCATTAGCCCTGGGATAAAGTTTTTTCCCTAGTACTCTGTACACAGTTACAGAATAAATTCGCCACCTTAACTTTTCCCTCTCATATCCCTGAAACTTGATGACAAAAACAGAATCTAAAAGCAGGAATTATTTCATTTTCATGTCCTTTCACTGAAATCGTGCCTCCATCTACAGTATTGTCTAGAGATAACCCCTGGACCTTCTGTTCTCTATCTGAATTGCTTGCTCAGAGGACCCTTTGAATTTCTCCATTACTACTGACGCTTTCTCATCAAGCTTGTAAATATTCAAGAGTCTTCCAACCTCAAACAAATCAGAGCAAAACAAAACAAACTCCTCCCTTCTGTGTCCTTCTAGCTCTCCTCCTCCTCACCACCAAGCTTCTTCAAAGGGCCCTGTCTATTCGCTATCTCTACTTCCTAACCTCCCACTCACTCCTCAACCCAGCACAATCTGGCTTCTTTCCTACCACTCCACTGAAACTGCTCTTGCAAGAGGTACTTTACTTGAGCTCAAAAGACTGGAAATGTTGTGCAGGAATAGGCAGGCCTCTGTTGTTGGCCACTGCATCCTCAGGGCCTGGTGCACGGGAGGAACTGAATACACTATTATTGGTCTTGCTGGGGCATTTACTCCAATGACCACTCATGAACTGTCTCCTCCTCCACCTCCCACTAGGTTTCTATAAACCTAGCTCTGGTGCTCCACCAAGTAAGTTAGGAAACACCGAGGTTCAGTTAAGGTAAGTAAGTGTGATCTGAGAGAGGCTGGTCTGAAATGTAACACATGTAAAAGAAAGCAAATCCAATCATTTGGACTGCACCTGTCGGAAAAAAGAGTATGTTGAGAGGGGTAGTACTTCTATGCAAGCTAGGGGAAAAAACAGCTAAAGGACAAATTTTTGTTCATGTGTTTTTAACAGACCAGCTAGTATGACTCTCTGCTTTGATTTGAGACAGTTTCTCACCATAAGTGGAGGTGTCAGCTGGTGTCTCCAGAGCGTGATGTGACTCTGGATGGCCCAACTAATTTCCCCTGCTCTTGTTCTCTGCTACCAGCAACTTTAATACTCCATGTTAAATTTCCCACAGATTTGCAATCAGCCGACATGAATAGCTGACATGTTTTGAAAGAAATTTCTTGCTGTAAAGCTTTAGATTTAAATTCTGGTCAAGACTGATGAGTTAAACCTCAAGATCCCAAGGTATTCTGAAAAAAATAAAAACCAAAAACACAAAACCAACTTTGTGGACCTTCAAAACAGAACCCCGCCCCCCAGTCTGTAACTAAAATACGTGTATGTTGGCAGGCCTTTGGCAGCTGCCCTTCCTGACAGCGCTACTCTCCATATTGTAAATGCCTACCATGAGAGCAACTCACCTTTTAGAGAAAAAAGCCATCTAGTAAAAGTTCTAAAACTGCAACCAAAAGCAGTTAGAATTCAATTATTTGAGCTAATGAGAAAGGATGCAGTGTCCTACATAATCTCTAACTCACAAATTTGGCTATAAAATATGACATATGTAAGAGATTTACCTCACAAATTGTCTTTGCTAAGTGGTATTTGTTACTTTAATTTGTTCCCTGACCACCTATTGAGAAAAAGATAACCTAGAAACATGTGAGAAGGAAACCAGATGATGAATCAGACTTAAAACGAGTATAAATCATCCACAAATAACAACATGTAATGACATTCTTGGGGTGAGTTATTATAAAACAAAACCTTTGTATATGTGAAAAATCAAATATAAACACATTCTGAAACAGCGCTCAGGAGTGTATGTGTGTGTGGTATACACAGGTAATGCCACAAGTAGGTCTCCCTGTACTGATAACTTTCGTGGAACTATGGAAGGAATTCCCATAGCAAACAAATTCTAGGTGTTTGACCTTTTAATGGTGTTGTTCCTTGGTTTAAAGTTTTACTTTCTCCTGAGAGGTAGAAAGGCTGAAGGGTAAAAAGAATTTCACCAAACAGTACTTATCCTTTACTCTCTGGGTACTCTTGATAGTTCTAGTTCACTTTTTCTTAATAGCTGTCAGGATCCCCTAAATTGATTTTACAAACCTAAATTTACAAACCAGAAATAGGACATAACCCAAAGTAAAAAAACAAAACAAGACAAAAAAGACACTGAAGAATTTAAAGAAAATGACCAAAACTAACAACTTCCCCTAAATACTACCACTGAGGTTAGGGAAATGCAGGTCCTTCTATACAGATGTTACGAAAAATGTCAATCAATTAAAAAAATTTGAAATTTGTCCATATTTTTTACCTTTAAACTATGTAAGCGGCATGATTTAAGGTGACTTCAAACTTCTGCAGTATTTCTATTCTTGGTATTTTCTAAGACATCAATTCTTCTATGATCAGTTTTATAGGAATACCTCATTTTACAGTCTTGTAGCCATGGCTTAAAGTTTGCTACAAGAAAAAAAATTCAAAATTACCTCTGTGCAAAATCTTAGCACAGAATTTGTGTTAATAATGTATGTCTACCATAACAGTAACTGTTTGCACACATCAATTTTGTTCAAGGTTTAATCCCCCTCGCAATAATACTATCATTCTCTTTCCTTCTGATCCACTTCCTCTAAATCCAATTACTGCTTCCAGCATATATAAGAGGAGGGAACAGAGCTTCTTTCAAAACAAAGAACTCCTCCTTGATCTGGTGCTTACAAGGACAAAATGCATTCTTAAATTACATTATTTGAATGAACCAAGTAATTTGATAAAATTAAAGTGTTCCTCTTCTCTTCACAGAATTTTACATATAGTAATAAAAATTACTATTTATTTTTTAAATCCATACTACCCTAATCTAGGAAGCAGGCCACATTAAGAATAAAATTAAAGGTATTACTGGTGGAAGTAAATGTTGGTTCATATTTTGGGCAATTCTGCAATATACCAAAAATTTTAATGCATTTTTTTTGGACTAAACAATTTCATCCACAAAAATGTATCCTATAGAAGCATTCATACAAGTATGCAAAGATCATTCCACATAAATGTTAATTCCTATATAGTTTGTTTAAAGAGCAACTGAAAATAAATATTTATAAGGAATAGCCTTTAAAATATAGCCTTTAAAAAAAAGATAAAGCTACATTACTAATTAGGAAATGTGTCTAAAACACATTTTTAAGTGAAAAAAAGCATTTCTGGAAGGCAATCTCTCTTGATTCTCCTCTTACCATAGCCTTTCTCCTCCTTCAATGGATCTGCTTCTTCTGCTTGCCTCTTAAATTTCAGTGTTTCCCAAGTCTTGGCCTCCCCATATTCTTATACCGGAGAAATCTCATCCAAGTTTTGTTTTTATATATTCATAATGCTGAAACCCTATCTATCTACAGGCTGCCCAACCTCCAGATCCATCTACCCAAATGCCTTTCTGAATATCTCTACTTGGATGTCCCAAAGATATCTCATATTCTCCAATTCCAAAACTGAAGTCAACCTCTACTCAAAGAACAGAAACCACTTCTTCCTATACAACATTCTGAATTCTGAGTCCAGAAATCTGTGGTGTCCAGTGTTAGCCCTGACCGTTCCTCCTTTGCCACCCCATCCCACAAATTAAATCTTCTATATTGCTTGCTATGTTTGTTTTAACATCCCATGACCAATAGCTTATTTCAGGGCCTCATGATTTTTGGCCAGGATTACTACAGTCTACTTAAAACTCCTATCTTATCCAACATAGCTAAGATACTTTCTCTTTGCTCCGTTCAGACAAAAGGTATCCCCTGGTTCCTCCACGGGCACTGTTTCATCTAGGTTGTCACATGTCATTTCTTCTAACTTCCTATCCTTACCTGTTTGGAGAACGCATTTACTATACCTTCACACCCTATTCAGTCATGAAGTTTTCTGTGAAGTGAGATCACCAATACTTACCAAATTATTATATCACAGGTACTATGCTAGGTGCTATTCATACACTATCCAATTTAATCTCAACCACCCATTTTTATAGAGGAAAAAACAGGCTCAGAGGTCAAATAATCTACTCAAGGTCCCATAAAGACTAAGTATGGAAAGTAGGGCTCTAACATTACAGCCAGTGTTCTTTTCATTATGTTAGGTTGCCTTTCTGAATTAATCCTTCTTTATATCTATCTCTTTTATCATATTCAACAAAGTAAATCAAATTTGTTTCCACATTTTTCTTCTCTAGTAGCCTGTAAACCAATGTTACTCACTCTTAGCTTTGTATTGTTTTCCTTTTTTAATAGAACAGGTGGACCTAAAGATCAGTATTTTTTTAAAAGTTTCCAAGATGATGCCGATTGTCAGCAAAGCTTGACAGACACTGAGTTAAGTTCCCAGAGGATAATAATATCATTGGACTTTATAACTTTGGGGATGACATAAATGTCTGTAAACTTCATTGCTGAACTCACTGATACAGGTAAATCAATGAAATTGTAATGTTCCTTATAAAAGGTTTCCCCTACTTACAATTTAATTGTACAAACATTTCTTAAAGTGCTGTCATTTACATTTATCTGAAAATATCACAAAGAAATTCACATTCAAGATTTAAAAAAGAAAGAGTTCACAACATAAAATTTTTGATATTTTTCCTAAATAAACTTGGAAAATTTCCTTAAAGGATCAAATTTAAATTACTGCAATAATCCTTGAAACAGATGCAATTAAGTATATAATTTAAATGTTGTAGAATCCTTGGAAAAAATAAAATCATGTTTAAAAAATTTATCAGTTTCACTTGCAGCTGAATATTAAACAAATGTGAACAGCAACAACAGAAACTTCTCTACTTCCAGAAACCAAGGTCACTGGTAATCTGATTAAAATCTGTACTTTTTATTTAGGTGTGACACTTGCACTGTGTTTCAGGTAAACTTCTGAAACCTAATGAGATGGAAAGCTGTTATTGGCCAGCTCATTATGATATAGAGGAATGTGTCTGAAATATGAAAGGAGTAAGAAGAAATGATGACTTAACTGGAGGTAAAAAGTAATGAATATTCTTTTTTTAAAAAAAGTAATGAATATTCAAACATTCCAGTTTGGGCTTCAGGAAAGAGAAAATTTGAATGTGATACCCGAAACTCCTGGTATTTTTTTTTTTAAAGGAACAAAGATGCTATTAAAAATATGCAGTGCAGAAGAGTTAATTTATCTTTTTTTTTTTTTTTTAAAGATTTTATTTATTTATACGACAGAGATAGAGACAGCCAGCGAGGAGGGAACACAAGCAGGGGGAGTGGGAGAGGAAGAAGCAGGCTCATAGCGGAGGAGCCTGATGTGGGGCTGGATCCCATAACGCCGGGATCACGCCCTGAGCCGAAGGCAGACGCTTAACCGCTGTGCCACCCAGGCGCCCCAGAAGAGTTAATTTATCTCTTAATGTAGATTCACTACTTTTTATAAATAGCTACTAAAAACAAAAGCCTTAAGAAAAGAAATCAATGCCTCAGACTTTGAGTGTCACTGTAGCAGAAGTGTCTTACCTGAAAACACTCCAGGTCAACATTTCTGCATCCAAGTAACAAACAATTAAGATGAGAGATGATTAACTATAGCAAAACAGAAAATACTACAAAACATAAGCAATGACTAAGAAGAAAACAACAACAAAAACACCCACTTTGGTGGGTGGGTGAGGCAGAAACATTATTTATCTTATCTCTTTAAACGACTGTGGCCTCATTAAGACATATGCAAATATTAAAGATCCTCCTTGAAAGTCTTGCTTTGAAAAGTATCATTTGAAGTTAGCACTTAAAGAATAATAAGATGTGAATTAAGAATGATATCCTCTAATACCTAAACATGGAACTGTTAAATTTTATTTAACATAAAAATTCAATGTTAGCAATGTAGAATTCTTACATTTGTTTTTAAACTTGTATTTTATCTATTTTTTTGCTGCTCATGTGAAATGGGGTCTCCACTTCCATCCTATTTTCTAACTGCTGAGTACTATTTATAAAACTGAAAGCTCCTGTTACTTGTAACATTTACCATCACATCATAAGCAAACTGGAGTAGTTTGACCATTTCCTTTCCAATTCTTACGTCTCTCTTTTTCTTTATTGATTGTGCCGGCTAATGCCTCCAATACCAAATCTAATAGTAGTGGTGATAGCAGGCATTAGTATTCCCCCTACATTAAGATACTGATTTTTGATTTGAGGTGTATACATTTTATCATATTACAGAACTATTCAATAATTCTTACTTTAAATTGTTTTGTTAAAAAAGTTAAAAATGAGTTTCAAAATTTATGGAGAGACTCTGTTAAAGTATTTATGGAGAGAATTACATAGTTTTTCCTTAGGGCTGTTAAAGTAACAAAAAAACCCAATACTTATTCATAATTGTTTTCAACATGTTCATAAGGGAAGCCCAGTTTGTGTTCTGCTGCAGGAAAAAGATATGTTTCCAAATAATCAAATTAGCATTGTCTTAGATTATTTGCTAGATTACACACATGTCAAACAGAAATACTTAACTTACTTGATCCAATTTACTCCTTACTTTCACTTTTACAAGTAGGTCTCAAACTTAAATTTTCTTGTTAAGTATGAAACATACTCAAATTAGTAGTATAAGTTCTTCCAGGTTTCATCCAGGCTCTTTTCTTATTCAGCTTCCCCCCAAACAATCTCATCCACCTAAGGCTTTAATTACCACATTCTAGGACTCCCAGATTTCTCTCTACAGCCCCAGCCCTCAAACCTGAGCTCCAGACCTGCCAGGCCAACTCTCTACTAGTTCTCTCCATTTAAATTCCTCAACTCAAACTGAGCTTAACAGGAAGAGAACCCAAGCTTTTTTTCCTCAAAATCTGGTCCTCTTCCAGGGCTCTCTTAACTCCGGGAATGGCCCCTCTACCTACTTAGTTACTAAGTCAGAAACATGAGAGCCACCCTTGACAAAGCTCCTCTCACCTTCCCCTATCTTCTAAAGAATGATTTTTATCTCATAAATCCCTCAATTCTAGAATATCTGTACCTCCTTTCACCTCCTGTGACTTGTTCTGGTCTAAGCTGCCATGATCTTAAACAGCCTCTTCCTGACTGGTATTCAATCACGCCCAATCCAAATAATCTTTTTAAAAGTCAAACTGATCAGGGCGCCTGGGTGGCTTAGTCGTTAAGTGTCTGCCTTCGGCTCAGGGCGTGATCCCGGCGTTCCGGGATCGAGCCCCACATCAGGCTCCTCCTCCGCTATGAGCCTGCTTCTTCCTCTCCCACTCCCTCTGCTTGTGTTCCCTCTCTTGCTGGCTGTCTCTCTCTGTGTCAAATAAATAAATAAAATCTTAAAAAAAAAAAAAAAGTCAAACTGATCACACTGATTCTCTGCTTGTGATAAAGATTTTTTAAAAATCTTTAATAAAGTCTATATAAGCCATTCCCAGCTCTCCAGTCACCTCCTCTTCTCTTCCCCTATTGTTTCCAATGCTCTAAACTAGGCCCTCTTTCATTTACTGAAAGGCAAACATTCTTTTGTGCCACAGGGCCTTTGCACTGGCAGTCCCATTGCCTAAAACATTTCCACACATCCTTCAATTCTTAGATGAGGGATCAATTTCTCAGGTAAATTTCCTAACACCCTTCCCCAAGTCCTATATTTCATTCGGAGCATAAGAACTGCAGTAAGTTATAGTCTTATAATTTGAAAGATTACTGTGCAAACTGTGTATCCTATGAAAAACATACTAACTGAAATATAAGAAGTGATTTTTAAAAACTTATTTACTGCTTTCCAGAGTAGTGAAGTTAATCTTATACTTCATTTCCATAGATAAAAATAAGTCAGTGTCATGCTCCAGAGCAGTACTGTCCAACTGAAATACAATACGAGCCACATATACAATTTTAACTCTTCCAATAGTCAATTAAAAAAGCAGATAAAATTATATTTTGCTTAACACAAAGCATCTAAAATATTATTTTAATATATAATCAACCTAAAATATATGTCTTAACAGTAGTTTTTGAAATCTGGTGTGTTTTTTACACTTAGAGCCCATCTACTTGGGACTGGCTTTATTAAAAGTGTGACATGTAGCTAGTGGTTATTGTACTACACAACATAGTTGCAGAAGATAATATTGTATTTCTTGTACTTAAATAGCTTGCTAACATAATCAGAGTTATTTTAAAAAGAACATGGCATTAAGAATTTTTAACTTCATATCAAATAAGGATACATCTCCTGTTTAAACCCTTCAAAAATGTTTAAATTATGCAAATATTCCATACTGCTAAAAAGCCTAAATCCAAAGTAAAAATTCAGGTAAACAGTTTAAAAACTGCATCTTTGGGATTCCTGGGTGGCTCAGTCAGTTAAGCATCTGCCTTCCACTTGGGTAATGATCCCGGGGTCCCACATTGGGCTTCTTGCTTGGTGGGGGCCTGCTTCTCCCTCTCCCTCTGCCTGCAGCTCTCCCTGCTTGTGCACTCTCCCTCTCTCTCAAATAAATAAATAAAATCTTGGAGGGAAAAAAAAAAAAAAAAAAGACTGCCCCTGCAAAGGGGGGCTTAATTAAAAAAAAAACCCAAAACTGCATTTTTACTGATCACCTGAGGAGATTAAATGAAGATGGGTACTCTCAAACACTGCTTGTAGGTAAGTGATTTCATTTCAACCCCTTGGAAAGCAGCTGGTTTTCCCTTTGATTTAGTAACTCCACTTCTAAAACTCAGTCCTATGGAAATAACCAAAAACAAAGTCAAAGATCACAAACTTTTCCACCAAGATACAATCTGATTCATACATACATGTGCAGAGGACACTCATATACCCACAGGGGGGAAAAAACTGAATGCAATCCAAAATGTTTAGTTACCTCTTCGTAGTGTGATGACTAATATTCCTTTTAACACATATTATTCCTTTTAACATATATTTATTGAGTGTTACTATGTGCCAGGCATTAAAACAGATGGGTCCTGCCATCAAGGGGCACACCAGTTTTTGCTTTATGCTGTTCCATATTTTCCAAATATTCTATAATGAACATATTATCCTTTCATAATTTTAATAACCAGAAAAATATATTATGGAGTGGATGCTGATATGGGCAAATCAACTGTAAAGGGACATCCACCTGGGGAAGAATTTTAATATAGCCCTGAATATTAATTTAGATGAAAATTTTCTGAAATGGTAAGAGAAATTTAGTTGACTAACACAAAACAACCTACAACACTGTCTGTATGATAAGACTTCGGTTTGTTAAAAGGGCACACACACACACACACACACACACACACAATGTGGGGAAAGATATACATTAAACTGTTAACAGGGAGGATTTCTGAATAACAGGAATGTGATTTTTCTCTTCTTCTTCTTTTTTTTTTTTTTGCTTGCCTATTTTCTACAATGCCCCTGTAATAAAAGACTACTTTAAAAAATCATAATATATATATACCCACTATTTCTGAGCATCTACTACATACATAACTGTGCTAGGTTCTGTAAGAGGTAGAAATGAGTAAAAGGAGTCACAATCTTAAAGAAAACTACAATTAATTAGGGGGAACAACATAAGAGAAAAATAAAAGTAATTAACACAAGCCAGAATATAAACATCAAATGAAGTAAAATGTAGTTACAAGGATTCTAAGAAAAAGATCTTACTTGATTGGGAAGAGGAAGAATGGTGAAAATGAGAAAAAGCTTCATGGAGACAGAATCTGAAATGAAAAGGATTTTAACTGATAGAGGTAACAGCAGGCACTAAAAATAATGTATGGGGCAAGTGTCAAAGAACAGTAAGTCACATAACAGAGTTTGGTGAGAATGTAGGATATATGAAGGAAGTAGGCAGTATGCTGGGGAAAGTAGGCTGTGAAGGCCTTGAATTTTCAGAAGGGAGTACCTTGTAAGTTTTTTGAATTTAGCAATGGGGAAATTACTAGAGGTTCCAATTCAAGAAATTGTCCACATCACTGTAACCACCTCCTAATGGAATCTTCCTGCTTCCACTCTTGCACTCCTATAGTCTATTTTTTGTACAGCAGCCAGCCAGATTCTTTTTTTTTCCCCCACAGCCAGATCCTTTAAAAACATAGATTATGTCACATCTCTACTCAAAAGCCCTGCAATGGCCTCCCATTTCACACAGTAAAAAGCCGAAGTCATTAGAATTTCTACAAAGCCCTGCAACACTGCCCTCTCACCCTCTAACTGTGATCACATATACTACTTTTCCCCTTGCAATTCTTTGAATAATCCGGCATACTTCTGCTTCTACCACTCTTCCCCTGTATTCTCCTCACCAAGTTCAGGTCTTAAGCTTTCTCTGAGCCCATCCTATATAAAACAGCAAGCCCCAACAACAACAACCTCCCACTCCTGTCTCTAAGACAAAAAGTCTGTACTCCCATATCCCTCCAAATGGACTGTTGTTCTCTGTGATACTTAACATCATCTGCCATCTCTATACTTTATTATTTTTATTTTTTATTTTTTTAAAGATTTTATTTATTTATTCGACAGAGATAGAGACAGCCAGTGAGAGAGGGAACACAAGTAGGGAGAGTGGGAGAGGAAGAAGCAGGCTCCTAGCGGAGCAGGGAGCCTGATGTGGGGCTCGATCCCAGAATGCTGGGATCACGCCCTGAGCTGAAGGCACATGCTTAACGACTGCGCCACCCAGGTGCCCCTCTATATTTTATTTTTTTAATCCCCATAAATACGCACACACAGGCGTGCGTGCACACACACACCCAAATGCAAGAAAATGAAGCTCAATAAGGGCAATTTTAAAAATTTGTTCATTTCAGTATCCCCAGCATCTAGAATAGGACCTCACATATTGCAGCAAGAATGAAAGGAAGAGAATACCATGGTGTTAGATATTTAGTTGAAATGGTTTATGGCACTTTTTAAGTATTTACATAAATAGAACCTACAGTGAATTTATTCTAATTTACTACTTTATTTTCCTCTGGGAACTATTCAGCAAAACAGTGCTCATAAATTAAGCTTTGAGCATACAGAGAACCTTTAATTTACTAGCAATTTATCTCTGCAAGGTTTACTTTAGTTATTTGAAATAGGGATGGTGGTGATTGAGGAAGAAAGGGGAGTGTATTAAACCTATTTTCCTTCTTTTTTCATTTCTCCCAAACTAATGAGCAATGATTCCCCACCCCTCTGCTTCCTCCCCAGTGTACAGTTTCTGACTTTTTCCTTTTCCCAGGGAATAGGTCTAATCCAGACCTATGAGCCCCAACCCCAGGGTAAGGCCAGAAATAGAAACTAGGAGTGTGATATAGGGCTGTGGAGATGGTTGGAAGGAATAAGAGGAGAGCCCAGGCAAGAGAGGTTACTGCAGAGGAACCTCAGAAGGGGAACAATTCTTTAAATATTTTCAAGTTAGAACCTCCTTATATCTTAAAGGGAAGTCAATACAAAATAACACTTAACTACTTCCCTGTCCTCTTTTTAAATATACAATGCTAAAAGACAAAGTGATACTTTATTTTAAAATGAAAAACCTGACCTTTTATTTTATTGATTTCAAGCACACAAGTTTAGAAAAAAATATAATGAGTAAGTATCCACCACCTAGCTGTGTTAAATCTTAATCTTTTACCAAATTGCTTCAGATTTATATTAAAAACGGTAAAGCTATGGTTGAAAAACAGTCCCTTCCTAGATCCTTTATCCCTCTTCAGTTTTTCAGAGGTAACTTTTATTCTCATTTGGTATTTATCTTTCCAATGAATGTTTTTGTACTTTTGCTACATATTCCATGATTCCCAGAAAATATATTGTATAGTTTTGCATGTTTTAAAAACTATATTAAAACTACATAAATATGATAAGCAAAACTATCATATTACATCCTGGCTCTGTTACCAGCTGTTTGACCTTAGGCAAGTTGCTTAACATCCATGCCTCAGTTTTTTTTCTGAAAAATGGGGATATCACCTACGAGTTTATAGGGTTGTTCTGAGGATTAAATGAGTTAATATACTTTATATAAATCACTTACATGAGTATCTCACTCACAGTAAGTAATGTATATCAGCGTTAGTAATTATCATAAAGTTGCGAAAGGACCCGTGATTGTGTGTATGATATACACACACTCTGCGAAAAGACTAAGTATCGAATTGATAGATATTACAACCCATATAATGCCAGATGTTCTTCAAATTGTGTAAAAACTATAAATACATATGAAGTTCAGGCTGGAAAGATTCACTAGCCTAATTAAAGAGGAACTGAAACTGCTCAGAGAGAATGAAGTCCTTACTTTTTAACTTATGAATTGTAGGTAACATTAAATTACAATATAAACATTTGATTTAAATGGTTTATGACAGTTTAAAAATACCTATATACTTAATGGCCTCCTTTTATGAGTTTTGGGGAGTAGGGTTAGGAGAGAAGGGGTATTCCTCAATGAGAAGCTATTCAAAGACTTTTTAGACTGCTAAGGGAAGCACTTTAGGTTTCACACAAAAATAAAACATTTGGTACTCAAATTTCACTTGTTTTCTGAACTTTTAACTAACTGCAAGTAAAACAAATTAAAATTTTAAATGATGTTTTATAATAGGATTCATCTAGATTACAAAATTTTCATAAAGACAACTGGATTCTGCAAAATTTATCAATGCAATTATGGATTCAGTATCTAATTATGGACACATTAAAGGATTATTTTTATAACAGTCTCTAGGTCAAAAATTAGAAAACAGAAAAACAAATGCCCTACATATTATGTGAATTCTAGTGAATTTCTTACAAGAGCTTTTTAAAGGTATAAAATATATCTATACTTTGAAGATCAATTAATATATCTAACTGATACATAAAGGAATTCAATCTAATGAGCATTTACTAGGTGTCATTTACTGGGCTAAATATTTTATACAAGACCTTTAAATCCGTGTGCAATATCTTCATAGACAAAATTAACAAGGCTACCATAGGCACTCTGTATAGACACATATACTTCTGCAAATTTAAAAATGACTAGTACAAAAGCCAACATTTAAGCCGGCAAAGCATATAAAATGTAGATAAACTGTGCAAATTATATCAATGGAATAGTGCTGAAACATTTGTTTCCCGTGGAGTTTGGCATATTTTAATGTCTAAAAGGTTAACTAAAAGTAACAAATGTAAATTCAAGGATCTGTCTCCCCCTCCCACCCTCAAAAGAAAAAACAAACAAAAACCAAAAAACCCAATTCGGAGTATGAGAACGTACTCCATGAAAGCCAGTGAACAGGGAAGATTAAAGTTCAAAAGTAAAGTTTTACTTTTCTTCTCCTGAAGTGAGAACTTTGAAACGGAACCACTGCTTTTGTTTAATGTGCCCCCTTCCCATGCTCCCACTAAAATATTTACAAGTCCTTTCCACGGCCCCCAAGAGAAGATTCAGTGGGAAACCAAGCTAAAACTTACATTAACCACTAAGAGAAAAACCCAACCATTCTCAGTACTTTCCTAATGGAGAAAAGACCTTACCCCTGTTCACCCTATACTCTTGTCCTCTGCCCAAGCAAGACACTGCACCTGCCAAACTGGAAGCGTAAAGAATAATGGCCCAACTTTGCGAACGCAATCTGGGGAGAAGACACAGATTATTTCTTGAGGAGTGCAAGAAAGGAGAAGGAAAGATCCTTTCAGGAAGGGATGCATGAGCTTTGGGGCTCTCCTCTGCCTGCTGGGAGGACTCAAAACCCGCTTGCTTCGAGACCCTTGGAAGCAGCCACACTCCGGTCGCAGCCGGCCTCGGGCCTGGGGAGAAGCAGGCAGTGTTTACACCCGTCACGAGGAAGGGGGAGGGAAAAAGAGGAAGCCCGAGCAAAGCCCCAAACTTCTCTACAGCTCCTGGAGAGCAGCCGGCCGGAGCTGTGGGCAGGTGGAAGCGGAGGGGCAGGGCGAGCCGGCGGCGGCCGGGGACGTGGGAACGGTTCACACTTTCCCGGCCGGTGCCCGGGATGGCGGGGAGGGATCTGTGCGCTTTGGGCGCTGCCGCCGGCGTCCTCGCACCCGCCGCGGAAGAGGGCAGAGCCCAAGTCCGGAGCCCGCAGGCCCGCAGAGCCGTCCCCGTCCCCGTCCCCGCAGTCCCAGGCTCCGCGGCAGGCAGGTGCTCCCGGCCCGGGCAAGGGTTCGGCCAGTGGGCCGGGCCGGGTCCCAGCCTCCTGTTCCCCCCGCACGGCCGGGGAAGCGGAGCGGTGGCGCTTACCTGGCTCGTTCGGGGCGGCCGCGATGGGCATGGCTCAGGGGCCCGGGGAGTAACTGGCTCCCCGGGGAAGGACCGGCTAGTCCGACGCGGAGCTGGTGATAGCGGAAGGCAGACTGCTCACAGCCCTGTCAGCGAAGCAGCGCCATGGACGCCCACCCGGAGTTTCAGCGCTGTCGCGGGACCCCCATCCCATTACCCTCCGCCCTCTTCCGCCGCCGCCGCCGCCGCCGCCGCCGCCTCCACCTCCTCCTCCGCCGAGACCCCCCGCCCACTCCACACACTCTCCCATCATGCAGCGGGGGAACCGCTGCCGCCGACACGTCACTTCCGGGCGCAGGTGGCTAGGTCGGGGCCGGGCGCTGGTGGGTGCAGGGGGGTTGGGGGGAGGACACTCCAGGGGAATTAGTGTCACGGAACGCTTACCCCTGCGCAGGCGCGGTCGTGCAGAGTGCTGGCCGCCATTTTGGGTGTGGGCAAGCTGCCCTTTTCTTTTACTTCCTTGCGAGTCATCGAGCTGTTGCGGAGAAGGACGTCTTTCCGCATTCCGCCTCCCGGTGAAGCTGCGCTCAAGGCGAGGGACAGGTGTTTTTCAGTCTGTTAACGATATCGTTCAGTCAGGACCAAGTTAAGTCTCTTGCTCTCCAAATAAAATTGCCAAGATTTTGAAATACAGAGCCATATCTTCACCAAAAACCTACCGGAGAGCCCTTATCAGCTTGCCCTTTTCGCCCCGTAAAACGACTTTTCATTCAGTCCAAGTCCCTTCCTCTTTTTAATTTAAACTGACAGAAGAGGAAGCTGGTGGTTGATACATAACAAAGAGATTGTTATAAATCAACCTTAAAAGGGAAAGCACCCGCTGAAGACTGACAAATCGGCTTTGAGACCAACAGGAAAAAAAATTGGGAATTTTGCTAACAGATGGAGCCGGTGGTAATTTTTCATAGATACTGCGGGAGAATATCCAATGAAGCTAAAGATACCAAATCAACTTATGCATTTCCCTAGCAGGGGTCATAACGGATTCTTGAGGAGTTGGTCATTTGCGTTTTTATGACCTTTCCCTCTTTTTATCACAAATACCTGTTAGAACAGCGACCACTGTAAAAATCAGACTACAAGGCTTTAAGAATTGTTATATCTTCCGGGATGATGAGCCTGGGGTACCTACCCTGCAAATCATGAGCCCTGCTGAGTGCTCATTCTGCTCACTTTGCCAAACCTGCACCGGTAATTTGAATAGTTTAATATAGTTCCAAGACAGCAAAGCTCAACAGCTACGCAAAGAAACAAGGACGGAAAACACCCCCTCAGCCACAGAGAAGTGTCCACCCCCTTGAGTGGCGAAATTATACAAATCAGGGGAAAGATAAGGACAAAAGCAGTTCATCACGGTTTATCCCGCCTCTGCAATGTTCTAGACAAATTAACTTGGAGCGCTAAAAGAGACCCGCATTTGTCTTTTTACAACTCAATCGCTGTAAGAAATACGGAGACTGCATCACTTTAAATTGGAGTACCAATTGCTTTGTGGTGGTACTGGATTTTTTGTTATTGCTCAGTCACTAAAGAAAGATCTATATGGCTTGTCAAATTCCTATTGTATTTCGCCCCCTGCTGGTGTAGCTCGCGTGCAACCTTGAAAAAAATAAATGTATATGTCACTATAAATGTTTATTGACCAAGAAAAGAAAGAAAAATATATGTGTGTTTGTATACAGACTGGAAATGAACTGACTTTAGGTGAACACATTCTTGTCATAATTTGATAGCTCTACTAACCAGAAATATCGGAATAAGAGCATACGATAAAATCCTATAGCAGACCCTACACCAAGAAAATGTTTAAATTGAAATAATGAATTTAAACGTCAAAAAGTAAACCCTGCTTTGGGAAAAATATCTCCCTGATCCATACATAACATATGATTATAAAGTGATGATTCTTGTCAGATAAATGTAGAAGCCAATTCTATTTACTTAGGGACAACAATTTAGAAATCAGTGTCCAACTTTGAATATGGAAATTCAGTAGCTATTTGGTCAGATGACTTGTGAGTGCAATCAACCAACTTGTAATTGGCAATCTTACACAGGATTCTAAAGATGGCATTCCAAAACCTACGAAAATGTAGTACTAAAGGACAGTCTTTGTTTCTGAGTGTTTTTAAGATGATGAATCTATAGGAAACATAATTATTAAAATTCATTGCTTTTGGGAAAAATTCATTGCATTTGGATCTAATGATGGTATTATTTTTGTTTACTTTTAAAAAATTATGACCATAACTTCATTACCTATGAATTTGCATCAAGAAAATAAAAAGTAAATGATCACTTATCGTGTATTGTGTTTACTTCTAGTTTTTTATCCTGTGCAGATTTTTTACAAAGTTGTAATCATAACTTAATAAAGTTATGTGTAAACATAACTTTCCACTTAATATTATGTAGTAAGCATTTCCTTCTATTGCTTAACATTTTATAAAACCTTAACTTTAATTGCCTACATGGTATTCAATGGAGTGGACATACTGTGATTTATCCATTACCCTATTAGTAGATATTTTCCACTATTGCAAATAATACTCCAATGAACATTTTATGCATGTGGCTTTGTCCAATTGTAGGACTTTTTTCTCAATATAAAAATGATTGAGCCAAAAAGCTATTAATGTTTTATTGGCACTTTATCATCTCATATTATTTTCCAAAAGACTATACCAATTTACAATGCCACCAGTAATATAGGAATGTACCAATCTGACCACCTCCTTACCAGCAGTGGATAATAATCAAAACAAAAAAATATGGAATTATACTTTATAGACTAAAAGTTGAAAGGAGCTTAATTCATATTGTATAAGAAATCAACAAGCACAAACCTCAGCAATGTGATGTTCTGGAAAAGCAATGACATAGACCTGGATCTACGAACAGGGTCTGTCATCACTATGATTTTGTATAAATTACTTAACCTCTCTGTACTTCAGTCTTCTTATATGTCAAATGAGAGAGGGAAGCTAGGTCACGGGTTCTCAACTCCTTTAGGACAAGTAACTAGCACGTGTATCTCTGAGAATATAGTCAAAGCTTTGGCCCTTTCTGCAGGGAATGCTCATCCCACAGAGGTTCAGATTTCTTAGACTTCCTAAAGCTCATTTCATGGAAGAGGGTCTATGAGCAGCTTCAGAAACCCTGCATCAGATGACTTCCAAGGTCCTTTGCATCTACACATTTTCCTAGGATTTCATTTTACGACCCAGTAAACACGTTCTGGCTAAGTAATACTTTTTTTTTTTTTTAAGATTTTATTTATTTATTCGACAGAGATAGAGACAGCCAGCGAGAGAGGGAACACAAGCAGGGGGAGTGGGAGAGGAAGAAGCAGGCTCACAGCAGAGGAGCCTGATGTGGGGCTCGATCCCAGATCGCCGGGATCATGCCCTGAGCCGAAGGCAGACGCCTAACCGCTGTGCCACCCAGGCGCCCCGGCTAAGTAATACTTTTTAGTGGACAAATAAATGATAACATATTCATAGATGGATTACTTTTCAGCACTTAAATAAACTAGGGCTATATGTATCAATATGGTTAGATTATAAAAACAAGAGTGAATGAAGTTTCAGAATGGGTAAAATGTGATATGAGTTTTATAGTGTCTGTGAGTTTTACAAATAAACCAATACTTTATGGATATAAGTCTTATATAATAAAGTATAAAAACATGGACTGGAATGATATGCACAAAACAGATTAAGGGCCAGTATGGAATGGGTCAGAGAGCACTGAAGTGGGGTTTATCTGTAATTGCAATGTTTTATATCTTTAAGAAAATCTGAAACAAATGTGACAAGCCATTTACAGTTTTTTCTTTTTTTTTTCTAGCTCTAACATACAACTGACAAAAAAATTGTATTTACTTAAGATGTACAATTGATATTTTGATCAAGCCATTTACATTTAATTCTAGGTAGAGGGTACGTGGTGTGTGTTATGTAATTCTCTGACATGCTCTGTATTCATTTTTTCATGGTTAAAAGATAGCTTTTCCAGAGCTAGTTAGTTTAAAACCATGAATTGTGAACAGCATTCTAGAGAGAGTTCCTGACGTATTGTGCTAATGCTAGTATCTAAGATTTGTACAACTTTTCAAAATGCTTTTCAGTATATTATCTCTTCTGATTCTCACACAGTCCCCGTAGAGCCTCTAGGGTCCCTCCCTCAAGTGTCTGCTACTGCTCCCCCAAACTTAAAAATCACTCCAGGAGCCAAACTGCCACACTGGATTTCTGGAGAGCTTCCTACTGGCATTTTGGGCCTCTACTGGTATGTTAGAACTGACAGAGACAATAATGCAGGTGTTCTGGCCTCTGGGTCCGTATTAAGTATTCCAGACCCTAAATTCTTATAGCTCTGTAGACCCCCTGAAGTAAATGTTGCCATGGTACTTTTCCTAATGGGAAATCAGATCAGACATCTCCCAGAACAAGGCAAGAGAGACTTGAGCAGGGGCTATGCTGGGACCTTACTCTTCTCTGAGGTAGAGGAGGACTTGTTCTCAGACTCCAGCCAGGATCTTTGCCTCCCTTCATTAATACCACCAAGATGAGTGTCTCTCCTCTCAGGTAATTGAGTCATCCCCAGGCTATGGGCTCAGAAGCAGAGCGCAACCCCAGGGGGCTGGCTATCACTTCTCTCTACACATTTAGTCCTGCTGCATTCCTGTCTTAAGACTATTTTGTCTCACCCAACCTGTGTACGTTATTTCTGTTTGTCCCTCCCAAACCGAAAGACTAGGGCAATTGGACACCATGAGCCCCCGATGTGATGCAGATCATAGCTAAAATACCCAGATCACAGAAAGCATAGAGATGGCAGAAGTACACAGTATCCTTGCCAAATATATTTAATCTGAATCTTATCAACCCTTTAAAACTACCTTCCAGTTTATAGGAAATACTGGAGGAACGAGTTGAGCAGGACTACTAAGAAACAATTGTACCAGTCTAGCACGTGGACTATTCTACAAACAAATAACTCATTCTCTTCAAAAGGGATATTCTAGGTTAAAAGAGACTTAAGAAAAATGACAACCTAATGCAATTTGTGGTTCTTGATAGAATCGTTATTTGAATAAACCAGTTATAAAAGACATTTTGGAGATAGTTGAGTAAATCTGACTAGGTGCTGGCATTATATGTTCTTGAGGAGTTATTAAATTTTTAAGATAGAGTAATGAAAGTATGGGTATGTATGAGGATGTCCTTACTCTTTGGAGAAGCCTGACATGTAATGATGTGTATAATTTATTTTAAAATGGTTCAGAAAGGGGGCACCTGGGTGGCTCAGTTGGGTAAGCATCTGACTCTTCATTTCAGCTCAGGTCATGATCTCGGGGTCCTGGGATCAGCCCCACATCAGGCTCCCTGCTCAGCAGGTAGTCTGCTTGTCTCTCTCTCCCTCCGCCCCTCCCCATGCTTGCTCTCTCTTTCTCTTTCAAATAAATAAATCTTAATAAATAAATAAATAAATAAAAATAAAATGGTTCAGAAAAAAAAAAAAAAAAACCCAAATACATAGACCTAAGCAAATATGGCAAAAGACTAGACATTATTAAGTTGAATCTAGGTGGTGGATGTCTTAGTGTTTATTATGCTATTCTTTTTACTTTTCTGCTATTTTGAGTATTTCATAATAAGAAGTAAGAGAAAAGGCTATTAAAAGATACCCAAGTATACAGATGAGGTCTGGGTTTCCCTTACATTTATTTCCAAATGACTGCATTCCCTAGGCGATCATTGTCAAATACACATTTCTGATTCTGGAGCAGACCTTGTACACAGTGATCTTGTAAAGGGTTTTAAAGATGCAGAAAGGAGAAAACAAGCAAGGACTGCAACTTCCAAATCAATCGTAATTAGTTTAAATCCTCTAATATGCACAAATACAGTAGAATTACAGCTCTGCTCAACAAGGAGCAGTACTAATGCAGTGTTAGCAAGAGAACAGCGGGAATTATATTATCAAGAGTAGTACACTATTTAAGTGGCAGTCTCAGCTGAAGCCCTCTCTGACTTTCCAAGACTGTTCCTTCTGCTCGAAATGCCTTTCTTCCTGCTTCTTAACAGTGGATGGTTATCTTTTTCTTTCTTTCTTTTCTCTTTCTTTCTTTCTTTCTTTCTTTCTTTCTTTCTTTCTTTCTTTCTTTCTTCCTCTCCCTTCCTTCCTTCTTCCTTCCTTCCTTCTTCCTTCCTTCCTTCCTCCCTCCCTCCCTCCCTCCCTCCCTCCCTTCTTTCCTTCCTTCCTTCCTTCCTTCCTTCCTTCCTTCCTTCCTTTCAGAGCTCAGAATCTGAACCCCTTTCCTATGTTCGGGGAAATCACCAATTTATGAGTCTAGGTGGGAGGCAACCCCTTCCTTCCAGTATAAAGGCTGAAAGGGCCAATGTGGGGAATTAAAGACAGCTGCACATTGTTGCCACTCAGCGCTTTTGAGATGGAGTTTATCACTCCTCTTGAGTGTGTGCTAGCCTGTGGTTTAATTTGACCCATGGAATGGGTGGACGTGGTGCTGGGTAACTTTTCAGGCTGAGCATTAAGAGACCTGAAGCTTCTGACTTTGCTGCTTGGTATGCTCATCCTGGAAGAGAGACGTCACATCAAATGTACAACTGCCCTGAGTACAGCGTGCTGTGGGAAGTCCAATCTACATGAAGATAAGAGAAGTGACCATGCTAAGCTCTCAGCCAACAGCCAGCCATGTAAGTGAGCCATCTTGGACATTCCAGGTAGATGAGCCTTCAGATGATTTTTAGACCCAGCAGAACTAACCAGCTGAGCCCAGTCATCCCACAGAATCTGAAGATCTAATAATGGTGATTGCTGTTTTAAGCCACTAAATTCTGGGATAGTTTGTTACTCAGCAATTGGCAACAAAATTAGTCAGATACTTCCTTTCCCAGCTTCCTTTGCTGCTAGGTGGAGCATGCAACCTGGGCTTTGCTGAACAGATGCCTCTCACCAGGCTTTGAATTAGGAGCTAATTAACAAATAGAAGCAAGAACCACAGAGAACTTTTTCTGATGGTGATGGTAGCTGTCTCGGCGACACTGAGCTTCGGAGGCAGCAGGGGCTGGTGGCCGTTTCATGTGCAGGACAGTAGCCCTGGCAATACCAGTTTTGGCAGCCTTCTCACTGGACCAGATCTCTGGCACGTTTGGGGAGATGTTTCTGGCTGTTTGGACTCTGAGCCAGGTTCTTGCCTCATACAGGAAACTCTGTGAGCTACCTAATACTTAAATAAATTTCCACATAAGCAGTCAATGTCCATTTCTGTTGCTGGTGACTAAGAACTCTGACAGATACTCCTTTAAACTATGTGGCTTCTATTTGTTCCTCAGATAAAATTCAAACCACAAGAATTACCCCTTCTGGAAAACTTCACTGACCTCTTCTCTGTACTACCTGCCCTTCTCAAATTTGTTTCTTCTCTTCTTTTTTTTTTTTTTTAAAGATTTTATTTATTTATTTGACAGGGAGAGAGACAGCCAGTGAGAGAGGGAACACAAGCGGGGGGAATGGGAGAGGAAGAAGCAGGCTTCCAGCAGAGGAGCCCGATGTGGGGCTGGATCCCATAACGCCGGGATCACGCCCTGAGCCGAAGGCAGACGCCTAACGACTGAGCCACCCAGGCGCCCCTGTTTCTTCTCTTCTAAGCCCCTGTCGGGCCTTGTGTGTATCTATAATATTGCTCTTTTCACATCCATTGTAATTTTCAATTTCCTAAACTGACTCTCTCACTAAACACATAACTTTAAAAGAAAGAACAGTGTTTTCTTCATCTCTGTATCTCTAGTGCCTAGTATGGTGTTTATCTAACATTTGTTGGATGAATGAGTAATTGAATGAATGAAATTGATGGTATGAAATTTAGCATGTTTATAACAGCTCTGAACATAAATAGTTATCGTTTCAAAAGTTTTTTTTTTTTTTACCATTTATGTTCTTGTCATAATAGAACATCAATAAGGTTCTCTTGACAAGAAAAATAGAGCAAATTTTAGAGTATTGCTTTTATAAAATACCACTGCTTTGGATACTACCGATATTCATAATATTAATGGATTCCTTCTTAACCTAGTAACTATTTCCCTTTTGTGCACTGCCAGAGACATTTTCATTGTTATTCCAATGATCACTTTTATTCTTTTTGTGATGTAAAAATGTCGAAAATGTGGGTTTAAAAAATCCTTTTAGTGATATTTCCTAGAGTACTTTAATTTAGGCATTTGAGATAAAGAGTTGTGTAAAAAAGTCATCTTAGAAGTACAGCAATGACAGATACACATGATGAAGCTTCTAGCCGTATGATTTAGTGAAGTCATAGGAAACACGTTCTCGTTTGCGAACAGCATCGGGTTAAAAGTTAATGAAAATATTTGTATGGCCAAAATCCAGCTACTGAATCAGGATTCTCCCACTGTATCAGGGTCCCCGGGCTTGGGGCAGAGGCAGCCCCGTCTTTCAAAGTTCCACAGGTGATAGTGATGGGCCAAAAGTTGGTAACAGGGAAGACAAGCGACCATTTATTTACTTTTGTCTACGAGCTTATTATTTAACCATGTAACAACATTGCCTAGTATGTTAAGGCTCTGTCCCAGGTTCTGGGAAAATAAATATGAACAAAATACCCCTTGTCCCTCAGGAGTCTGAAGCCTGGTATCAGGTACATGTGAAGATTTTACAAGTTTTGTGCACATTTCTGTATGTTTTATGCTTCAGTAAAACAATTGTTAATGGTTTCCTACCTCATGGACCTATCTGAGGCCTGAAAGAGTTGCTGTAAATATGGTACCGAGCACAGGGCTTGGAACATACTACGTACCAGCAAATGTTAGCTATCACTGATGTGGTTATTTGTATGTTCATGCAGCAGAAAACTTGACATTGCGAAGGGGGCAGTTTCCCCCAATTTAACCTGTAGATTCAACATAATTCCAATCAAAATCCCAAGCAGCAATTTTTCCCAGAATTTCTTTTTAATTGAGATATAACTGACACACAATATAACATTTTACTATTAGTTTCAGGTGTGCAATGGAATGATTTGGTATTTGTGTATATTGAGAAATGATCACCACAATAAGTCTAGTTAATATCCATGACTGTGTTTTAAATTTGAAACAAAAAACCAGAAGTATATTTTTCCTTAAGGAGAGGATCAGTTTGGGGGCTCTTGATTTCGGCTCAGGTCATGATCTCAGGGACGTGGGATTAAGCCCTGTGTGGGGCTCCTTGCTCAGCTCAGAGGGTGAGTCTGTTTGAGATGCTCTCTCTCCCTCTGCCCCTCCCCCTGCTTGTGCACATGCATGTTCTCTCTCTCTCTAAAATAAATAAATCTTTAAAAAAAAGAGAGAAGAGAATCAGTTTTTATTCAATGGACTCTATGAAACAAATCACTTGGACCTAAAATATTTTATTTATTCAATATTGTGTTGAAAATGCCCTGCCCTTGGCTGATGAAGAAGCTGAAATAAGGACCTAATGAACTAAACGAAAAGCCTTTGTTAGCTGACTACTGGGATAGTGATGAAGGTCTCAGATTAGCATAAATTTGTCTGTGCCTGCTATCCATCAAAGTACAGCTTTCTCTGTTGTCATTGATTACAGGGGGATAAAATCACCATTGCTGTCAAAAGGTTTTTCTCCAGAGCCTTATCCTTGTCAAATATAAATCTATGACATCTCTATGGACAGAAAGGCTTGTGATAAAGGCTCATACAGTCGTGGAAGGTAGTAAAACAACGATAGGAAATGATGATGGCTCACAAATTACTTTAGTATTAATCACAGGGAGATACATATATGAAATCCCATTAAACTCAAAGCATTTTTTTTTTCTTCTCCTTTCTCACTTTTCTCTGGGTTTTTCTTCTTTAAAACCAACAGTGAGATTTCAGGTGTTTGAGGCAGCGAGAACCAGCTCCATTATCTTCCTTTTGCAATGGTTTAAAAATAAATAAATAAAAGTTCTCTGACAATTCATAACCCTAAAACTCAATGAGGAGTCTTGTTTCTTGCAAAAATATTCTGAGCTGAGCAATTGGCTCGGGCAAGTGGCTACCCCACCACAACCCCACATGACTTGCAGGGTAGCTGAAAGGACATCCTCAAGGTAGTTCTCTCTCTGGGATCTCTCTAGCCCTTCCTTTTCTCCTGCCCATCCTCCTCCCAAACTTGCCTCCTCCCAGCCTCCCTGCACGAGAACTGGCTCTCGCTCTCCACCACCGTCATTCCTGGATTAGTACCTTCAGTCCAACCCAGCAAGGCAAGAGTCTTTGGCCTTCACCCTCAGTCCTGCCCTTGGGATCTCCAGACATCTATGTAATTCTGTTTTGTTTCATTTACTTTACAAAGATGGAGTCATTTGACTCCAGATACAGTTTTGAGCTAATTACTTAAAAAAAAAAAAAAAAGACACAACAGTATATTATGGATGTTTCCCCCATCAGTTCATATAGCACTTTTCTCTCCTTTTTTATGGCTGCATAGTACTCCATAATGGGCCAACTATGTATTTTTTTTTTTTAAAAACTAAGGGGTGCCTGGGTGGCTCAGTCAGTTAAGCATCTGCCTTAGGCTCGGGTCATGATCCTGGGATCCTCAGATTGAGCCCTACATTGGGCTCTCTGCTCAGTGGGGGGCCTGCTTCTCCCTCTCCCTCTGCCTGCCACTCTGCCTGTGCTCTCTCTCTGTCTGTCAAATAAATAAATAAAATCTTGAAAAAAAAACCCAAACCTAATTCCACATTCTCTACTATGTTTTACTGTGAGATATGATGCCATGATTTCTTAATCAGGGGAGTGGGGTAGAATGTGAAAGTAAGTTTGGACCATGTCAAAGCACTGGCTGCAAGTCTGGTTTTGGATATGATGATGATGACTACAGCAAGTCTGAGGTCACCTCCCGAGTTCAACTGGATGCCTTGGAAATGGGGTGAGGGTGAAGGAAGGAGGCAGTGGAGAGGGCAGCGGAGGAGTTGGGACAATGCCTGGACCGGTGGGTAGGTCTTGTTCTTTCCAGTATCCCAGTCCTTTTTAGGCAACTAGTGAATTCATTCAATTACCAACATGGTGTTAGCCCAGTGTTAACTCATCTCTTCTCAACCAATGCTCTAACGACTGGCTCTTCTATACCTCGGTTTGGGAAGGCAGGCTGAGGCCAATTTATGGAGGGTTTTAAATTCTGCACCAAGGAGTTACAGCAATAGGGAAGCTGTTAATGGATTGTGCTTGAGTTGAGACTTCAGATCTCAGCTCAGAAGTTTGCTTTGCGACCACTCAAGTGTTTTTAGGAGATAAACAGCACAATTAAAGAACAGCCAGCTGCGGAAAAGAACACAATATATCACCTGTCTGGTTGTGTTTCAACTCAATTGTTTACTTTTATCTACAGCGGTAGCCCCATTCTACTCATTTAACTTCATATTATTTGTACTCTTTTACTGTATATAACTATGTTCCCATGGTGTTTCCCCACCCTCATAGCTCTGTCGGTTTCTTCTCTTTTTGACTACTGGTGGACTTTAAGGCACACTTCTAAAGGTAAATACGCTTTCCTCCCCGCCCTCCGCCAAGCCTGACTTTTCTAAAGCGTTTGACTTTACAGTTACTTTCCCCCTACAACAGAATCACTTTTTCAGTCAGCACTATTTTAGGGAGATGGTCATTTCCTATAAGGCAAAGAGCAAAGTAACTCTAATAATTATAGCAATATATAAAATGATATGATTTGCATATGCTAAACTACATAATATGATATGATCTATACACTAAACTACTTATCTAACTACAATCTAACACAAGCCCTCAAATAACAAAATGCTGCAAATTCTCAGTTTTGTAGAGTATATTTGAGTCTCTTAATGCTATGTAATTATTATTATAATTATTATTATAACTCTTAATTCCATTTTCTCTGCAGGCATAACTTCGTGGGAGACTCTATTCCCTTTCTTCTACTGTTGATCACCTTTTGGTTGAAGCTTGACTCTGCTTCCCCAACCTCCTCCAATGTCCACTCTGTTCTTGGATTCTGTTTTGGGCAACCTGCCATGGGGCTTCTGTCTGATCTGGGGGTTTCCTAGGCTGCATTACTCAGTCTTTTGCTCAGGACCAAGTGAGGACGACTTTCCTCACTGCTTCCTGCAAGCTGCCTTTTGCTGAAAGCTAGAGCCCGCAAAGAACCCCTTTAGGGCTTGGAAGAAGGTGCTGTCAACCTTCGGTACCTTGCTTCTGGCATCAGTCCCTTACAACTTTCTCCCTGCCAACCTTTTCCTATCCCTCCCTGGAGAACTGTCTCCATCCCTGCCAGGGCTCTCAGCCTTCATTTCCTCAGGAAATGATTTTCTCAGTCTCTCCACAAAAGCTCGGGAGGAAAGCAACTGGCCTTTCATTCGTAATTGGCCACTGTGTGGTATGGGATGCGGTGGGATTGGAGTAAATGTTCTCCAGAGTTGACATAAATGCATCTTCTAACACAAACCGGCTGCTGCTGCTGGAGCGGGTAGAAAGCTTACTGTGTTTGGAATGATCAATGATGAGATTACCAGAAAGTCAATGTGTCAAGGCGTGACTGAGAGTATCTTACTGGAGGAGGAAATGAAGATCAGTTTATTTTATTCATGGTGTGTATGAATGGGTACCTGTGCGTGTGCGTGTGTGTGTGTGTTTGTGTGTGTGTGTGTGTGTGTGTGATTTCCTTCCTTTGTAAAGGAGCTAGTTTCTGAAATTGAGAGGGCCAGGCTCCAAGGGGATAATTAGGATTTTAACAGCTTACTGTGAGTGGAAAATGTTATTTCTCTAAGTATTGAGAAGTGCATGCTAATAGTTATTCCAGCCATTGGTTAGTCTGCCAAAGATTCCTATCAAACTTGGACTTTCAGATAGATGATCAAACAAGCACTACAGTCAGCAGAGACCTGTAAAGACTTTTCTGGAGAAAATCAGTCTGTACCCAACGCATTCTCTAGGTATGTTTGTTTTTCAGATTCATACGTCATTTTGTTGTCGGAGTAGCCTTTTTGTTCCTCTTAACTTTCTATTGAATTCTTCAAGGCGGCTGTTCCAAATTCTTCTCACTCTTCTTTTTTTTTTTATTATTATTATTTTTTAAGATTTTTTATTTATTTATTCGACAGAGATAGAGACAGCCAGCAAGAGAGGGAACACAAGCAGGGGGAGTGGGAGAGGAAGAAGCAGGCTCGCAGCAGAGGAGCCTGATGTGGGGCTCGATCCCATAACGCCGGGATCACGCCCTGAGCCGAAGGCAGACGCTCAACCGCTGTGCCACCCAGGCGCCCCTCTTCTCACTCTTCTTAAAAAACTTCTGACCTCCCCCTATTGCCTCAGATGACCTCTACCCCTAATTTACTGAGAAGGTCAAGTCCTCAGCTCTTCTACTGTCTCAGTTTTGTCTGCATCCCCATCCATCCTTTGCTTTTTTCTCCCCTTCATTCTTTCTATTTCTAGAGAAGCCGCATCTTATTCTCCACCCCAAAGCTAACCTTTCCTGGGGGTCTTTTACCAATGATTCTCCACTTAATCCCCATTGTTCATTATCTCCCTTTTCCTGGCATCTTCAAGTTGTTCTCCTCTAGCTTCTTGAAAGCAGGCCTGTTGTCTTAATTGCAAAAACCTATAGCACAGCTATGCTTTCCTGTCAGATTGCTAGCTAACCTGTCTTTCTGGAAATTGTAGGCTATAGCCAATTTATCTGGAACTATCACAATCTTTATTAAAACTGGCCTCTCAAAGGTCATCAATGCACTGCTTAAACGCCACATCCAACGACCTCATGCTGCTGATTTCTGTAACCCTTGATACTCCTGACTGTGGGCCATGCTTAGGAAAGGGGGGCAGTGGGGGTTAGAGAAGGAGAAGGAGGTAAATGAGATTCCACAGGGGAGGTGCAGTGTTTGCAAGCTGCCGTGACAGAGGTAAAGCTGAGTCAGACACACCAGGGCCTTGGGCTTGGTTCCTTTTCATGGAGGCTGGAGGGGGGCAGATTTGCCTCCCAGGCCCTATTATCGGAGCCGGAACAGCAGGTCCTGTACATCCTGGTGGACTTGGGCACAACGCTGCTTGGGCAGAGGACTGGCTGTGTGACTTTTGTTTTAGGGAAAGCAGTTGGACAGACACCCCAGGGCCCACAGGGAGGTTCCCCGTTACTTTATGGAGTCAGGTATATTGACAATGTTCAACCCAAGTGTTTCTAATTGAAAGCACCCAAGTCACTCCAAATCTAACACTATACTCAGGAGTAGAAGATAACCTTGGATGCTTTCTCTTTCTTCAGATTCGTACCATGGTTTCCATAACACCATACGATTCCTCCCTCTCTGGTCTTCCTCTCTCACTGGCTCAGCGGCATGGGCTGTAATAGTCAAAACACCCCAAGTTCCCCTTCATTCTCATTCCTCGTCTCTCAGCACACCACCTGGGTTTCACTTTCATCCCATGCTCTCTGAAAGCCCTGTGAAGACCCCTCCTCCTCTGATGTGACCAAGGGTATGCTAGGTCCTAGGAGGCACAGCTTATTTTAGATAATTTGAAAGATGTGCAAACATGCACCAGTCTACCCGCCCCGCCCCGCCCTTACAATTCACCACTTTGGAAGGCTGTGGGTGGCGATGGTGGCCACATTCATTCATATCGGAAATTACAAGATCCTATAGAAACAACAGTGCTCATTCCACAAGTCCCTTGATGTTGCCACATTCTTTCATTGTTCATGAACTTTAATTTAATGGCACATCTCATAGTCTCATCCCAGAGGGCCCATTCCTTTGGGAGGCTCAAGGCGCATTGATACGTAATGATAACTAATGAGGAATGTAGGAGGAACGCCAGCATTAGAAAATCGCGATTTGGCCACCACAGTAATAACAGTTTTAGGAAAGCTTCATCGAGGAAAGCTAAAAAAAATTTTTTTAAAGTTTATTTATTTCGTTTAGTAATCTCTAACCCAATGTGGGGCTCAAACTCACAACCCTGAGATCAAGAGTCAAATGCTGTTTTGGACTGAGCCAGCGAGGTGCCCCAAGAAAAGCTAAAAATTAATGAGCAAAAGTAGGATGAGAAATAGGATATTAGTATAATCTCAAAGTATCTCCCCATAAAATACTTATTACAAAGCTAAAATTAGTCATTTTATAATGGAGAAACCTGGCAGATACCACTTTAGCCAAGTAATCAAAGGGGACACCATCATTAATGGAACAAAAAGGCATCACGTGCCTCTTGACACGAAGCTCTGAAAAGGCTACTACATGGCTTTTGGAATATTCCTGACAAAAATGCGTAACCTTGATCTAATGAAGAAACATTAGACAAACCCAAACTGAGGAATATTCTGCAAAAGAACTAGACTGTATTCTTAAAACCTTTCAAGGTCATGAAAGAACTGTTTCAAATTAAAAGGGAAACATGACAACTAAACACTACATACGGTTCGGAATCTAATCCTAGACCAGAAAAAGGACTTTAGTGGGGCAACTGGCAAAAGCTAAATAAGGTTTGTAGATTGCATATTATTGTTTCAATGCCAATTTCTTGATTTTGGCAATTATACTATGGTTATGTAAGAAACTGGCCTTCTTTCTTAGAAAATACACAGTGAGATATTTAGAGGTAAAGGGGTATCACGTTTGTGATTTACTCTCAAACATTTCAGAAACAATTGCATGTGTGTAGAGAGAGGCTGAGAATAATAAAGTATGATAATATATTAACATTTGGGGAATTTGAGGAAAGTGTGTGGAAATTCTTTGTACTACTTTTGCAATTTATCAGTCTCAAATTACTTCCCGATATAGTTTAAAAATACCTCATAATACCAGCTTTTATTGAAGACTCGATGAATGCTTACTAAATACTCTTCAGAGCACTTTGTGTAATATCTTTTAATCTTCACATTAACTGTATGTGGCACGTACTCTTACTACCTGCAAGTTAAAGATGAGGAAATGGGTTTAGAGAGGTTAAAAGACTGGGCCAAAGTCACACTGCTAGAAATGATTGAGCCATAATTTAGAGAGGCTGTCTGATTCATGCACTTCACCTCTGTGTCATGTATAATTTACCAAAGAGTGCTTAGATTAATCAGCCATCTGGCTGGCCAGCTCAGCTCTCTGGAAAATTCTCAATGATATCCAATCATGTAGATATAACCAGGTGGCTCTGGCTGGGACTACATTCACAGTTTTTAAACACAGTTTTCTTTTCTTTTCTTTCCTCCTTTTTAAAAAAGATTTATTTATTTATTTTAGAAAGAAAGACAGAGAGAGCGTCAGCATGCGAGTGGGGGGAAGGGCAGAGGGAGAGAATCTCAAGCAGACTCCCTGACCAACGGGGAACCCAATGCAGGGCTAGATCCCATGACCCCAAGGCCATGACCTGAGCTGAAACCAAGAGTCGGACACTTAATTGACTGAGCCACCCAGGCGCCCCTTTAAACAGTTTTAAACAGGGGTAGGGAAGAGGCTAATACTTCTTACCTCTCTCCAGTTCTTCCTCCTTCCCTGGACACTGAAGGGTACACTTCTCAGCTTCCCTGCAGTTAAGCAAGGCCATGTGACTAGTTCTAGCCAATAAAATGTGAATAGGAGTGATGTGTTTCATTTCCAATGGAAAGTATTTAAAGGCAAGTGTGTCCCCTCCATGCTCTCTCTTTCCTGTCCATGGTGACTGTGAAACTGACAGGTTGAAATGGTAGAGCCACAAGATGGAAATTATCTGGATCCTGGCCTCACTGCACGAAGGACAGATGCCTAGAAGAATTATCCCACCCCTGTTGGATTTTGTGTGAACAAGAAGTAAATCTGTGAAATTAAGCCACTGAGCTGTCTGGGTTTACTTATGACCACAGCCTAGCCTAGCATAATATGCAGACTACAAGGGCTTAAATGCTTGCAGGGGCTTGACTAGCAGACAATGAAAATGAATAAAGTAGCTATCGGTGAACTAGGAGCAGGAGTTGAATTGTTGAATTGGAGGTGCTTGTCCCATTATAGAAGAGCAGGTCTCAGATTTAGCTTGTTCTCTTGTGAAATATTTTGGGGCCAGCATTGCTGGGTCTTAACCGAATTTTTATTTTTTCAAGAGAAGCTGGAAATCGGGATGTTAGTGTAAACTCCCTCAAAATTTAAATGTTGGCAGCTCATATGGATTCAAAACAAAATGAAGTCAAAACCCAAAACAGACATCCTTGCTATTTCCTAAACATCACAGGAATGCCTCTGCCTCAAGGTCTCCGCACCTGCTGGTCCTTCCGGAATGCTCTTCCTCTTAGACACCTTATACAACCTGGTCCATCTTCTCTTCAGGTCTTTGTCCAAATGTCACCTTCTCAGCAAAGCTTTTCCTGACCACCCTTTTTAAAATTGCAACACCTTCCCCCTCCCTCCTGTGCTCTCTCCCCTTTCCCTGTATTTTTTTCCTCCTCCATACTGTTTATCACTTTCTAAATAAATAGTAATTTAAAAAACTTATTGATTGGTCTGTGCATTTCCTACCACTATACTCAAAGTATATGAGGGCAAGAATCGTTTGTCTTGTTTTGTTAGCTATTGTACACCAAGTGCCTAGAATAGTGCCTGGCAAATAGTGCTCAACATTTATTTGTTAAGTAAATGATTTTTAAAAACCACCCCACTATGTGAAGCAGCCCAAGCACGTCTGGGGATTTGATTTGGTTCAAGGGCCATAAGTTTACAGCTTCCCTTTTAGACCCTTATAGAAGGTCCTTGGAGAAAAGTGCCATTTAGGGCTGGGAGCAGTCCTCCGCCTCCCACAGAGTAGACGGTTGAGTAATTTTGTTCTGGGAAATAGACCACAATGCGTTTTGAGAAAAGCCTTGTATGTTTCAGGGAGCCTCATGCCTGCCTTTGTCTTCCCGGAATACTCGAACCGCAGTCTAATTTTCATCTTGTCTCTGCTATAAATTCTGGATTTCATTCCTACATTTCTGTCTAGATCCTGGCGTGTGGACCGGTCCTGGTCTTCCCAGTTTCAGGAACCAATGGCTTCCCTTCTGGTTTGAGTTGGGTTTCTGTCACTGTGAATGAAAGAGTCCCGATGAGTTGAATGTGATTTGGGCAAGTTGTTTCATGTTTCTGAGTCTCAGTTCCTTTGCTTATAAAAAGGAGTGGGTCACATTAGAAAAGCACCAAAGCCTTTTCCAGGATTTCAACACTTTGTAGAATTCTAACACAATTAAGTCCCACAATCTATGGAGCCCAAGCATTTTTGACTGTGGGTGAACTCGCTTCCCCAGAGTCACATGCCACTCTGCCCCTATCGCTGATGTAGGAAACTTTGGGATTTGGAGCCCCAGCAAGAATTCTTGAGATGTCTTCAGTGCAAAAAGGTGGTTTTGTTGATGCACGGGGACAGGGGGGACAGGACCCGTGGGCAGAAAGGGCTGCCCTGATTGTGAGGAGCAAATGATTATATACTGTGGAGTTGGGGGAGGTAAAGACAAGGGAAGTTTCCAAAAGAACTTTCATATGCTAAAGACTTACAGGCTCCTGGAGGCCTAGCTATTATCAAGCTAGCGTTGTTTTTCCCTCTAGCAAAGCATTAACCTTGGGATAGCTGTGAGTTTCCTGGAGGAATGGCCTACTCTGCCTGCCTCTAGTATTTGTCCAAGGGCTGCAGGTTAGAAGGAAATTTAATTGTACCCACCTTTCTGTTGCCTTTGTTCCCCACCTCGTCACCACCAGCCCCTCTGACTAAGGGTACCCACCTGCCCCTGCCCACCTGCCCCTGCCGGCAGAGCCACTCCTACACCACTTGTAGTATCTCCAGATGTGTCCTTCAACAGGATCCTTGTTGGCACATTTGTTCTTTCGGACCCGGCCCTTGCTTGCCCCAGTTCAGGGCATGCTGGTAGCTGTGGATAGGCTCCTTTTCCATGCCCACATAGTACCCTGGTGTCTGGTAGCTGCTGGGCCGCACTTGGACATCAAAATAATAATAACTAGTATTTCTGGAACATTACTAAAATGCCAGGGGCTCAGTAGTGCTTTACATGAATAATTTCATATGAGGCAACTACTCTTTGTTCTAGAACATACTTTTCCCAGATAACTCATGGTTCCCCCTCACTTCTTCCAAGTCTTTGCCCAAGTATTACCTTCCCAGTGAGGCCTATTCTGACACCTGCATCTGGGCCTCACCCCCCGCAGCTACCCATCTTGTTCCCTTGTGGTACTTTTGTTCCCAGAGCACTTTCTTCTAACATACTACGCTTTATGCTTTACATACTAATAGTGTTTTCTGTCTGCCTCCCCTACTGGAATATAAGCCCCACAAGGGTAGGATCTTTTTTTGTTTACTTCTATCTCTCAAGCCCCTAGGACGGTACCTGGCATATAGTTCAATACGTGTGTGTGGAATACATACATACTTTTCATTTTACAAGTGAGAAAACAGACACACAAAGGGATGTAGCTATCCCATGTCACATACCCAGCAAGTGGCAGAGCTTGGGTTCAAATCCAGGCCATCTGATTTCTTTTAACCATGACACCATCTCTGTGTGAACTGGGTAGTCCCCAGACTTAGATCTAACCTCCCTGGACAGGTCATTCCTCCTAGAAGCCCTGCCGTATCCCTGGGGCACAAACAGGGCACAGGGAATGGGTCCCAATCCACCAATGAACCCATGAATCTTCCTCCTCCTTCAGCTCAACCCCCATCCCTTCCCCAGACACTGCCCACTTCCAGAATAATATAGTATCCTCAATGAGATTAAACTTTCATTTAAGCCAGGGAAAGAGTTCATCTTCTAGAAACATCAGCTTTCCACCTTGCAAGTGCTCCTGAGGTTAAGAAATAGAAGGATTGGCCACTTTCTTGGAATATAGTAGGATATCCAGAAAACAAAACAGAATCAGCTCTAAGTGTGTGTGTGTGTGTGTGTGTGTGTGTGTGTGTGTGTGAGATGAGCAAGACTTTTATACCCTGAGCTCCCCTTGCCAAGTTTCCTCCTTCTCTTCTTTTAATTCTATTCCCAAAGTCCAGCCATGCTACCAATACCTGCTGAAACCGCTCTGAGTGGAACAGGGTTTTCTGCAAAGCCCACCTCCCAAGAGGGCTGCAGGGAGTGGAGCTCTGACTGCAAGGGTGAGAAAGGGTTGTCCTACTACTGGATGATTACCCCAGCTCTTCCTCAATTCCGCAACAGCCGAGTAGAGCCTCCCGGGAGAATGACTCCTCCACACTTGGTGAGGAACGATAGCTTTTCCTTTGTATACAGTTCCTTCCGCTCCCTGCCCTGCCCACTGGGCAAGCAATGGAACTGTGTATGGTGCTGTTTTGAAACAAAGGAACACTGGACCTGTTGCAAAGGCCGTAACTGGTGGAGAGGTAGAGAAAGACTGTCTGCGGCTAAGCGCAGCACTACAGTGCTTAGAAAAGGGAGCAGATAATTTTTCTGCTCTTTGAGAGAAAAGCTGTGTCTTAAAGCACAACCTCCCCTTTGTGACCCAACACTTCTGATGATACCAGTAAAGATACGAATATTAACAAAGATGGCATTCTTCTCTCCTTTTCTCCTCCCCCCACCTCCCTTCTAGGAAGGGAATATTGTGGGACGAGGTGGGCAGAGCATTCTCCTAATGCCAGCCTGCCGAAGAGACCGTGGCACTTATCTGAAAAGACATCTGTGCCCTATGACCAGGCTGAGGGGGATGCGTTTCCATCCTCAAACATTTCCTGTCTTTCTAGTGACTTCCTATCTCTCTGATTGACAAGTAGTTTTAGCTGCTGGGGATTGATAAAAACAAAACCAAATCCTGTTGTGATCTTTTCACAGCTGGGCCCTTTGTGTTCATCTCTGAGTGGGTGACAGGCAGGACCAGCGTGATCAAAGAGGAGAAAGCGGATGGAACGTCATCCCAAAGGAGAGAAGAGGAGGACAAGGTGGGGCGCACATAGCCTGTGCCCAGGCCCAGGGCTCTGACGTACCCCATAAGGCCTGGGAGAGGCAGACGACCGTGAGCAGTTAGGTCTGAGGAACCCCAGATAGTCCTTTTTACTGGCCTCCCTTTCCTCTCTTGTAATTCGGGAGGGTTGGGCGAAGACTCCTTGACAGGATGGCCTCCGGCAAACCACACATCCTCCTACCTCACTGTTCCAGTTCGTTAAGGGCAGGATATGCAGCGGGTTCCTCTGAAGTGCTGTGGTCCTGAGGCTGATAGGAGGCAGGAGGGGCCACAGCTCTTGCAGCCAAGCTAGCCAGCAGGGATGCCGGACATGGCCATGCCAGGGGGTCTCAAACTTGAGGGATCATCAGAATCCCCTGGACCTGCGGGCCCCCTCCCCGCAGTTGCCTTTCAGTAGGACTGGGGTGGGGCCTGAGAGTTTACATGTCTAACAGATTCGCAGGCGATGCCGCTGCCACTAGTGTGGGAATCACAGGTTGAGAACCACGGCTCTAACCAGGCGGGGATGCCCTCAGAGCTGAAGATCACCTGGGTGAAGCCCAGCCCCCGAGGTGCAGCCTCCAGGATGCCCACCTTTCCCTCCCACGTGCAAGCGGCAGTTTGGTTCCGTCTCAGCCTAGAGTAAGGAACCTCCCCCCCAACCTCTAAGTTAACTGCTGATAAAATACTATTTCCTGAAAATCCTAGCCAGGTGCTATCTATCTGGGCCCTTGGCTGGGGAGCCCCTTCGGTCTGTGTGTTCTCAACGTGGGCTGGCTGGGGCTTTAGTACAAGGAGGGCAGTTCTGCTAATGGGGGAACTCCTAAAGGCAGGGAGGGAGTGGGTCGCGTTCACCTTAGTGTTCCCGCTGCTAGCAAAGGGCTGGCTCAGCCTCAGGGCCCAATGAATGTTCCACAAGCGAACAAATTAAGACCCTGAAGTGAGTATTTGTGCAAGAGCCAGTGAGAGAGAGCAGAAAGGGTTGGAAAGAGGTTTAATTAGTTTGTTTGTTTTTGTTTTAGTTTTTGTTTTTTTGAGAGAGCGTGCACAAGTGGGGGGAGGGGCAGAGGAAGAGGAAGAAGCAGGCTCCTCAGACTTCCCATGGAGTGAGGATCCCCATCACAGGGCCCAATCCCAGGACCCCAAGACCATGACCCCAGCCAAAGGCAGACACGCAACCAACTGAGCCACCCAGGCACCCCAGCATGGAAAGAGTTTTAAACACGGTCAGTTAACCAGGGACACCAACCCCTGTTTGTGAAACAAGAGTGTCTTCTGAAGCTAGGTGATTCCCTCTCCCCTGTGAGGAGACACAGGACTTCACCCAGGCTAAGGCAGTCCGCCAGAGGGCTGCAGGAGCAAAACCAGCCAGCAGGGGGAGCCTCTACATTTGCTCTGTGAGTTCTTAGCGCCATGCACAGCCTTCCCCAGTCCTGTTCTTATTTGAAAAAAAAAATTGTTACACTGCAAAATGCCTCAAAAGTTTATTTAAAACAAGATGAGAATAAATAAGCAATACACAAAAACATTCCCAAGCTGAACGACAGTATTCTATTTGTACTACAGACAGCTACCGAATCCAGAGGTGGTGCAGCCCTAACAGATAACAGTCCTCCCCCTCAGGAAGCTGGCCAGCCCGGAGATTCGTCCAGTGTGGAAAGGGAAGGCATTCTGGGGACATGCAAGGAGCAGCAGAGGCTCTGAGATGGGAAGGAGGCGTTTTGGGCAAAAGAGAAAACGAGGCTAATTTGAAAGGACTCCTCTCTCCTGTCCATCCCTCAGGCTAGGAGATCAGATTTGGGGAGAGACTCAAGAGAGGGACCTGAGAAAAATCACAACAGTCACATTATCTACCCTCCTGTACTCGCTTTTCCATGATGCACTGATTCCTGTCCAGTCTCCAGATATTTCTATGTGAAAGTGGTACCCCGTGGGGTTCACTCTCGGTTGGAGAAGCCTTCTCGTTGGGTCTCAGAGGGAGGCCCTAGGCTTGTACTACTCCCGCACTCCCTCAAAGTTCATCCACTGCTCAAAGTGACCATGCCGTGGGACACAATCAGCACATCTGACAAACTGGCTGGAGGACAGAGTAATATTAAGTGACCCACCCACGACAGACTGCTGGAGTCATGACTGACCTTTAGGAACAACGTTATCTGTCCCCACACTGGTAATGGACACATCACTTGGTGGCACTTTGCACTAAAGCAGTTCCTTGAGCTTTTTATCGCCCCTTCTCCAAGGCTGGTCCCCCTCCCATGTTGTCAATATGCTTTAGTACCATCATCATTCACGAAGTCATCTAAACAAGAAACGTTCTAGTTATTTTTTACTCTCTTTGCTCTCCACATTGGGCCAACAAAGAATCCTGATGATTCTCTCTTTTAAATAATCTCTGTCCTCGCCCCTCCACAGCCACTGATGAGGACGCATGTGGATGGCTCCTAGCCTCTGTCTTCTCAAATTCCATTCTCAACACCAATATGATCTAAAAGTCATATTTGATGTTGGAGTCCCCCTGTTTAAAATCCATTGATAGCTCCCCAGTGCCTATAGAGGATGAGGCTGCATCGCTTTCAGGAAGCAGGCAGGGTGTGAATAGATGAACGAGTGAATGAATAGAAACAAGCAGATGGGGAAGAAGAATTGGGAGTAAGAGAGTTTCACTGCACTCCTGTCCTGTGAGAGGAGACCACCCACCGCAATCCTGTAAGCCCTGAAGTTGAATTCCGAGCAACACAGGGGCATACAAATTGTATCTAAAATCTCTTATTTCATTATTTATGCCACCCCAGCCAGGCAAGCTTCTCATTTCCTCCCCTACTCTCCTTATAGATTCCGAAAGCACTTTGGACTGCTTTCCTGGGATTTGCACTAATGAGAAATAAGGTGCCACCCGGTCAGACCCGTGTAGCACTGCAGATTGTACTCCAGAGGGCCTTTCTGTACTCAGCTGGGTGGGCACTTCCAACAAAATGTCCCTTCTGGTCCTACCCAGCCTCTAGCTGGACAAAGAATATGGTCTCAAAAGTAGAGCCGTACTTCCTCCTTTAACACGGACCCTTGCGCTATACTCTCCTTAGAAAGCTATCTTTTTCTGAACACTCACATACAAGCACACACAGTGTTTAGCTTCTGATAAAAATTGCTGTTACTGTGTTTTTGTCCTTAATATCTGACTTTTGGGGATGGCTGGCCCCTGCTGCTGCACTTGACAGGAGCTGACAAGTAACCACTTGTGGGTGTCACCGATGCTGTGACTAGAGTGTCTCTGGGACGAGGCGATGAGACACTGGTTTTGTGTTTATGCACCCGGGCAACCGTCGTGTTTACTCACTGTCTCTTTGGTCAGCTTCCAGACCAGCAGCACCGCGCCCGCTAACACTGGGCTCCGCACCAGTTACTGATGGGCTGGCCTCTTAGTTGTAAGGAATTGTTACTTTTAACTTGAGCAATTGGTGGTTTCATTTGAGAAGCACTTTTACAAACACACATCAGAGTTTCGCCTGACAAAAGCCCTTCATGCCCAATGAGGCGGTGAAACCAAAAGGTGTGGCCATGTACTAATCAGCCTGTCTCTTCTCTTCTTGTGAGACTCATTGTGTCTATCAATCCACTTGGATTTGTTGAGCTCCCCACTGTGTGTTTGGCATTGATCTAGGCTTCAGGGACCCAAAGATAACGAAGGTATGGTCTGCCAGGAGTGATTAAAGTGTGAGCAGGGAAATGTAATGCGGGGTCCTCAGGCTAGAAAAGCAGGCAGTGGCGAAATGCTGTGGGAGTACAGAGGAGGTGGAGGGCAATGGGGGAAGGCTTGTGAAAGAGTTGACATTTGGGCTGGGTGTAAAAGGCAAGGAAGAACCATTGTAAGAACAGCCATGCCAAATACTGTGCTTGGTGCTTTACTGGCATTGATTGATTTGCAATGCTCACAACAGCCCTGTGAGAAAGAAATTGTTTTTATGCCCATTTTACAGATGAGGAACAGAGCCTTCTGGAAGGTTAAACCACTTGCCTAAGGTTACATACCTAGTAAGTCAAGACACTGGGACATGAGACATTGCCGGGTACATAGTAAGTACTCAGTAAACATTAGCTAATAAAACCCATGCCCCTTATACTGCATAATCATGGCTCCAGAAGCATGAAAGAAGCATATGTCTGGGTCTTACCCTGGATCACTACAGACATGAGTCCTTTTCGGTGGCATTCTTAAAGCCCTGAGTTAAAATTTGGAGCCTTGACTACATTATGAAGAAGGCAGACTCCGTCTGTGGCTCCCATGGGTCACAGGAGTGCCCCTGTTTCTCTCTCATGCACTCCTCTTCACTCAGGCTGCTCTTCTTGCTCTTTCTCCACTTTTAAACAATCTATTTCTTCGTAAAGGGTCAGACCATTTAAGCTTGAATCTTAGAACTCGAAATACAGGGGAAAACATGGAGATCAATTAGTTCAGTTTCTTCATTTTACAGATGCAAAAACTGAGGCTGAGTTAAACAAGATTCTTTTTTGCTTCAAGAAACAACACAATTTAAACTATCTCAAGTGAAAAAAAGAGAGATACATTAGCTTTCAGGGGTGGGGCTAGCTTCAGGGAATTTGTTTTTTAATATCACTAGTTGATTTGTGCTCTCTTCTTAATCTCAAATCTTTTGTCTCTACTTCAAAATGTCATGGCTTCAATTGTTCTTGTTATAGTTAGAATTCCTTTATATGGCTGGTAGAAGATATGGCTACAGGAAATCCCAGCCTATATCATTTCATGCTAGTTATTTTAGATGAAAGAGAGAACTTCTGTCTCCTCGTTTCAGTGTATGTACATCCCGGGGAAAGACTGATTGGCTGAACTTGGGTCACATGGATACTTCTTGGACCAAGAACTGTGGCCATCTGGATGGGTTATGATGATTGACCAGACCTGGGTCTCATGCTATCCCAGTGTGGGGGAGGGGTGGGGATGGCAGGTATTATGGAGAGCAGCCCCACCAGAATTGTATGTGCCTTTATCGAGGAAGGAGTGTTGCTCTTATCAGAAGAGCAGTGAGGTAATAAGCCATCTAAGATGGTCCCAGATGATCCCCACCACCTCCTGTATCCAGGCCTTCCGTAATCCCCTCCCCTTGAGTGTGAGCTTGACCTAGTGACTCATTTCTAATGAACAGAATATGGCAAAAGTGATGGAATATCCCTTCTGCCGTTGCTTAACCAAAGTCTGGGACCCCTGTTCCCCTCCCACCCTTTTTCTTACTCACTCTGATGAAGCCAGCTCCCATGTTGTAAGTTGCCCCGTGGAAAGACGCATGTGGCAAGGAACTGAGGGTTGCCTCTGGCCAAGAGCCCACAAGGGGTTGAGTCCTGCCAACAACCACTGAGTGGACTTGGGAGTGGATGCTTCCCCACCTGAGACTTGAGTAGAGGGCAGCCCAGGCCAACTGCTTGATTGCAGCTGTGAGAGCTTCTGAGCTGAACGATCCAGCGAAGCCACACTCACATTCCCCACCCATAGACACTGGGAGATAATAAATGTGCATCACTTTAGGCTGCTAAGTTTGGGGGTAATTTGTTACACAGCAATAGAAAACCAACACAAGAAGGAATGACATCGAACAGACAGGAAGAAGAGACAGATACGCGCCACAGGACATACTAGGACACGAAATACCATCATTGTTCTTGTTTCTGAATGTCCTAAGCTTTCCTTCTGAGACTTTTCCTTCCAGTTCTGTGGTCCTCCCTGCCTGGATTATCCTTTTTTTCTTCATGCCTTTTCTTTATTTATTTTCCCATTCTCCATGCTTTTATGAGAGCCAGCAGGAAAGGGAAAGGAACAGGGAAGAGAAATATGTTAGGAAACTCACAAGAGTGAGGGCCTACTATGTGTCAAGCACTTTGTAGGCCACTTTCCATGACTGATCTAATTTAATCATTCCCCCACACCCTATTTTTGTGTTTATTAGTTCTGTTCTACAGGTAAGAACACCGAAGCCTGTAGAGTTGACGTGACTTGCTCAATCAAGATCACTTATCAGGGAAGTGACAGTGCTGGGACACAAGCAAAGCATGGCCATTCCCCCGGCAGCCTGCTGTCTCCTGGCACGCAGGTAATTGTTTTTATCCAATAATAGGCCCACTTGTTCCTGCTCACGAGGCATGGACTCCAACATGAGGCCTTCACTCAGAGAGGGCTGCCCAGTCTGATTGTACAGCTTTACAGAATTCCTCTGTTCTTTTCTTCCTGTGCCAACAGGTAAATTTCTAACCAGATCTGCTGCCAGGTGAACAAATCCCCTGGGAAGGAATCCCTTCTTCACTCTCCAAGTCAAACTGTTTCTGTGTTAAATCAAAGACCGAGCATGCCAGGGAGGACGCAGGGCCACCTGCTCCCACAGGCACCAGTGACAGCCCTTGTTTATTGAGGACAGCTGTCCGTCCCAGCAGGAAAGGGCCACCAGGAATTTCAGGGCCCAGAGCGGATGCCCCAGGCCTCCCCACCACGAAGTGGGAAACCTCTGCCTTAGCGTCTCCTGCCGCACCAAATAGAGACGGGCGGCAGAGTGGAGAGGTTCTATGTGCAGATACAACCCTGATTCCTTCACCAAGAGGCCCCATGAAGTCCCGTCAGCCAAGCAAGAGAAACCTACAACAGCGACTAGACCATAAGCCTGGTTTGAGAGACAGAGAAAACATAATTTCCCTGAAATGCTATTCTGTGCCGGATGAGTCACAGCCGAGCTGCTCAGGGAAGCATTTTTAGAACATCTCCGAGGGACAGTCACAGGTCTAAACCTTTAAAGGACCGCATTTTTTAAAGGTCAACTGCTTTCTCCCTGGAGGGGTGCTTCCAATAGGGTTACAGAGATGGCTAATTAATAATTGTGATGTTGGGAGAGTAGCCTGGAAAAGGAAAAAATTGCTGGGCGGCAGCTCCGCGTCTGCTTTGTGCCTCCCACCTCCCTGCACTGCTCTCGTTGAGGGATGCAGCGAAACTCAGCACGGCTTTCCAGAACAAAGCTCTCACCGGCCTCAGCGACTTGCCGTTGGGTTGCAATATTAATCTCATTTATAGAGCCAACAATCACGGTTCAGCAGAGACTGCTACCACAGAAAGGTTTCACACATTCTTGTCCCCCCATTTGTATATTCAATAGCCTATGTTAATTGCTGTGATCGTTTCTTCATGAAAATCTGTGCTGTATTTGTACACACGCCAATATTCAGTACGTGCCTGGTGTGTACTTGTAGCCTAATTCAAAAAGTGGGGGAAGGAATCGAATGTATGAGGTTGGAAGGCTGAACTGACTTCTTCCCATTTCTGGGACAAGTCATTCATTTTCAGTTTCCATCCTCACCGTCCAGATTTCTCTCTGCCTCGTTTTCCATCAATCCCCACTGCCCCTGAATTCCAAGCTTTTCTTCCCTGCTCCTTGGGCTGTTCTGCTGCCTTGTCCCAAATTCTCCAAGGCTCGCTTTCTGCGGTACTCTGACCTGCTGAGGCCACATCTCCCCCATATTGTGGCTGGCCCTGGAATGGACTAGCTCCTTTTTACCTCGTTCCTGCAGCTGTGGCTGATGTTGGAAGACTCGCCCTTCTCGGAGTATTGTTAATAATGAACATCCTTGCTGAGCACTTAGTAGACGCAAGACTTGTGCTGAGCTCTTCGTGTGTGCTGTTTTCATGAATCCTCACAAGAAGCTTGTTCTCCTTGTCATCCTGCTTTCTTAGTAGACGCAAGACTTGTGCTGAGCTCTTCGTGTGTGTTTTCATGAATCCTCACAAGAAGCTTGTTCTCCTTGTCATCCTGCTTTACAAGGGAGGACACTGACGAACGGAGAGGCTAAGCGACACGCACGGAGTCACCAGTCTGGTGTTGGTCCTGGAATGTGAACTCAGTCAGTGTGGCCCCAGAGCTGGTGCTCTTCACCACGCCGCTCTTATTGGCTGGTGCCTGACCTTAGCCCGTTTCTTGCAGGGTCTGATAGGCCCTGGTTAGCTGCAGGCCAGGTACAGCTCTATCATGAGATAAGACAGGTATTCAATAAATTCTATTCAAGAATCACAAGTTGACTATCTGTTGGGTGCAAAGCACAGCTAGCCTGTCAACCTGGGCTGTAGGTTTTGGTGTGGAGATGAACCGTGCTAATCTTCCACCGAATGATTAGAAAGAGAATCCTTTGGCTCATAAGAAGAGCAGAGCTGACTTGAGGCAAAACTATCAGATTTCTGTGTCCCAACGTGGGACACTTCTTGAGGCCTGTTCTGTTCTTTCTTCACCTTAGGAAGCTTCTCCTTCTCCAGCAGGATTTCCTCTCTGTGATTCTGCACCCAGCACTGCACTCAGAAATAGGTCAGAGGCACACCGTGCATCTGTAATGTAAGTTTTATCTTCTACTTATCCAGGAGGGCCCTTCGACATTTATTCACTTGCCTGGCTCTGGAAAGGCCACAACGGGTCACGGTATCCCCAAGCTCGCTGAGCTTATACTTTGGTAGGTGAGGGCAGGCATGAGTCCCTCTAAAGTGTAAAGAGAAAAAAGAACCCTAAAGAGGAATATGTGAAGAGAGGTAGGACCCCAAGTTGATTAATAAAGGGCATTATATCTTTTCTGGGGTGATGGAAATATTATAAATCTTGATTGGAGTTTCGGTTGCATAGGGAATATATTTTTCAGACCTCACGTGCATTGAAGACCTTACATTTCTCTGTCTGTAAATTTCACCTAAATAAAGGCTCTTTTGTTTAAGAAATAAAAAAGGCATAGTTCTAAAGGGACACAAGTAGACAAAAGTCATTCCCAAGTATCATATAGGTAAATCATCTAAGAGCCATTCCTTCAACGAATATTTACTGAGCACCTAATATGTACTGGGCTGTTAGAGGGTCCATCAGCGAAGAGACAGAGAGCGCTGTGTTCATGGAACTTACATTTCAGCAGGACGTCTGGGGGTGAAGGAAGGGGAGATTTCAGCAGGAGGGTGGCAGATTTCGGGCCATTGAGGTGGCCACAAGGATCCACAAAAAGGAGGGGGATTAGTGAAAAATGCCCAGGAAGCAGAAAGCCAAAATTCCTCAGATGCTTTGTAGGCGGCCACAGCTCTTTCAGGTGGAGCCCAGAGAGACAGCCTTCAAATCTTCCAGCCCCAACCCCGCCCAGAGTCTCCCTGCAGCTCGGGAGGGCAGCGTGCATAGCCCCTCCCCACCAGCGACTCCTCCGTGGGATGAGAGGATAGTGTCTCCGCCAGAGGGCCCAGGCTCCCTTCTGCAAACAGGGGAACAGGGAGTGGGCTCTGGCCAAAGCCAGCAAACCAGGAGGTGGGAAACTCATTTTCTGAGCGCTGGGAGAGGCAGGGAGGCGTCGGTGCTTTTTTGAAATCAAACCTATGTCCTCAGAAACACCGCAGAAGGGCTTGGCAGAGCCCCTGGGAGTGGGACGGTGTGCTGTGAATCACAGGAACCCCAGGCGAGAAGAGGCCATCTGAGCAGGATGCAGCTTCTTTTGAAGTACCAAGATCTTTATTAAGTAAAGGATCTGGGAAGCCTAGATCACACAGCACCGTTTAATAGCATTGTCTATGATAAAGGACAACGAGGCAACATATGGTCGTTGTTAACAAAGATGATGGAAGTGTCATATAATCTCTGAATTTACAAAGATAGCACAACTTACGCGATACGTCAAATTCTGCAGTTGGTCTTTTTCAGTAACAACAATAAGAAGATACTAGAGGAGTAGAGTTGGCGTTGCAGTCTGTGAGACTTGTCATAACATCTCTCATCTCTTCCCAATTTCTGTTCCTCCTAGAACCTGTTTTGTGTCCTTTAGTTGCTCTTACTCAGATTGTTTACTTTCTGTTCCATTCGTTGAAAATATATATAAAACTTCCAGGTGGTATGGGAACTTCCTTTTAGAGGGTGCATAAGAGAAAGAAAGGACATTCAGGAAGAATCTCTGTAAGCCTAAACAACATAAAAAACTTCATTCATGTTACAAAATGACCAAAATGCCTCCAGTGAACCCTGAGAGTAAACAAGGATCCAAGCTCTTCTCCAACACATTGGAGCTCTTCTCTAGAGGTTGTCTCGTCCTGTGGCTTGCCCAGCGTACCAGGCTGACCCACAAGGAGGAAAGAAACAGAAGAACAGACACAGTCAAGAGAGGTCAACACACTCTTGGAATTTGGAAAGCTGATGTAGTTTTGCACAAGTTGTCAAATTTTTTTTTTGTGAAAGTCCAGGTAGCAAAGAGTTTAGATTTGGGGGGCCATTCCTTTTTGGCCAGTCCTTGTATTATTGGTTAAATAACAACAGGCCAGAGACAACTACAAAGAGAAGGGGGAGAAGTGGGGCTGGAAGATGGAGTCGAGGACGGCCATGTGTTCACTAAACCCCATTTTTGTACAGACATGTCTCAGCTTGTGTTTCTCCAGCCTCCCTCAAAGTCAGGAGGGGCCATGTGACTGAGCTCTGAGAGCAAGATATGGGCAGAAATAAGGTATGCCACTTTCAGGCCTGGCCTTTGTGTTCTCACTTGCTCTTTCTTTACCTGCTGGGAGCCAGGGGAGAACGCTGAGGCCCCAGAAATTGCAGTCATGTGGTTGAAGGAACTTGGGTTCCCAGATAACAGGGTTGGGCAGAGCTTCCCTGCCAACGCTGTCAGACTTAGACAGGAAGTAGCCATTAACTTTTCATTTTGCTAACTGGCTGAGAACTGGGGGTTGGTTTGTTTCAGCAGCCAGGGTTACTTCTTTGAACCAACGCAGAACCCAAGGATCAGGTTACTTTGTGCCACAGACCCCCGGAAAACCCAGGAATTGGATGCAACACTTTTTTTTTTTAAAGATTTTATTTATTTATTTCAGAGAGAGAGTGTGTGCAAGAGACCGTGAGCAGGGTGGAGGGGCAGAGGGAGAGGGAGAGAATCTCAAGCGGACTCCATGATGAGCGTGGAACCAATGTACCAATGCGGGGCTGGATCTCATGACCCTGAGATCATGACCTGAGCCCAAACCAAGAATCAGACACTCAACCGACTTAGCCAGCCAAGTGCCTGGCAACATATACTTTTGAATGTGGGGTAAGGGTGGGGTTGGAATTAGAATTGTTTGAATTTTCAGATTAAAAAACACTCAGACCCTGAGATCCCACCTTAACCTGCAAAGTCAGCGGACAGCCTTTCCAGAGGAGTTTTCAAATCTTTCATCTAAAATGAGTCTGATTCTAACAGAAGCTTTGTTAGAACCTGTTAGTTTTGAGAAGCAGAGACCATTTAAGCTAGTTTAAGCAAAATTGAGGAATTTATGATAGAACTATTGGGGCATTGCCACCGATTTGAAGATCGGCATGAAGGCCAGCCTGAGGTCCGCTCAGGGTTCCGGACCTGGAAAGCCATCAGCACTGTCAGCTCTGCTTCTCAGCCAGCTGCTGGCTCTTCTGCAACCCAGCTTCCGCTATCAGGGGTGGCCAAGCTCGGAAATGAACGTTTTTATTTCTCCCTCTCAAAAAAACCAGCCCCGATGGAACCGGAGTCTTCTGGTACCCATTCTAAGACGGCAGGAGGGCAAGTCGGGTTGGCACTGCGTGAGTCTGGTGTCCGCTCCGGGTCCAGTCAGTGGTGGCCCCAGGCTACAGACACGCCATCGAGGCCCAGCCTGTGGTGAGGTTGGCTCTGCAGAGGGTCAGTGTGAACTGAACTGACCCCCATGCAGGTAGGCAGGGCAGGTGTTTTTTCCCTCATTCCATACAGGTGGTCATACAGGCAGGGCAGACATTACTGTTCCTATTTTTCCCACGAGGGAAGAGTGGCCCAGAGAGGTTAATGAATTTCTGCCAGCCACCTAGATGCCTCAGCAGGGCTGGTCCCACAGCCAGCCTGGCTCTTCCTCCAGCTGCTTATCTCTTACCACTGGTGTCCCTCTGTGTCCCCCATAAATCAGTAATTGTCTTTTGATATTGATCAAAAGGATAACCTTCTTTAAAAACAGGTTTGGTTTTCCCTATTGCCCTTCCAAAGATTTTGCTTGATTTTGCCATGGTAAGTGGAATGGAGGTGTGAAAGAAAGAGCCAGGAGAACCGTGGGTTTTTAGCACTATAAGTTGGTTTGAAGACTGGAACTATTTGAGAGCCTCTGATATAACTCACCTCCTAGACTCTAGCCTGAAAAATCAATAAATGGAATGATTACTACCATTAGTACTGTAGTACTGAATAGTCTGATTCAAAAAATAATTTTTAAAAAATTGCAAGTAGGGGCTCCTGGGTGGCTTAGTCGGTTAAGTGTCTGCCTTTGGCTCAGGTCATGATCTCAGGGGTCTCGGGATCGAGCCCTGCATCAGGTTCCTTGCTTAGCGGGGAGGCTGCTTCTCCCTCTCCCTCTGTCCCTCCTCCCCTCTCACGCTCTCTCGCTCCCAAATAAATAAATAAATAAATAAAATCTTTTAAAAAAAATTGCACAAAGTAGCATTAGACCAAAAAGTTCTGGTGGATCAGAATTGTATCTCTCAGTACCAACCCAGCATTGCCCTTGATACCTAGTAGGCACTCGATACCTATTTGTTGAAAGACTGAACATCCTTATTTCCTGCAGAAAAATTGGGAAGTACTGAGCAGCATAAGGAAGAAATGATTTGCACATAATTCCACCATTACCCCTTGAAGGCGTCCAACCATATAAAAATAGGATTTTACTCTACATATTGTTTTATCTTCTTCTTCCCTCCCTTTCTTCCTCCCTCCCTTCCTTTCTTTTTTCTTCCTTTCACTTCACAGTATTTGGGGATATCATTCCTAGTGACAGTGTAGGATTTCATCCCAGGATCACATTTATTTGTTGAAGATGCTCTCCCCTTTAGCTGTTTCCTGATTTCCCCCTACACTAAGCAGGCTGTAAGGAACCCCCTGGCATCTCCATCTTTAGGTCTATCTTAGACTGTTTCCGTGAGGTAAGCTCCTGGAGGTGGAATTCCTGGCTCAAACAGCAGATGCACTTTGGATGCTTTTTGCCAACTGGCCTGGCAAAAAGTCCGCTGTAATGTCTGCTAGTACCTGTGCCGTTTGACAATGTCTCTTCAAGTGCAGTTTCTTGGAGGGCCACCCTCATTACTCTCTAAGCCGGAATAATCCGGGGAAAACATGTGAAGTATTGGGAGTATCCAACTCCTAGCCTTCCAGGGCCTCCCCAGCAACCTGGAACTCCTCTCACCTCTGCTTTTCACACGGCCTCCTCCTGTTCCTGGCTCTGCTCCTGCAAAGACTCCTGGCCCAGGAAGAAGAAGAGCTGCGTTCCATCTCCACATCTACCTTTGGTGCACTGTGATTTTAAGCTGTTGACGTCATCTCCCTGGACCTCAGTTTTCTCATCTGTAAAATGGCAATATTAGATCACCTCCAAAATGAGTTCTATGCCTTCTGTCAGTTCCCTCTCTCACTTTAGACCCAGCCTTCCAAGTTCCAGTCCTGCAGGGCCCATATCTGTCTTTCCAGATCTTTTCTTTGAATTCTACCCTGGTGACTTCTAGAGGCAGGCCTCATCTCCAGAGCGTGACTCTGCTGGTGGGAATGGCACAGTCTGCATCAGGTGGGTGAGTAGAATTCCGGAGCCTGATTTTGTGGTGTCTACCTCTCACTGCAAACAGTCAGGCACAAAGAACTTGCCTGTCTAAGGGGTTCTTTTCACTGTGCCCAGACAATTCACTTGTAGCAAACTTCGGGCATAAGCAGGAATTTTCTCTCTCTCCTAGGCGGTGGGTGGGCTAGGGTATTCCTTTTAACCTATTGTAGTGTGAGAACACGGCTCGACTTCCCATTTAACTTCCATGGTGTTGCTTCACATACAGAGTTTTTCATAAAAGCCTGTGCAGGGCATGACCTCCTGTCCTCCTGACCTAAAAAGGTTGGGTGCTTTTTTCATCGCTTAACCAGGGAGTTAACTTTTTGCGGAAGAGAAAATCTCATCCTTTTCCCCTCTAGAGCCCTGGGTAGGCTGTGATGGCTTTCTAGAATGGATTAAAAAAAGAAGTGCGTGCTCTTTGGAGTGAAGATGGAAGCCATTCAGGTGACTTGAAGAGAGCCTGAGACCCAGGCAAATACAAACACAGTCTCATAAGCTCACATTTGCAACGCTTTAAAATTTGCCAGGAAAATGTGGATGACTGATCAAAGCAGAAGTCTTTCCGGTGAGGGAACTTAAAAAAAAAAACAACAAAAACAAATACCCAAAAAACCCCACAAGAAATAAAAAACAAAACAAGACCCCAAAACCCCAAACAACACCAACAACAAGATGGGGTAATTAGGAAGGCTCTTAGGACTCCCCAGAATTGCAGCTGAGCAAGCTCGTTAAGGCCTAAGTGGCCGTTTCGCATCTGGCCCTAGCTGCCGGATGCACGCGGGTGGCTTACTGGAGCAAGGATGCCCTGTCACGGCTGTTTCACCAGCCACTAAATAATCCCTTCAAACTGTCACTGGGAGGTGGGTCAGGCACATAAGCCTCCCCTGAAGAATCAACCAAGACAGTAACCAGCGTCCCAGCTCACCCCGTAATGGCCCCAGGGAGCCCAGACAGGACGCCGCTGTCTCGGGCCACTCGTCACCCTTCCTCATGATTCTCACTGTGCCTCCGCAGACAGCCCTGCCCAGGATCCCTCCTCCCAAGTGACCGTGGACAAGTCACTTAAGCTCTCTGGACTTGGTTTTTTCTTACCTGCCCTGTGAGACCCTAGCAAGCTCTGCTATCCAGGTAGCCTCGGAACCAAGTTGAGGTCCAGAATATGAAGTATCAGGTGAGGGAGTCATCATTCTGATGGAGGCCAACAGCCACCATTTGCTGGGTTCTCATTACATGCCGGGCACCATGCTAACTGCCCTAGGGACCTTCTTTTGCTTAATCCTTACAATAATCTTGTGAAGAAGATTTTTGCAGCTCCATATTACAGAAGAGAAAAATGAGGCTCAGATTGGTCAAAACTTATACAGGGAGATCACAGAGCTGCAAGCAGCAAGATTTGAACCCCAGTCTGTCTGTCCTAATACTCTACTTTGCACAGTATTTCTTTTTTTTTTTTAAGATTTTATTTATTTATTCGACAGAGATAGAGACAGCCAGCGAGAGAGGGAACACAAGCAGGGGGAGTGGGAGAGGAAGAAGCAGGCTCCCAGCGGAGGAGCCTGATGTGGGGCTTGATCCCATAACGCCAGGATCACGCCCTGAGCCGAAGGCAGATGCTTAACCGCTGTGCCACCCAGGCGCCCCAGTATTTCTTTTTTTTTTAACAACTTAAAAAAATTCCAGTATAGTTAATACACAGTGTTATATCGCTATCAGATGTAAAATATAGTGATTCAACAATTCTATATATTACTCAGTGCTCATCAAGATAAGTATACTCTTATCCCCTTCACCTATTTCACCCCTCCCCCCACCCACCTGCCCTCCGGTAATGATCAGTTCGTTCTCTATAGTTAAGAGTCTGTGCTTGGTTTTTCTCTCTCTTTCTCTTTTAGCCTTTGCCCATTTGTTTTGTTTCTTAAATTCTACATATGAATGAAATCATATGGCACTTGTCTTTCTCTGACTGACTTATTTTACTTAGCATTATACTCTCTAGATCCAACCACGTTGTGGCAGATGGCAGGATTTCATTCCTTTTTATGGCTAAATAATATTCCATTGCGTGTGTGTGTGTGTGTGTGTGTGTGTGTGTGTGTGTATTGATGGACACTTGGGCTGCTTCCATAATTTGACTTATTATAAGTAATGCAGCAGTAAACATAGGGGTCCATTTTTCCCTTTGAATTAGTGTTTTTGTATTTTTGGGCTAAATACCCAGTGGTGTAATTGTCAGATTGCAGGGTAGTTCCATTTTTAACTTTTGAGGAACCTCCATGCCATTTTCCACAGCAGCTGCACCAGTTTGCACTCCCGCTAACAGTGCATAAGGGTTCCTATTACTCCACATCCTCACCAATACTTGTTTCTTGTGTTGTTGATTTCAGCCATTCCGACAGGTGTGAGGTGATCTCTCGTGGGGGTTTTGATTTGCATTTCCCTGATGATCAGTGATGCTGAGCATCTTTCCGTGTGTCCATCTGTGTTTCGTCTTTGGAGAAACATCTGCTCATGTCTTCTGCCCATTTTTTAATTGGATTATTTGTTTTTTGACCATTGAGTTGTATAAGTTCTTTATATATTTTGGATACTACTGATTGTTTGTTAAAGACATCATTTGCAAATATCTTCCCCTATTCAGTAGGTTGTGTTTTAGTTTTGTTGATTGTTTCCTTTGCTGTGCAGAAGCTTTTTAGTTTGATGTAGTCCCAATAGTTTATTTTTGCTTTTGTTTCCCTTGCCTCAGGAGACATATTTAGAAAAAAGTTGCTATGGCCAATGTCAGAGAAATTACTGCCTGTGCTCTCTTCTAGGATTTTTATAGTTTCAGTTCTCACATTTAAGTCTTTAATCCATTTTGAATTTATTTTTGTGGATGGTGTAAGAAAGTGATCCAGTTTCATTCTTTTGCATGTAGCTGTCCAGTTCTCCCACACCATTTGTTGAAGAGACTGTCTTTTTCCTATTGCATATTCTTTCCTCCTTTGTCAAAGATTAACTGACCATGTAAATGTGCATTTATTTCTGGGCTTTCTCTACTATTCCATTGATCTATGTCCTTTGTACAGTATTGATGAGTGGAGAGAAAGTGGTTCCTCTCCAAGATTTTGTTAAATGCAAAGAAGGCAGCCCAATTACAGAGCCCTAGGCAAGCCTTGAGTTGACTGTAGTCCTAGTTGACCACTTAATTGTCATATCAAGAGAGACCTTGGGTCAGAACCACCCACAATAAAAACTGTGTGAGACAATAAATGATTATTATTGTTTTAAGCCTCTAAATTTTGGGATAATTTGTTGCAAAGCTATAGATAACATACAACATGTTGGCTATTATGGATTCATTCAACAAACATTTATTTATTTCTAATTGTGACAAGTACCCTGCTAAATGCTTGAAATGCGATAGTGAACGAGATTAGTATGGTTGCTCCCTGATGGAAAGGATCACCTGGCAGGAGAGAGGGATAGTAGACAAGCAAACAGATAAGAGAACATTGAGAAGGAAGCAACTTCTTTAAAATTAAGTTATTGGGAAAGTTGATTTGAGACATTAAACCTGAGTCTTGAGGATAGAAAGAATCAGGAGGTTCTGGCATTTTCCTCCCCACCTCTCTTGATGTCCTCACTCTTTGCTGCCTTGAGTTGTTTTGGAAATGAGGCAAGGTATTAAAGATACTAGCAAATGAAATGATAGAGAATTCTTAGTTTTCTTTGGGCCTGAATCTCCCCTATGGAGAAAATGGCCTTTAAAAACCCCCTTGGGGAGCTGGTCCTGGCCAAACAGCTCTGCATGAAAAAGGAAATTGGGGAGATGTGGAAGCTGCCTAGGAGAGGGTTGGGGACTTGGGGAGAAAAGAATGTCTAGTAGAGATTTTTATTCCTCAGTTCGCTGGGTGGCATGTGATAAAAATGCTCTTCTTCCCACAAAATGGCCAATAAAATGTCTTGCCACCTAACGCTTTCTGGAGTAGGCTGGCTTTTTGAGGCTATGAAAAAGCGCTGCGTCCTCCTCCAAGATTGGCTTCAGGTGAACCCAAGACTGTTCCCAGGAGACCAGCCACATACGGGTGAGACAAACACATAAATACAATCGTGTTAGTCATTAAAATAAATGAAGACTTCTGATCACCAATGCCATCTGAAGCGGACAGCTCCGCTCCCGACGCTCAGCGGTGCTCTCGGTGGTACTGCGGACAGCGGAGCAGAGATCACTGAGTTTGGGGGTAGCCCAGAGGTGCACAGGGCATTCAGGCCCTTGGAAGCCCAGCTGAAGTCTTCTGGACCCAGACACCCTCCTGGGCCACCCCAGCAAGCTCTGTCCTCTGGAGCATGTAATGTTCCGCCCACTCGGTCTGGTCCTGTTTATTGACATTCATCTTTATGTATATTTTATATGTACATGACCTGTCTTTCCAGTTAGATCATAAATTCTTCAAGGGTGGGTGACATTTGTCTTTCATCTCTCTTTATAACCCGCAGTGCCTAATCGGGTGCCTTCATAGGAAAGTGCTCTGTTGATATCCAGCTTCACTTCATCAGTGTCAGTGACGGACGAGTGACTCTCCGACGGGAGAGAGGAACTGAGGACACGAATACCTGTGCAGACATTTTTCAAGAGCGCAAACCGGATAAACATATTTGCCCTTTCAACTTAGCAGGCCGAAATTTTAAAAATCGTGTACATAATTTCGAAGTTATTGAGGATTGCAAGGGGAATCCCAAGTCAGGAATTTACAGTGCTTACAAAAGCAGAGTGAATGGTGGTTGCCTTAAAAAAAACAACAACCCAAACTGTGAGGTAAGCCCAATGTTTGACTTTAAGCAGAGTCTTATGAGAGCAGGTCTCTTTCCAACCTCCTCAAATAAAAAGAGACTGGTGTTGTGTTCCATAATGTGAGGGTTTTTTACATTTTTAATTTGAGGATTTAAAAAATGTAGGATAAAGGAACGGTAAATTAGAATCTTAGAGTAACAGACCACATTACTCCATGAAGATTCTCATTAAAAGAGAATGTTTTCAGTAGTTCCTTATCATTTTGTGCATATCTTTCTTGTTCACTTTTTAATGTAACATGAAAAATCATTTTATGTTGAACTAAAGATTATTTTTACTGCATTAGGAGAAACCCATGCTTCTAATTTTGGAACAGCTGTAATAATTCAGGATAAAAGAAATCTCTAATTATATTTTACAAACATCATTTTAAATATTGCCTAATACACTGCTAATTTTGGCTAGATTTTAAACAAAATAGACTTCAATGAAACAATATTAAAAGCATATTCCAAGGGATTAGATACAGTCTCAAAGACTAGCACTTCTAATACTGTTATACAACGTTGTGGAGGATTGTTATAGAAATTGTTATCATAATCATTATTATTCTTATTTTTTTAGAGAGGGAGAGAGGCAGGGTGGGGCAGAGGGAGATGGAGAAAAAAATCCCAAGCACCCTCCACACCCAGTGCAGAGCCCGACTTGGGGCTCGGTCTCACGACCTTTAGATCATGACCTGAGCCAAAATCAAGTCTGTCATTTAACTGACTGAGCCACCCAGGCACCCCGGCATTATGATTATTTTAACTCTGGCTTTTTCAGTTGTGATGAATGTTTTACTCCTGCACAAAATGTTGTTAACTCTAGCTCTATAAACACTATGACACAAGTGTCATTATTTCCATTTCTCACAGGAGGCGAAATAAAGCTGGAAGTTGAAAGTGCCCACCTCAACTTGTGACTGGTGGTTAGTGGGGTACTTGGAAAGTTCTTTTTTAAAATTAATTAATTTGTTTGAGAGAGAGAGAGAGAACGAGCACGGGGAGGAGGAGCAGAGGGAGAGAGAGTTTTAAGCAGATTCCGCACCGATCGAGGGCTTGATCTCACAACTCTGAGAGCACGACCTGAGCCAAACCAAGAGTTGGACGCTTAACTGACGGCACCCACCAGGCACCCCTGAAAAGTTCATTTGATGATGACCATGTGTAGCCACTTGGTGCTGCAGTGTAGATTATTCAATTTACCAATGTATTGTGACAATTAAAACATTTTTATCCTTCTTTAAAAAAATAAATAAAGTGCCCACCTGAGCTTACACAAGGAATCCCCGAGGCCAGGGGGCCCTCGTCCCACCTCTCTCCACAACCTCACTGCTTCTCTTCCTCCTGTTCTCAGACCAGCTGTTTAGGTAAGCTTCGATTATTTGCATCTATCCTTTTAGAATTAATGACAGAATCCTGACGGAAAGGGAGGTGCTGGGGTCATTAGCAAACGTTTGTTATCATTCTTACTCATGAGAGCTTGGAAGGCCCCCAAAACCTCACATCACCCACCATCAAGGCCTGTGGCCGGCTCGCTGCTTCCCAGGCCCTATTATTTAGGTACTGCCTGTGCTGCCCTATCAAGCAATGATGTCTCCTTACCTTCTTTGTTCGCTCGCCTAGTCACCGTCTTTCCCTGGGAGATGGAAGGGTGTATCAAAGCAAGAGACAGCGTCAGTGGCTATTTCTTCCCCTTCTCTCTTGGTTGAGTATTGTTTTGGCATCTTGTATACACCCATATTCATTAATTATTAAGTATATGTCTTGCAAGGCAGTTCTCTGCCTTGTGCAGGACACTTTTTTTTTAGGGGAAACCATTGTGAAATTAACATGGTGGTTAGCAAGCAGGGCAAGCATGCAGCGTCATGTACAACTCACCAGCATTTTCTTGTGAAAGGGAGACTCTAAATTCATTTCCAAAATGCCATGAACAGCTCATTGGGGCCATTACCACTTGCCTTCTGCCCTCTTTCCGAGTTATAAGCCACTTTGTGTATTTGCCTCAGAGAACAATTAGGCCCCACCCTGGCAATTCTCCAACAAATAACTAATTGAAATGCTTACCAATAAGGCGGGCAGGCTTCCTCCAGAACCTCAATCTTTCTCAGAGCCTGCACTGTTTAAAATAGGTGTCAGGGTGTTCCTGAGGCCCTAAGACAATCCAAATGAGGAAGATTTTCTTAACATTTGGTTGAAATATACTTTCTTTTACTACAGTGTCTTGTATTTGAGGTGGGGGCAGAGTGAAGAGAGGAGAAGGTTAAATCAGGGATAATGACACATAACTGTAGGGTTATGACAGCTGCATGATTTTTGGGGGGAGAGCAGGACCTCTTTGTGTTGAAATGCAGTTTTCAAAGGAAGATATCCACAGATCGGAAAATCACAACCCCATATAATCCAACAGTTTGATTCAGCGAATGGAATTCGCCAAGGCAGAGCTGCTTAATTTAGGATCCAGGACCACTGATGACCACCAGGATATTTCTTTTTTTTTAGTTTAAATTCAATTAGCCAACATACAGTACCTCATTAGTTTCAGATGTGGAGTTCAGTTTTTCATCAGTTGCGTATAACATCCAGTGCTCACCATATCTCGTGCTCTCCCTAATGCCCACCACCCAGTTACCCCATCCCCCTACCCATCTCCCCTCCAGCAACCCTCAGTTTGCTTCCTACAGCTAAGAGTCTTCTGTGGTTTGTCTTCCTCTGATTTCTTCCCTTCCAGTTTTCCCTCCTTTCCCCTACTATCCTCTGCACTATTTCTTATGTTCCTCATATGAGTGAAACCATGATAATTGTCTTTCTCTGACTGACTTATTTTGCTCTGCATAATACCCTCCAGTTCCATCCACGTCGATATAAATGGTAAAATTTCATCCTTTTTGATGGCTGAGCAATATCAGGATGTTTCTTAAAAATACAAACTCCTGGGACCAACTCCAGACCTATTGAAACAATCTCCCAGGGGAGAAGCTGGACTTCTGCATCTAAGCAGATTTTCTGGATGATGATGATGATTATTATTTTTTAGAGAGAGAGAGAGAGAGCGTGAGCCAGGTGGGGGGGGGGAGAGGGAAAGGGAGAGAGAGAGAAAATCCTAAGCAGCCTCCATGCCCAGTGCAGAGCCCGACACGAGGCTCGATCTCACGACCCTGAGATCATGACCTGAGCCAAAATCAGGAGTTGGACACCTAACCGACTGAGCCATTGCTGGGTGATTCTTAAGCACACTAGAGTTTAAAGCCACCAGAGGCCTTTGTCAGTTTTATTCACTGATGTATCCAGGTGCCTGGAATAGCAGTTGACACAGATCAATAAATACCTGTGAATGAAGAAAGACCTTAAGTGTTTGAGGCACTTGGAGGCTCCGATTATGGTTATCTCCCACACCATCTCATCCACAATGCTGTCAAACAGCAAGTATAATGTCTTTTCCAGAAGGGATCTTCCCCGCTAGGCTGGGAGCCAGGGGAAGCACTCCCATCTCTGCCCAACAGCATCAGCAAATTGTCCTCACCTTAACGGGTGCTTGTATAAGGTGCCACCCGGCCTACACTTAACCGTAAAAGCCGTGACAGAGACCAGCCTCATAGCTTTGCATCCTTAAAAAAAAAAAAAAAAAAGGAAAAAACGGGAATAAAAACAATCAAGACGTAAGTAGGACAGCAGATCCAGCCTGTAAATATCTCTCCACTCATCTCCCATAACTGAAGCTAGCCAAACTTCTATAAGCCATAGTTTTATTTGTAGGCAGAATAGCCAAGGAATCAAGTTTCCTTCCTAATCATTCAAACCACAGGAAAGAGAAGAGTGGGGAAATGCAATCTTGCTTTTGTATATACAATGTGCTAAGACTATATTTAATGATTTATTAAGAAACCACTGTATCCTGAACAGGTAGATGGATAAAGAAATTGGTACATCTATACAATAGAACACTACTCAGCAATAAAAACTATTGATACACACACCGCATGAATCTCAAATGCATTATGCAAATGGAAAAAGCTAACCTCAAAATATGAGGTACTGTATGATATTCTTTATAGGACACTCAGGAAAAGGCAAAACTATAGGGAGGTGGCAGGGAACGGGTTGCCTGATTAGGGTGAGGAATGGGGGACACGTTTAACTACAGAAGGATAGGACAAGGGAATTTTCTGGGGTGATGGAACAATTCTGTATCCTGATTGAGGTGGTAATGACAGGAATCTATGCATGTGTTAAAAACCCATGGAACTGTACACCAAATAAAGTTCATTTACTGTATATAAACTACATTTAAAAAACCCTATTGCACACACAACAATAAACTCATCAGGTCTCCGAGACACTCTCCTTCCCTTGATCAGTTTAGCAAGGTGGGAAACATAACGACTGGTCTTGGGAGTGTACGTGGAAGTGACGGAACACTGCTATCCCATACGGTTTAGGCTAAGCATATCATACCTGGTGCCGAATGTAGCATTTTATAAACTGGAAACCATTTTGTAGAAAATTCCTTTATTATAGTGCAAATAACTTTCAGCAGTGACATAATAATGTAAGAACACATTTAGCAACATTTTACACCACGCAGTAAATAAGAAAGTGTTTCTTTGAAAATATGTCATCATAAGAACATTATTCCTACATTAATGCCGGAAAATGCCAAGGCTGTTCCTCTCAAGGCAACAGGACTCCCTCCCTCTTTTTGGTTATTTTCTTCTTAATAGAAATGAAAGGATTTGCCATTTTAACAATGATGGTGACCATCATTTCCCAGAGTGATTTCTTAGGGGCTTTTGAACGGAGGTTGGCAAGATTTGAAATGGGGGTTCCGATTTTAAAAAAATAGTAATTTAAGACAATTCTGGGACAGCCTAGAAAGTAGAAGTCACTTCTATTAATCTTTAAGTAGGTATATACATTCACTCCAATTTTGACGCAGAAGTGGACAGATTGTCTAAAGCCTGCCTTTTATTCCCCCAGAGCCTGCTTGTTATTTATATTCCTTGGTTTTGGGCATATTGCAAAATTAGGGCTCTGGTCAGAAATAACTCCTTACATACCCAAATGCTTTCCTGTGAAGGTTTAAATAGCACTTTCCACCCTGAATTCCCACCTCAGACCTCACACGCCAATGAGAGGCAAGAACCCTGTTTCCAGTCTACGGCTAACGAGTAACACAGCCCCCCTGCTAATTGAGCTATACCTGAATCAAACCATCATATCATTTAGAGTAATTCCAACAGCTTAACCAAGAGGTTCCCACTGGGCCTCCCAGAGAAAGGAAGGGTTAGCAGTGTATCTTTACACCGAGCTGCCTAAGGGCTTGGCGGCTAAGCCAAGTTAGCTGGTAGGCAGAGAGGACAGTGTCACTTCCAATCAGCCCCAAGCCCAGCTCCTCTGGTTTCTGCTGAATTATGCAGTGCGTGGGGAAGGACGGCCACTCAAAGGAAACCTCCTGTGGGGCTCTTCCACCAAAAACCCTACTCATATAATTCAGGGTGCCCTCGAAGTGTCTGCACGAACATGCCTCAAAATCTAGTGGCTTTATAAGCCACGAGAAGTGAATCACAGGCTTGAAAGTACCTGGAGCCAAAGAACAGCCCTCTTGGCTGAATATGGCTGATTAAGCCAGCTGGTACATAAAGCTTTTAACGCTCAGCCAGTCTTGTTGGATAAAGTTATCTTCTTATATAACACAATGGAACCGTGCTAAGTAGTTTCAAAGTTGAGAAGAACCCAAATATATCACCTATAAAAAATTCACGGTTTTAGTTTGCTTTTTCTTAGACTTTGGTACTGAAACACTGTCTACATTCTCGACACGTGAAAATGACGTGGCCACTTCCGTGCCTCTGCATGTTGCGTAAAAGAACTCAAAAGCAAAGCAGGACAAGGACAGGTCATAACATGATGCAGTGTGCTGTACAAACGAAACCTAAATTATATATAAATACATCCCCACCCGAGCACCCCTTTGTCCACCCCCCACTACCTGACCAAAGCAATGCCGAGGGTCTTTGTCTCCAGGGCCAATCAGTTGGCGAAGGCCAGCACCCAGGACTCCAGCTGGCCCTTGCCGCGTGCTGATGTTCACAGTACTGCAGGCTCCTCGTGGAGAGGCTCTGCTGTCGGATCAGCTCCACCAACGCAAGGAAACTCTTAACAGCTTGATTTGAAACATTCACACTCTTGGCTGGACTCAAGGGATCTGGAGTTCTGGGAGTTAACCTTCCAGATAAACTAATTGGATCGTTTCCTAACCTGGATCCCCCCCTTATCCTAATGTCTCAGCACAGCTAACACAGCTGGAAGCATCCTCTCCTCTGAAGTTCCAAAAGGCATTGCTTAGGGATACTGGCGAGGGACACGTAACAAAAGTAACACAATGAGCTGACAGCTTACGTTGATACAAATTGTTTCCACGTAAGTTATTTGGGGCCATTTGCTTCTGCTCTGCACTGCATTCCAGAATCATTTTCATGGTATACTTTTAAAAGTTTATATAATAGTTATTTTAAAAATTGTCAATAGAATCGCCTCTTACATGTTTCCAATTAGTTTAATAACAACTTAACGAGCTGTTATAAAGACCTAGGGAAAAGTAGTTAATTGGTCTTAAGGAAGCCAATACTGTGCTAATTCACAGTAAGGAGAAAACAGGATATAAATAGAATTTATGTAATCATCGATTACTTGAAAAGCAGTTTTATCGAAATGTTGCAAACTTTTCCCAAAAGCACTTACAGCAATTTATATCAAGAGATCCTAAGTTTAGGGGTATGGAAGATACAATTCTTTCATGATTGTACTATGTAATTTTCCCCTTTGGACCTAAGATACCTATACATTCAAAAGTTCATAACTTGCTGTTTTTGAGACATTAATCATTCTCTAATATGTCCATTGAGTATAAATAAATAACTACGAGAAAGCTTTAAAAATCTGAATTAACGTTATGCTGTGCAAAAACCAAAAAACAAGAAAAAACCCCAAAAAAACAAAACCAACCAAACCTTGAACCACCTACATTCTATGTAAATACCCTGACTAAAATGTTGGTTGTGCTACACACTTCCACTTCAGTGCAGAAATGAGTTGATCTCGGTGTATCGTCTTTGTTGTTGGTGGTGTTGTTTTAAGTCGTTAGCACTTTAGTTTCTAAGTATCACCTTGCTTTGAAAAGATGAATAACTTGCTACCGAATCACAAATTATCACAAATCCATGTCAGTTTAGTCTGAATAAAATCCAGCATAATGTATTACTTTGTTCTGGAAATAATGGCTCGGTGTCTTTGTTCTGACAGCTTCCCAAGGGCAAACCACAGTTTGAAGTTGTCGTTTTGGGTTTAAACTGCACAGAAAGAAGAGACAGTGAAGCCTGCTTTTTGTTTTTGTTTTCTTTTTAAGTCTCCAGATCTTGCTAGGACACTTCTTCCAGACGGACAGACAGTCGTGGCACCTGATCGTATTTGAAACAGAGGTGGTTTAAACAGTATCAGCCAAGCTTGGTGATCTGGAGGTCCCCGTTTATCTTTATGGTGTCGATTGCAGATAACGTTTGAATGCGGTGGTAAAAATCAAAAAGTTGGTGTCCATCCACAAACACTCTGAAACGTGGGTGCTCACAGAGAATTTCCACCTGGAAGAAACAAAATCATAATCTCAATTCACAATTTCAGTGAACGCTGCTGGGGAAAACAAACACACAATATTTCATTTTAGAGAGAGGCAATATCTTCAGTGGTTCTCCAACCTTGGAATCATACAGAAGTGCCACAAACTGCTGGGCTCCACCCCCCAAACTTTCGATTTAGTAGGGCTAGGGTAAGATCTACGAATCTGCATTTCCATCAAGTTCCAACATGATGCTGCTATTGCTGGAATGAGGAACACACTTTGTGAACCACCGTTCTTCACTATTCAATATCCTTTAAAGATTTTAATTGTTCATGCTTGAACCCTTCTCCCTTCTCTTTGTACTCCGGAAAGTGACCTAAAGCAGCACAGATTGATTTACATGGCACTTAATGCCTCCACGGTCATCCCCTGAGCCCATCCAACCCTCAGAGGAGACCCTCACAAAGATAAACTGGCCCCCACTTAGGACCATGTAATGACAGTCTAGGCCCTCAAACATGGTAAACATTAAAGCAGAGAGAAGGTTACATAGTAATTACCATTGGCCCAAGGATGTGTAATTAACAAGGCTTTGTTAAGCCAAACAGAAATGCTGATTCCATATGGTAAAAGCTTTTTCTTCCTCTTTTCCTTAAGTAATTCACCATAGATTTTAATCATTGGTTCTGTGCTAGGTATTTATTAAAAGCACTGGTGGCCACCATGTAAGAAGAGACTTCATATGTGATATCAGTCACATTTAATTCATATTATTACTAAAATTTTATCACCAAGAAGGGCCGATTTCATTTCAATTTGGTTGTTGGGGAGCATTATATTCCTCTTGGAAGACAGAAGCTCTGGTTACTCATACTCATAAGCTATGCATTAAGATTCATCAAGAAACTGTCATAGTACAAAGAAAAAGAAAGAAAGAAAAAAAGAAAGAAAGAAAGACAGACAGACAGACATAATCAAGAGGAGCCTAAGGGGCCATTACCATTCTAGAGAAGGGGGAGGGCATGGCTAATAGGAACAGGTACCTTCCCCAGACTATGATTAGAAGGGCAACGATCTCAGTTCTATCACTGATGTAAGTCATGGATTCTTATTCCCCCCACCAGATGGTAAGGTGAGAAGAAAAATTATTACTTCTTCATAAGGCCCTTGTAAATGTCTAGATGAAGAGCAACAGGTTAAGGGTAGTTGTGCTTTAATAGGCGTATATGCAACCGAGCTGTTATTATTGTGATGCATGTTAACAAGGTGTAATACAGACAACTTCATCACCAGGCCCGGGGCTTCAGGAAATCCTTTCCTAACACATCACTCACATTACTTGCATCTCTCACTTGGCACTGTCCTTCATAGAGGAAGGTGCTACTAATATTGCTTGGTTGTATGCGAAGCTGGGTTGTGCTTCCTGCCCATTAGATGGTGGAGAGCCAAGTTATACCCATCCGGGCCCAAGGGAAGGAATTTGTCAGCCACACAACCTGTGACAATAAAACAGACTAAGGCTACTTAACCCAGAGGGAGAAACAAGGCCCAGACCTCATTAGCAAAAGTAACAGGAGAAAATGAAAAGATTATCACTATTGTTCTTAAAAAAAAGTCACAACTAATAAGGTTTAGTGTTCCTTCTAGGTTGAAAAAAAATGAGGAAATTTCTAGCCCTTATTATTTATTAATCAATCAGGATATTTTGGGACAGGTATAGATTCCATGCCTAGTACTAGGTTGAGTACTACATAGAAAAGTATCCTTAACAATCTGGACACAGGCTTCTTTACTAAATGTACTGGCTCAACAGAGCCTAGAGCTACTATGGGGAGTATTAGTTTGTATCAGCAAACAGAGCTCTTTTGATCTTTTCTCTTTTTTCCACCATCAGGTGACAAACTTCCTAGACATGCACAAATTCTGGCTGCTTAAAGCCTTCTTGGCATACGCTGGAGGAGCCGCGCACCGTCACCCTGCCAGCGGCCGGAGCTGAAGCGCTCGAGGTACTCACCCTGAACGGCTGGTCTGGGATGAATGGAAAGTAAGGGATTGCGGACTGTTCTTCACCCCTTTCCCCAGATATACAAGAATTTCTGAGTAGTTGCCGGTCTGTGAACACAGCTTTAAGTTCAATGGCCACATCGGCGGGAGGGTCTTCGGAGTCACCACAGGTCAAGCTGATGGCAAAGCTGAAAAGAAAATCGGCTCATTTATTCTGGGTTTGGCTGTCAACAACCCAGGCTCCCGTAGTTCCTCCTCCTCCTCGGGGTTTGTCTGCTTTGAATGGGCCACTACAGGTTACACAGAAGCTTGGAATATATGCGGAGAAGGAGGATTACAATCAAGCCAGGTATTTTAATACCTGAAGGAGGCTCTGGTAAAAACTTTGGTGCAGTTGAACATGACCACCATTAGGGATTTCAGATACCCCAAACCACCCACACATCTGTGTCTTAATCCATTTCACAATTCTCAAAAACAGCCCCCGGAATTGACCAGGGGCAATGATATCTTGTAATGTTGGCTTGTCATGTATATTGACAGATCTTGCTCCAAGCACCATGTTTAAAAACCCTTACAAAAAAAAATCCTTTGCCCTCCTTAAGGGTCAAAGAGAAAATGATGTGGGCCTATATTTATAATCACTGATATAAATAGCTGTCTGGAGAAATGATGGCTGGGATTCATACACATTCTTTTCATGGGAACATGGTACTTTCTTGGCACTTCCAGCTAGCAACACTGGCCACAGGGAGAGGAGGAGGAGCAGCAATCAACCACAACAAGAGTGGGCAGGGCCTTTAAGCGCCTGACGAGCCTTTGGGTGACAAGGACTCTCTGTCTTACCTCTCTGGGTTGAGGTCTACAATGCCCATTACCAACACCTTCTTGCCTGGTCTCATGCCACCTTTAATGTGCCCACAGAACGGGACTATCTGCAAAGGATGACAGGAGAAACGGGAAGTTTACAGCCTGTCCGGGAAGAGCCACGCCCTCAGATCCTGAGGACCTGACCCACTGGAAAATGCAATTAGAAAGGAAAAGGGTACAGGCAGAGACACAGAGCACAGAACGAAATCACTTACCAGTCGTGGGAAGTACACGTCGGCTTGAACTGGAGAGCCCAAGGAGTTGTTTAAATGCCCATCATCTAGTTTCTAAAAATAGCAGCACACGGATTGGCTTTCCAAAGGCTCTAGTTTTAGGGGGGTGGGGGCTGGGAGGGGAAGGGGAGGTAGTGGGGAAGCACCTATACAAATCTGGCTGAATCCAGCAGCTTTCGCAGGGCACAGGCAGCGTCTGCAGATGCTGCCACCTCACAGCCCATTGAATAACCGCAGAAAGCCCGGGAACAAAACCCGTCCCTTCCACCCACCCGGTGGCTAAGCTTCTGAAGATTCCCAGACCTTCAGATCTAGATCAAAATCCAGGTCGAGGCACGCCGGGAGCCAGAGCCCCGCGTCGGAGGAGGGGAGGCCCCTCTTCAACCGCAAACGCCTCTGGACCCGCAGTCGCCCAGGCCTGTCCTGAGGGACGTGGCTGGGGTGCAGGGTCGCGCTCAACTTGTCTCGGGGCCCCCCAGGCCAGACCCATTTCCAAGGGGGAATCCCCGGGATGTCGGAGGCGGCCGCGGGGCGCGCGCCCCAGACACACTCACCCAAGCGCACACTCACACGTGCAACGTGCACACACCTGGCTGCCGGCTGCACGGCACCGCGGGGGCTGTCGGTCACCCCCACGCCGCCGTCCGCCCCCATGCACCCTCTCTCCGGTGCACCCGGGGCACCCCGCCTGCCCCCCAGGCCGGCCGCTCACAGCCGGCGCTCGCTAACAGGTATCGGGCGCCTTCCCACGCGGGGGGCGCCGGGCTGGGCCTCAGCCTCCTCTCCGCCGCAGCCCCGCTGAGCAGGCGGCGGCGTGCCGGGCCGCGGGAAGGGGGCGCCTCGCGTGCACCCCTCCGCACTCACCACCGCGGCATCGCTGTCCGCCACCGATCCCGCCATCTTCTTGCACGGCGCGCCGGGGTGCACGGCTGGCGGCCCGGCGGCGGCGGGGGACGTGGGACGCGGCGCGCGGGCGGGGATCCCGGGGCGGTCCTGCGCCGGGCGGGGGCGCGGGTCCGAGGCTGGTCGGGCGCGCGCACACACACACCGGCGCGCGGGCGCGCACGCCTGGGGCCAGGCGCCGACCCAGGCAGGCTGGGCCGGGGCGGAGGGGGAGGGGAGCGGGAGGCGGCGCGGGCCGGGAGGTCGGAGGTGGCCGCAGCTGCCCGGACGGGGACTGCCGAGTCGGGGCTGCTTTCTTCCTCGGGGTGCTGCTGTCGCCTCCCGAGGCAGAAAGGTGACGAGGGCCGCGTCGCGCTGGCCCTGGGAGGCATTTAAAGGCCGCCGGGGCCCGGCTCGGGAACTGGGAACAGGGCGGGGACCCGGCTGGGCTGCCGCGGCTTGCTCAGCTTGCCCTGCCCCTCGGCCATTGGAAGGTGGCGGGAGGCTGAGAGGGGGAGGGACGGGCCAGTCGCCGTCGGGGCGTGCGGGAGGGCGGGGGTCCTGGGGGCTGGGTTAGTAGGGACCAGGGCCTGCCAGGTGACAGGTGCTTGTGACACCTTCGCCCCTCCCTTCTAGCCAACCTCCTTCCTTCTGTCACGTCCTGGGGCAGGTGGAACTGTGAAGGCCGAGGTCAAGGGAAGACTGGACGGTGGGGACGGTATTCCAGAGCTCGAGATTTCTTTCAGAAAATTCCAACAAAGTGGAAGAGAAGATTTGTTCGGCCCTCTAGGGTAGAAAGATAATGAGAGGGCGCTAGACTTGCATAAATAAATATTTGACCCGAAAGCAAGAGGCAGAGAGGACTCAGGGTAAGGGCTTTTTTTACTCCCAGGAGGCTAGATAAGAATAGGCCTCTCTCTCCCTTGTGGACTGATGGGCGGGTCTGGGGGACCCTGGAGGCTCTCCAGGGCAGGGGCCTGGCTATGTCTTTCCAAGGAGAACTGCTCACAGTGAATCCTCAGCCCCCATTGGGCCCTGTTTTTCACAAGTCACCTGCTCGGTGTGGGCCAATAAGGTTCTCACTGGAAAACTTCTTATAAGCTTTGTGGAGTAGTTCCCAGGGGTACACCCCTCTTTTATTCCAAGGCACAAATTCCTTTTTGGCATTTCCACATTAGGATGATTATGTAACTTCTTAGATAAAGCTGTAACCACATACCCTCTATTAGGTGACATCTTGGCTTAAACATTCCATTGTGTGAATCACCAGGGTGTTTTACGCTAATAAACAGGGAGCATGTGTGACCTGCTGCAGTCCCAGAGGGGCCCCCACAGGCTCCCTTCCAGCCAGTGCTGCTGGCTGTGTGGCCTGGAACATCACTGCAGCTTTTGCGTCTTAGCTTTCCCTTTATGGACCAGAGCTAATCGTGGTAATCTCAGTCTAGTAGGGAGAATTACCTGCACACGTCTGTATGCCGCAGTCCTATGCTTTGTGTGCTCTGAATTAGAGACGCAAATGCAACACAGTTGTGGTTCACATTTTTTATCTTGTTTGCGAGTTTTAGCTCAAAATCACATCTTAGTGATTGTTTAAAATATTAGGCAGTTATAAGAAACTTTGGAACACACTTGGATATATCTCTGTTTCTGAGAGTCTGGTATGGGGAAAAACCATCGAACTCATTTTTTGTCATTAGTTGAGCGTGACACAATACATCTCGGTGGTTAAAGAGCCTGTGCCCTGGGTTCACATCCTGACTCTACAGTTTACTAGCTGATGATCTTGAACAAATTTCTAAGCTTTTCTGTGACTTAATTTCTTCGTCTGTGAACCAGAGATGGCAGTGATGATGATAGTGCCTTCTTGTTGGGAAGATTAAGTAAATGGCTTCTCGTACCTTCCTTAGAATAGTACCTGGCACATAGTAGCACTTACTCTGCAAAAATACTCAGTGTCTGCCATGTACCAGGCACTGGGGATCCAGCAGGGATTTTTTTGTTGATCTTGTAGTGGGGAAAGGCAGTCAATAAACAAATAAGTATATGATATGTCAGGTAGTAAAAGTGTTAGAAAAAAATAGGACAGAAAGTAAGGTGGGAGAGAGAGACAGGAAGTAGAGTGTTGTTATTTACATAGGGGTGGACAGGGAAGCCACCTGTGGTAGAGCGATGTTTGATAAGAGCCCCGAAGAAAGGGAAGGGGGAGGGAGTCCTTTGGAAGTCTGGAAGAGGTTTCTGAAGGGACAAGTCCCAGGCGAAGTATGTGAGGAGTATTGGGTGCTTTGACAGAAGAGATAAATAATTACAAATAGATTAGGCCCCATAGACCATGTGAGGGTTGGCTTTTACGTGAGAGAGGTGGGAAGACATTGGAAGTTTCTGAGCAAAGGAGTGACATAGTTTTCCCTCTGCTGCAGATGCATCCCTCTGGCTGCTGTGTGGAGTGGCCTTCGTGGGGAGGGGAGTGCCCATGAGGGAGGGTAGAAGCGGGACTTCTGCACCAGGCCAGCAAGATATCATGGCAGCTCAGACTCGGTGGAAGTGATGAAGATGTGAGAAGCCGTGGGCCCTTGGTAAGTCCTAGCTGTTACTATTATGTAGCTTTGAGAGTTCATACTGACTTCTGAGCCTATTTCCTCACCTGCAAAATGAAGGGTTGGGCTCATTCATCATTCCTTCTTAGCTCTTAGAAAGTTCTTCTGGTTCCTGAAAAGATGTGTAAATACCATCTGAATTTGAATGGGTTTGAGAGTAAGGGCTGCTAAATGAAAGCAATCTTGGGTTGAATCTTGGCTTGATAAGTGATTTTATAAGGTGAAGAAGAATCCTTTGATTTGTTTTGTAAATGGAGTTGAAGATATTTGGAATGCTTGAGATGTGTTTCTTGCATCTTGGGAATTTAAAGAATAGGAAGGTACTGAACAGTCCTAGAATACTTTAACGTGGAAAATTGTCTTTTATCCCCAAAATGCTTGATTCCTTCTCAGTCTACATAATGACTCATTTTAAATATGAAGAGGAAGGAGAAAGCCTAAGTGAATTTTTAATTACAATTAAAGCTGAGCAGAGTCAAACTGCTTTTTACAGGGAAAAGTTATTAGCAAATTAATGAATTATAGACCTTTAATTATTTGTAGTTGTGTAGGAAAGGATAGGCAGACTGCTCTGTGCTTGGATTTCAGGCAGTTGCGTCTAAAACAGCATTAACCAAGACTGTGACCCTTTTATGAGAGGCACCAGTGAAGTTTCGAGATGAACTGCATTACTACTGGAAACTGCTTAAAAGGCTAAAGAAGGGGGGAAGGCAGTCAAACAGATGGTTAACATCAAAAAAGAAGTATAAACAGGTCTTTGAAGAAAGATTTTGCTAAATGATCTTCCCAGATGAAAATAGTAGATCACTTCCTTTTTTCCTTCCCATTTAATGTGTTTTCTTCACATGTGTGCATGCAGCATTTCTAATATTGGGAGGAGACTACAGCATTGAGGTCAATTCAACAACTATTTTATGGGTATTGTTTGGTTCTATGATACCATGGACCAAAAAGAAATGTTTGAAGAGGCCCAAGTCTTGTCTCTGAGGAGCTTACAGCTCACTCTGGGAACCAATGGCAGAATGTCATGGTTGGTAAGGTAATGAATGCCTAGACCTATAGCCTGAGCACTGAGTGGGGAGATTCACTCCCATTTGGAGGATTAAGACAGCTTCCTGGAGGAGGTGGCAAATTTCTGATCGAATGTATACAGCAACTTCCACAGGCCCACAAATGCATGTCTTCAAACACCACATTGCAGCTCCTGGCCTGAATTCTAAATCTGCTCTTCTCTCTGGCCCGGCAATTGCTGATGCCCTGTCTCCAGAGGCTGCTGTTTGTCTCCTGCCCTGGTGCAGATAGACATGCCTCCTTCCCTTGCACCGTGACCGCCTTCATAGGCTTTCTGTGGGCCCTGATCCCCTCGGCCTGTCTTTGACCTTCTGACCACGTGTTTCCTGTGTGTGTATAGACACATTGGCTGGAGCAGGGTTTCTTAACCTCAGCACTATTGACGTTTTAGGCTGGGAAATCCTTTGTTGTGGGGGGCTGTCCTGTGTATTATAAGACGTTGAGCACTACAGGCCAGTAACACCACCCCCGACTCCGCAAGGTGATAACCAAAGATGTCCTCAGACGTGGACAAATGTACCCCATGGGTTGTGGGTGGGGAGTGCAAAATTGCCCCCGGATTCAGAACCTGTTATCTAGAAGGTGCTGTACGATTCCCATTATTCATATTTTTATACATGATATGAAATTCACCCAGTCGAATCTAGAGTAGAAACTTGCACACCGGAAACGCCTTCTTTTCTACTTGGTGAGTCATGGCTCCTGATGCTACACGAGCACTTCACGAGTGGTCCCACAGAGAACACCTAAGATGAAGGAGGACCCGTGAAAGCCCCTGTAGCTGTAACTCCCAGCTCACAACGTCTTTGTGATATTGAGAAACTTGCATTCTGTTTTATCATATTGCCATGTTTATTTTTGATATAAACCTAATGTGCTCCCTACACCCCTAAGTACAGTAAAACTGAAGCATCCCCAAATGTTTACCTTCTTTTATCCTGTGGCTTGATGCCCTCCCCACCCCAGACCCCAAAGGTTGGTTATAGCCTATTTTGAGGACTAAGACAGTACACAGTTTTATAGGCCCGTCAGGCTTGCAATTCTCCATCATTGTTTTTGTCAGGTCAGTCTCTGCTCGTGATAAATAGTCATGTAAGCCACAAAATACACCAAGTCAGTGTCCTTTTGTTTACCTAGTTAGGTAGGAGGGCGCACATTTATCAGGCTGTTTTTCTATATTTCAGTACATGATTAAAGTTCTTAATTATTGTAGGAACTATGGTCCCCGTTATCAAATAATTATTTTAGACATGCACACATTTGTGTTGTACCAAAGTAATTAGGAAACAACCATAAAACTTGGCAGTCAGCGGCAGTTCCTAACATTTCATTATTTTCAGTTTATTTATGAGGAAACTAGAACCAGCCTCCTGCCTGTGTTTTAATTACTCAGCACAAGAGGATTGCTTTCAGAAAACCTCCACGCTGAAGAAGATAATAATGAGCCCATCCCCCGGAGGGGTTCAGGGCTTCAAGAGGAACTTGCTGTTTCCTACCCAGGGGATGTCACCGTGGGCCCTTTAGTGCACCCTGTCCTAAGAGCTCACTCCTGGGAAGGGTGACAAGAGCTGGCGGGGTTGTGAAGGCGTTCTGCCGAGGAAAACAGAAAGAACACTGCTTCTAGCATTTGGAACTGGCAGCATGAATGAAAGATATTTTAAGATTCTTTCCAGCATGGCATTGGGCGTATCCTGAGAGCCAAGGATGCGCTTCTGCGCCTTCTCCCCAGCCTCACCTTTCGACGATTCCAAGAGGCAGATCTGGTCTTCAGCCAGTCTTTTTGCCAATAAAGAATGTGCTGGGCCTGTGTGACGACGCCCCAGGCCTAATTTCACTCTTCTCATTATGCTTGATGTTTCTGTTTTCATTTGCTGGTTTATAGTCCTCCCTTTTATTGCCTCTGTGATTTTACTTTCTTGTTGTCAAGTGGCATAAAGGGTTTCTTAGTTTTTTAGTTTCATGGAAACTTGGGTGGCTCAGCTGGGGGGAAGGAGACCAACATTCAGATTTAGGAGTCCTTTGGAGATTCCCAACTTGTGGGGAGGAAAACTCAGGAGGCACGCTGCCAGATGGGCATTTGGCTTTTGGAGGAAATGTGTTTGGGTGACACAGATTTCTGGATTTCTTAAAAGGTGAATTACACAGAGTAGGGATTAACACAGCATAGCTTCTGAGCAGACCACCAGCCCAGAGAGACCTGGAAATTTAAACTTGGCATCCAAATTTGACCAACGAAAGAGATTCAGAGAAAACAGACTTCGTGTATTTATTCATTCATTTATTATTTATTTATTATGCTTTATGGAGTGAGGCTCCGTTTTGGTTGTCTTTATGATGATTTTTTACTTTCCAAAAGAAAAAAAGAAGAAGAAAAACCACCATACACATGCTTGCCCTTGAAATACTTGTCCTCCTCATCCATGTGACTTTCTTAAGGGGATCTTCGTTCTCCTCCGATTGTAGATTCCTCTCCTGCACACTGCCTGTTCCGTCTGAAAATATTCAGAGTGGGTCTAAGAGTCCCCGCCAACATGGCAGTATAGCCCAGAAAATAGAAATAAAATGTTTTGAATCCAGAGGCTGGTTACATTCCCCTTGTAATCAGATAACACATTTTCTATCTAGATTTAGATTATCTGCTGCATGTTTATTTTAGGTCTGAATTGTTCAAATGATTAATTTATCTCACAGAGAAATATGAAATGTAGAGTTGAAGAAATGTTTTAAAAAGCAGAAGAAGTTCACACTGGCAGTCTATACTGATGAAACTCATCACATTTCATTCATTCACAACCTTGGCCTGGGTTGGCTCAGTGTTGCTCCTACACCTAAGAATTAGTTGGAACTCTATCAGTTCAGTGGGGCTTGGACCAGGCATGACTTTTCAAGATTTCTGGCACGTGTGTGTGTGTGTGTGTGTGTGTGTGTGTGTGTGCGTGTGCGTGTGAGGGCTGGGTTGAATAGGGAGGGAGGGAAATTGTCAACTTCTCTTAAAAGCCAATCCTCATTTTAATTACCAGGGATAAACACAAGTAAATTGAGGAGAGGAAACAAAGGAGCTGCCTTGGCTGTTGATCCCATCCCTAATTTAGTGCCAGGGAAAACTCCATCGAGAGAAGAGAGGAGACTCATGCTTTAAAAAAATGTTGGGTTTTGTTTTGTTTAGTTTTGTTTTTGAAATGAGTGAGGCAGAGACACAAGTATTGAATTAATATCCTTTGAAGCTTTCTCTGTTAACCAATGTCCCCCTTCACACTCATCTGGGATGTGCCCTCGCACAGCTGCATTCCTGGCCAGTTCTGCCCACCTCACACATCGGTTGTATTTAGTGATGCAGAATGGCTCATTTCCCTGTAATCCCAGCTTCTCCCCGGGACAGGTTGGCCCACTTCCTTCCTGGCCTTTTAGATGCCTCCCTACTCCTTCCATTAGCTCTGGGCTCTCCTGGGCAGGCTCTTCCTCCACCTGTCTTTAGTGAGTAGGTTCTCAGCCTGAACGAAAAGTAAAGACAAACACATCCTGTTTACATTCAGTCCTTCTTTGGGAGGGAAGTCCTTGTCTTTCAGGAGGCCAATACTCACCCTTCTCTCTCTCTCTTTTTGGCAGATAAAGATTTGTTTCATTGAATAACTGATCAGTGTTATTGCCGAGGCCACTTCATACAGACAAAAGAGAGGAAATTAGATTTCTTGGTCTCTTCCTCCTCGGACAGAGTCTTAATGATCTCCTCCTTCTTGGCCTGGAGCCTCTCTTCACAGCCCTTGTGTGCTTCCTGGGTCTTGGATCTGCGGGTTTAGTAAATTGTAGCTCAGCTTCCTTCTTCAATGTTGAGCTTGTGTTTAGCCAGCATGGTCTTTTAAAAAATAAGTTATATTACATCAACCCTCCTTAAGATCACTTGGTGAATTCTCATGGTATTTGGAATGAAACTTAATTCCTTTCCTTGGCTTTTAAGGCCTATGGGATCTGGCCCTATGTCTCCAACTTCACCCGGGGGCCACACGCTCCCTTGCTCCTCTGCTCTTCAGCCAAAACTGGCCTCCCTGCTATTCTCCCAACAGCCAAGTACACGTATTCCTCAGGGTCTTCTCAGTAGCTGTTCCTCCTGCCTGGAATGTGCTTCCCTAGGCACTTTTCTGATTTGTCATCCTTCCATTCATAAGTGTCCCCTCCCATGAGACGCCTTCCCTCGTTTAGGCCCTGGCCAGCGCTCTTTACCGTATCCTCTACTTCTCCACATATTTAACCTCCATCTTTAATTGTCTTGTTTATCAGTTGGCACGGCCTTTCCACACCAGAGGGTAAGGGCCTCGAGAGCAGGGTGTTTTCTTTCTTCGTCATGAAGTGAGGTGAAACCCGGCACAACCACAGATCTACAAGATGAAATACCACCTCAGAGCTGTTGAGGACTCCAGGGTCCCAAGACCAGAGTCCGCTCATTTCCCTCCCATTACACAGCCTGAGAACAATCCGCCTTGGGTTGTAAAGACAGGACTGAGCTGTCCTTCCCACCACTGAGAAGTCTTGATTTTAGAAGCCATTGGAGTTATATCCAAATTCATGTTAGCCATAAGGAGACATGTGGAACCTAAATTTAAAATGTCAGAAAATACCCTTGTAAGCAATAAAAAATTGAGTTGGTACGATCAAGCACAGAAAAGATAAGAGTGAAAAAAAATCCTAAAGCATAAACACAGCAATACAGTAGTTCATACTAGCTGTATTTTCCTCATCCCGATTAGGGAGACTCTCAGGCTCTTTAAAGTAACCTGATACTGAACATTAATTGTAACCTCTTCTCTAAGGGGGATGGGTGGTGAGGGTGCTGCCTTTCCAGACTCCTTACTTAATTTTATTTAACAAGCACTGACAGAGTGTTTACTGTGCTCCAGGGACTTCTCTAAATACCTGACAAATGCCATCTCACGTTGTGGTCTTTGGAAGCAATAGTTGAGACAGAGTTTGGGATGTGAGATGCTTATTAGGAATTAACACCTTGGAAGAGAAGGGGAGAAAGCAGGAAAATGCCAGACTGCAACGCAGGGTCAACAAAGCCTCGGCCAGGCTGGCGGGGAGCTTGAGGTGAGGGCTGCCCATCAGAGTCCTGCATCAGACCAGAATGGCCTGCCTTAATGCCTCCCCGCCCCCTGCCTCACTTGGTCACCAAACTTGGGCTCCCCTAGGAAGGGCATGGCCTCAGGCAAGTCTGCCGCCTGAGACGCACTGAGGTTGCTGGGAGCTGGAGTCCATCCTTTCTGCACCGGGGCGGTAAGTTCTCCCTTGAAGGGGGATCTGGGCAGTGAACCTCTGAGTCTGTTCAATTATTAACTCATTTAACCCTCAGACAATCCTATGGGGGTAGGTCCTTTAATTATTCCCAGTTTACAGATGAGAAAACGGAGGCATAGAGAAATTAGTTGGCTTGCCAAATTAGGTCAGGTAGCAGAGCTGAGGTTTGCCCCAGGCAGTGTGGCTGCAGCAACAGAGCTCTTAACTGCTCAGCTCTGCTGCCTGAGCTCTTACTTCTGAGAGGGTGGAAGACAGCCTAAAAACAGTAACAGTAGCAATATTGTTTGTTATTAGTTCTTTCTAAAGTCCTGCAAGCCTGCCTCTGTGTGTGTGTGTGTGTGTGTGTGTGTGTGTACATGTGCGAGTGCATGCATGCCTGCCAGGTACTGGTGAATTTATTAAGAACAACATCAAAAGAATGATCATTTTGGGTTGCCTACTACATTTGAATATTAAATCCTGCCTGTAAAAATCTAAGAATCAGGACTAGATGCAGAGGGACAATGACTGGGCTTGAAGTCCAGAACAAGATGACATGTGCTAAGCTTCTCATGTTGGCCTGGAAGAAGAAAGGGCCCCTTTGGAGTGTAGAGTGAGGGAGTGAGAAGAAAGGCACTAAAACGCAGGGCAAGACCAGTCCTGTGCTCTGCCAGTCACAGGAGTGAGGGGTTAGCTAAAAACGCCCGAAGGAATAGCAGGTGGCACCATGGGAAGAGGGTAAAGGAAGCAGAGCGAGGCTCAGCAGATGTGAGCACGGTGGGCCCTGGGCCCTTACGAGGGTGCGTGAGACAGTACGACACTGTCAAGGACCAGGAGGGCAGCAGACGAGGTGAGAGACGAGGGTCTGGGCTGCTCCGCAGAAGAGACCTGTGTGGACTTTGGGGAGGAGAGAAAAGAGGAAATCCAGTAGAACGTTTTTTCCATCACCATTTTTGGCATTATACACACACATTCTCTTTTAAAGATATTTTTAAATCGTTTCCTATACTATGGAATTAGACTCCTTATTTCTAAAGACCGGGCTTAGGTAAGGGAGAGATCCAAAGATGAGGAGTTCTTATTTTGGATGACGCAGAACACACATCTCCCCCGTGTGCGATTCTGTGCTGTGCAGAGGAGCTCACCAAGCAGCAGTCATTATCCTTAAGACTTTCAGCTCCAGTAGGATTTAGTGGCTTCGCATTCCTTCTTCTGGAATTTGGTAAAATCCCCTCTTTGAGCCCGAGAGAGAAATTTTGTTTTAATCCCTCTCTACCTTTATTTATATGTGAAATCCCGGTTCAAAAGGCTGGAACAAAACTTGGTAGTAAGCGCTCTTTGCAAAAATAGTCATCAGGAAGAACACTCAGCGACATGCTGTGTAGACTGCCCAGCAGACCAAATGTGTTCTCTGAGCCGAGGGACTAAAGAATTCTACTTGGGATCTGAATAAAGGTCATTCTTGCTACCGACCTGACTCAGTCGCCATCACTGACCCTTATGCTAGCAGGTTCTTTTCCTTCTCCCAAACTCTGTCCCATCCTCTTACGGATATTTCAACAAGATCTACCCATTATCATAACACCTGAAGCTGTCTTAGAGAAGTTACCCCATAGCTTGCCACATAACAGTACTCTAAAGAATTCACAAAGCAAAGCAAGTATGTAGATGTTTAAAAGTAATTTACAGCTACGGGAGAACTCATGATGCCAAGTACAGATCTTAGAGTAGATATTCAAACTCCTTTAGGACACTGAACCAAACTGGGAGAACATAAAGAGGGGTCTCTGTATCCGGAGCCCAGTGTGGTTTTAATGCCGTCCTCTTGAAAACAAGCATGGCTTCAGAGAGACACAGCTGTTTCCTGGAGCAAACCGTTTGTATTGGGGGTGGGCGAGAAATAATTTCTTCCTGAACTCTATAGGATTTTACTGAAGAATGTGTCCCCAAATGCGACAGGCCTTGTGAAGGCAGAAGCAGGAATAAGTCTGGAGGGTCATTGTCTAGCAGGAGGGGTTGAGTGATGGTGGAAGGGAGAGGAGATATCTTGAAATCCTCATGCCCTCCATTTCTCTTTGATGATTCTGAGCTGTCTTTCTGCAGTCACTTCTCTGCTGAGCTTAGTGCATGGGACCCAATGAAAATGAGCCCGATTCCAGGTAGTACTGAAAAGGTGGGCTGTTTCAGGATTTGAGATGCCTTATTTAGTCCTTAGAAGCTGCACTCGGAAGCTACCTCTGCTTCTAGAACGTTTGTCTCTCCCAAGAGCTAGATTTAGTATCAAAAAGTGAACTGTTTGGGGGTGCCCGGGTGGTGCATTCGGTTAAGCCTCCGAGTCTTGGCTTTAGCTCAGGTTTCGGTCTCGGGGTTGTGAGATGGAGCCATAAGTCGGGCTCCATGATCAGCGGGCAGTCTGCTTGAGATTCTCTCTTCCTCTGCTCCTCCTACCGCCCCGCACCCTGCTCTCTCCCTCTCTCTCACTCTTTTTCTCGCAAGTCAATAAATAAATCTTAAAAAAAGGAAAAAAGTGAACTGCTTCATTGAATGCTGTTCTCAAGCAAAATCAGGATATGTTCTTGCGAAAAATCTAAGCATTGGCCCACTTAGAGATGAAGTTGCTCCATCATAGGGAATGCACATCTAACAGTTTCGTGGATACTGCTAGGTTTCTGTCCAGCGTGGTTGTACCAACTAAACACATTTTCTGCTCCCATGTGTGATGCATCTCCACTCAGCTGAACCACCTTAGGACGAATTCATTTCCCCCTTCTAAAAAACAAAGACAAATGCAACATCCAGGTCACCAAAATCTAGTCTCTAAAAGATGTTTGCTGACAGATTCAAAGTGAATTTAATGGCATCCGATAGAGACCCCCAGCCCTGTGCCTCTCCCCGTAATGCTGGCCACACACATACTCCAGTCTGGTGTTGTCCTAGAATTAACTGTACACTTCTTTCATGAGATGACATTCAAGCCATGAAAAGACGGCAAGGTCAGCAAGGGCTGGAAGGGAAAGTGAGTGTAGCTCATAAAACCAAGAGGCACTTAAGATTTAACAAGATTAACAAGTGCTGTTGAAAAGACCTACTCCGCCTGAGTCACAGAGGGGGAGAAGGGCGCCAGCTCAATTCTCTTGGCTTTGCTGTCACACGGGTGGAAAGCTCCCGAAAGGCTTGCAAGAAACTGCAAGAAAGCTCTTTGGAAAATATCTGCATCTTTCATGGTTATTTCTCTTGGGCCTTTACAGAAAGAACCAGTCACTCTTTTTCACCGTCCCAGTTGTTTGCTGTGCACGTTTCTGGCGTCTGCCTTGTGCGGACGGTTGTGTCTGAGGTTTGCTCGGGCTCTTACATTTCAAGTCATTTAATATACAGAAAACTCACACTGGATTCTTCTGGAACAATTTCTACTAAAAAAAAATGTAATGGATTAGGCAACGGCAAGCTGAGAAAGACAATCCATCCCTTTTCCAGGCTGTGTGTAAATACATGAGTTAGCGGAATTCACGAAAAAACTTGTCATTCAAATGCCTACCGACCTTTTTGTCGCTGGGCAAAAGCAGTTTTTAGCTTTTATAACAACTGCCGTTTTCAGGACACGCCATGTTTTCTATTTCATGTGCTGAAATTTGGCTTTAAATGCTTAATAACCAGAAGATCGCAGGGATGTTGGGTAATTCCTGGGAAAGCAATTTGCTAAATGCTATAAACATAGAACGAATGCCCAAAGGTATGCTAGGTGTATATGCACATTGCAATAGAGACAGGTAAATAGAGCATGGACGTTTATTTGGATAGCTTTTAATTTAAGGCACGTAATTTAAGGTTTTCACGTTACGTCCATGCAGAAGTTCCAGGTGCTCTGCCTGATGGTGCAGGTGGCTTGGTGCTTCCGCTAGGTCAGACGCTTCTGCCTGTTTACCTAATCTCCAATCTCCCTTCTTCTTTGCAAGCAGAACCTATTTTGAGGTGAGTGGCTATTTGCCAACTAATAAATTGTATTCCCCAGGCTTCTTTGCTGTTGAAGGTAGTCATATAATGTAGAGCTGGCCAACGGGATTTATTTATTTTTTTAAAAGATTTTATTTATTTATTTGTCAGAGAGAGAGAGTGAGAATAAGCAGGCGGAGCGACAGGCAGAGGGAGAAGCAGAGTCCCCGCTGAGCAGGGAGCCCGGCTCGGGGCTCAATCCCAGGACCCTGGGATCATGACCTGAGCTGAAGGTGGCCGCTAAACTGACTGAGCCTCCCAGGCGCCCCTGGCCAACAGGATTTAAAGAACCCTGATCGATGGGGCTTTCAGAAAAGCCACTGTTTTCTCCCATAAAAAGCTGGCCTGTGTCTTTGGTTCGTTTTTCTTTCTCCTTCTTTCTTACAGAGAACATGGGCATAATGAGAGCAGGAGCTATGTGCTAGTGATGGTGCAGCAGGAAGGTAGGAGAAATTGGTCCTCGATGGCATCAGAAACCCTTGGACAGCGAACCCTGCAGTGCTGCTGCTACAATTCTTACGCCAGGGAAATAAACCACTTGTTTTAGCCACTGCAGTCAAATTTCTGTTTCACGCATCTGAAGCACTGGTACGTGTTGCCTAATTTCCTTAGAGCAGGGTACTGACCCAAGGAGCCCTGGTTCTAAACAAGAGTGGCTCAATTGTCCCATGATGTCACTCCACTTAGGGTTTAAGAAAGATCAATCTTCAAACATACTGAGGGTTTGATTTGGCAAAAAAAAAAAAAAGAAAGAAAACTCTGAGATTCCTCTCCTAATGCTTGAGTGGATTGTAGTAGCCACTGTGACCCAAAAGGCAAGAAGATATTTGTCTCATGGTCTCAACTTGGCAGAGATTTAGTGGAAGAAGGTAACCTTATGGAGTCTGTCCGTGCACCCTGGTCATGGTCATGTCAAAGGTTCCCCCTCCCAACCATCCAACAAGCTTCCCTAGTAAATGAGAACATCAAGAACAAAAGTCAGTTTCATATCCTGTGGCACCAAAAAATCAAAACGTCCTTAGTGTGTGTGCAGCTGTGAATGGGCCCACGGACGTGTGTGCCTTTGCACCGCCGGTACCGTCCTTCAGCATAGGTGAGGGACCTAGACCTTCTTTTCCCTCAGTTAAAGGTCTAGTTTATGTTGTGTAAATATACATTTTAGTTTGGCAAATAGAAATGGGCCCGTGGATTGACAGGACAAGAATCAGAGTGGTGGACTCTTGTCTGACTCTCATAATAAAGCCCTTTCTCCCTCAAGAGAGAAAGAATGAGAAGTGTCGGTAGAACAGGGAATAGTTCAGTCTGAGCGGGTATTTGAGGCCTGTGCAGGACAAGGCTGGAAAGGCAGACCCAGGGTCTAATGGGGTGCCGTGGGGCCAGGTTCAGGAGTTTGGAATTTATCCTGTAGACTGGCCTTTCCCAAAAGCTTCCTTAGAACTCGAGAGCAATGGGATGGCTCGTAAAAGGGCCCCACGGCCGGATAATTTGGGAACTAGACATGCTGCATCACTCTCTCTTGAAAGCTCACACTCTATAATTACATATCAAATGCTGGGAAGTTTTGCATTCAAGGAGCTGGTTAAAATCAGTCCTGGGTTCCTCTCTCCCCTACTCCCCTCCTATTACCTGTTAGCAGGTATATGCTTTGGAAATTGCTGCAGGGGCAGTGGGGAGCCATCGGAGGTCTTTGAAAAGACTAATGTAAGCAGCTGCTTTGGAAAGATTTTTGAAAGCAATGTACAACCTGGATCAAAATTTGGGGAAGAGGGTGCTTGAAGAAAATACTAGAGGCAAGGAATCATCAGGTCAGGGGCTCCTCAACTTAGCTACATATTGGAATCATTTGGGGATTAAAAAATTCCCAGACTCCACTGCATTTCTAGAGGTTCTAATTCAGTAGGTGTGGGTTGCGTGTGGGAGTGTGTACGTGTGTCTGAGTGTGAGAATGTGTGATTCTGAAGCAAAAGCTAGTGTGGGAATTTATGAGTCCAAATTAATTGTGAGGATTATGATAGTCCGGTTGAAAGTTTATGAGACTAGTACTTGCATGGAGGCAGCAGGAGTAAAAAAAGTGGGAAGGATGCAATAAACTAAGTAAGGCAAGAATCTACATGCCTTGGCAAGTGATCGAATGTGAAGGTGGTATAGAACAGGGAGACATTCAAAGAGGTTTTCAGCCTGGGTTATTGGGAAAGGTGATGGTATCACTAGTGGAGATTAAAGGTCAGGGGGCCAGGCAGTATTCTGAGATAAGAGAATACTTTGGTCTTGGATATGTTTAGGTTGAGATGCCCAGCATATATGAAGGCCTACCGGGCAGCTGGAAATGCAGGTTTCCAACTCAAGGGACAGTGATGCTAGAATTATCCGACAAAGACTTCAAGTAGCCATAATAAAACTCTTTCAGCAGTTACAAACATGCTTGACACAACCTCAGCAAAGAAATAGAAAGTCTCAGAAAAGATTAGAGGAAATAGAAGCATAGGAGGAAGAATGAAACGAACTGAAAAATATAAAATGAAAACCAAAAAAACTCGGTGAGTAGACTCAACAGCAGAATGGAGGAAAGAGAGGAAAGAATCTGTGAACTAGAAGAGAAAACAATAGAAATTACCCAGTTTGAACAACAGAGAGAAAATAGACTGGAAGAAAAGTAAAAAATTAATGCAATAATTCAAGGAAAGGAAATAAAAAGCATAGGCATAGTAAAGAAATAAAACTATCCCTATTTGCAGATAACATGATTGGGTAGAATATCCCTAGGACTCCACACACAGAAACCCTCCTAGAAGTAATAAGTTCAGCAACACTGCAAGAGACAAGATGCAAACTAGGTGCAAAACAACATGCAAAGATAGATTGTACTTCTGCGTACTAGCGATGGACACGTGGGCCCTGAAATTAAAATTATAGTATCATTTATAATTGCTCAAAGAAAAGTGAGAGAAATGCTTACATGTAAATCTAAGATAATACATTCAGGACTTTATGGTGAAAATTACACAACACTTAAGAAATCAAAGAAGACATAAATAAATGGAGACGTACCAACTTCATTGATTAGAAGACTCAACAGAGTAAAGACGTCATTTCTGCCCAAACTGATATGCAGGCTTAGTGCAATTTCCATCAAAATTCCAGAAAGAGTTTTGTAGCTATAGCAAGAGTATTCTAAATTTTGTTTCAGAAGGCAAAGGAACAAGAATAGCTAAAATAATCTTGATAAAAAAGAATTAAGTAGGAGGAATCAGTCTATCTGATTTCAAGATTTATTGTATAGCTATAGTAATCAAGACTATGTGGTAATATTGGTGCAGACATAGATAGATCCATGCAACAGAAAAAAGTACCCAGAAATAAACCCATGCAAATATGCCCAACTGATTTTGGACAAAGGTGCAAAAGCAGTTCAGTGATGAAAGAGAGACTTATCAATAAATGGTGCTGTAGCAATTGGACATCCATTAGCTAAAAAAAATTTAACCTTGACCTAAGTTGCACACGTTATACAAAAATTAACTTAAAATGGGTCATGCCTTTAGAGTGTAAAGTGTAAAACCATAAAACTTTTGGAAAGAAACATAAGAGAAAATCTTCAGGATCTTGGTCTAGGTAGAGAGTTTTTAAACTTGTCACCAAAAGCACAATTCATAAGAGTAAAAATAATAAATTAGACTTCATCAACGTTAGATGCTTTTGTTCTCCAAAGGGCCCTGGTAAAAGGATGAAAAGACAAATTGCAGACAGGGAGAAAATATTTGTAAACCACATATCTGACCAAGGACTAGCATATAGAATATAGAATAACTCAACAATGAAAAAACAAAGAATCCGATTAGAAAATGGGTAAAGGCACGAATGTATATTTCACTGAAAAAGACATACAGATGGCAAATAAACACCTGAAAATATGTTCAGCATCGCTAGCCATCAGGGGACGGCAGACTGAAACCACAGCACTACACACCTATCAGGATGGCTAAAATAAAAAATATAGTGGCAATACCACCAAATGCTGGCGAAGATGTGAAGAAACTGGACCTTCACCCATTGCCAGTGGGAATGTCATGTGGCATAGCCACTCTGGAGAACAGTGTGATGGTTTCTTTAAAAGATAAAACATGCAACTACTATACAACCCAGCAACAGTGCTCCTGGGCATTTATCCCAGAGAAATCAAACCTTACGTTCACACAAAAACCTGCCCGTGAATGTATAAAGCAGCTATATTTTATGTAAATGTGTCTTTAAGTCTCCTAGACTAATCTTTTTAATCCAGTTTATATATTATAAATTTCCTATATAGAACTACATTATATATTTCCTATATAGAAATTCTGGAGTCACTACTTCTGCCTTTGTAGACTGAAAGAGAAAAAAATATATAGAAAATAAAACCAAGTGCTTGATTTGAAGACTTGATACTAAGCCTTCCAGGGAAAGGAGAAATTATACACTATATAAACCCCAAGGAATTACATTGCTGCTCTTGGAGTCATTGATTTGAACCTGGACACTACTGGACATAATTCAGAGTCCTGAAAAATTAAAATGTTTAAAAAGTTTAATGAATGTTTATTGAGCAGGTACTATGGCTGAAGCATGAGCTTTTGCATTAAAATAGCCTCTGCACCTGCTCCTTTTGCACAGTGCGCACAGGAGCCAATTGAAGTGCAGAGAGGTTTAGATTACATTCTACTTTGTGCTACGTGCTTTGATATTCAGCTGTTGTATGATTTAATTCTCCCTGTTAGTCTTGGTAGAGGTTTCCTACCTCCTGGTTTCTCAAGTCTTTGGCTATCATAAGGAAGATTATAGTAGGGGTGCTCTGAAATAGGACCTCCAAATTAGGACAATGAATTTTATAGAGCTGTACATTAAAATGTGCAAAGAAAGGAGGTCTCGAAATATCAATCTTTGTCCTATTCCTTCTCCCCCTTCATTCTGGATCCTTTCTTTAAGGGGCCTGTTAGAGTCAGAAAGCAAAGAGAAGGGGCACCTGGGTGGCTCAGTTGTTAAGTGTCTGCCTTCGCCTCAGGTCATGATCCCAGGGTCCTGGGATGGAGCCCTGTGTCAGGCTCCCTGCTCAGCGGGAAGCCTGCTTCTCCCTCTCCCACTCCCCCTGCTTGTGTCCCCTCTCTTGCTGTCTCTCTGTCAAATAAATAAATAAAATCTTAAAAAAAAAAAAAAGAAAGAAAGCAAAGAGAAGAAAATCCTAGTATTGAGGTTATTGTATGCTTCCAAATCAGGTCCTTGCAAATTAAAAGACAAAGCTCTGAGGGCCTTGGGGCACAGAGTTCCTGCCATAGCAAAGACAAGAAAAAGGAGAGAAAGGAAAAGCTATCCCTTGCTCAGCTGCCTACACTCCAGGGAGACTACTCAGCGATCTCATGTACTGGAGGGAGAGGGAGCTGGGGGACCTTTCCACAAGAGCTACTCTGTACCATTTGACTGCCAGGAACGGAACCCCATGGCAGTTCTCCTACTATTATAGGCTGGGTCATGTCCTCCTAAATTCATAGGCGGAGGCCCAGTACTTCAAGATGTGACTGTATTTGGAGATAGGGCCTTTAGAGGTGATAAAGTGGGTGGACCCTGATCCAGTCTGACTTGTGTCCTTATAAGAAGAGGAAATTTGGACACACACAGAGACACCAGGGATACATGCACACAGAGGAAGGACCACGTGGGGACAGAGAGAGAAGGCAGCCATCTGCGAGCTGAGGAGAGAGGACCAGGAGAAACCAGAGCTGCTATTACCTTAATCTTGGGCTTCTAGCCTCCAGAACTGTGAGAAAATAAATTTCTGTTGCCTAACCGTCGAGTCTCTGGTGTTTTGTCATGGCAGCCCTCGCCCAATGGCAAGACTAAGGCACTTGGCATCTAGGGAGGGTCTCCCATCAAACACAGAAAAGACACTGTCCTACACCCAGTCACTTTGCTGAGCTCCATCCCCGCCACCCTTGACAAGTCTGCTCAATAGCACCCCGGGGCACTGGTAAGCCCCTTCACAACAGAGGGTCCGTGGCCCAAGAGGGGTGGGGATCATGTGGGAGGGAAGACCCAGCAGAGGTGCTTGGGTGAGGCCGGACCGTGGAGAAAACCTTCCTTTCTCCAGGTGCAGAAGTTCTTCGGGGTGGGTAGAGCTGCGTCCCTGTAGATAATGATTAACCTGACTGCGTAGCAGCCCGAGGCCCTGGGAGACAAGGGTGAGGGGAAATTGGTTTCTTTCTCTCTTGGGGCTGAGGATTCAAAAGTTCTCTCAGTTGACTTGGTGGGGAGTGTGTCTTGTCTAACCAGACTCAGGGTGGCTTAGAGGGCTAGTTATGAAGTGGCCAGTGACCAGCGTGGGTCCTGGGCAGCGGCCGTCCACAGTGAGACCCACGGGATCGCATTCCTGAGACGGCCCTGAAAGCCTTGGGTGGGGATCCAGTGAAAGGCTGGCCTCTTGGGGTGGTTCAGGCGCTCAGGTGGTGTCTGTTGGGCGCGAAGGGACATCTGGGTGACAAGGGGCTCTGCTTGTGACCTAACGTTTTCTCACTTTGCTCTGAGCCTCAGCTACCACAGCAGTTTTATCCTTGGAATTTTCAGATCTGGATTTGGTGCTCAAACTGAAAAGTAAGTGATGAGATTGTAGATGTTGGAGTGAAAGGAAGTCCATGGGTAATGAGAGGAAGCAACAAATTCTTTCCATTTTTTTTCTTTAAACTTAAGTCAAAATAACAGTTGCACAGATGAGGGTGTGTGTGTGTGTGTGTGTGTGTGTGTGTGTGTGTAACTGGGGCTGAAGTCTTAACCACCGTGGATATTTTTAAAACTTGAGGAGAGGCACAATGAGGGCTTTCGTAGCACTGAGATCCGAGGGAAAGGTCCAGCCTGGGAAGGAGGCACTCCTACTTTCAGCTAAACCCCAACTTGTTTTTTTAACCCCAACTTCTTTGCCTATAAAGTGGAGAGGTTGGATTAAATGGTTGCAAAATATTGTAATTCTAGAAGTTGTCATTTTACTTAGATTCTTATAAGTATTTAGTCAAACTCTCCCTGTCACTACGTTCCTCTTCCTGCAGGTCGGCCGGCTGTGTGTGCGTGTGTGTGCACGTCGTGCGTGTGTGCTGTGGGTATAGTGTGTGGTATAGGTGTGGCATATATGTGCATGTGTGCGTGTGTGTGCGTGTGTGGGTGGTGTGTACAGTATGTATGGGTTTGGTGTGTCATGCACTACTTACTCTTGCTGCCCAGAACAACCCCCCACAGTGCCCCATTTATGCTGGATTTCCAGATCCTTCAGAAATCCTCTCTCCCCCACCCGCCAAGTAAGCAAGAACACATGTGAGAAGTCCTTGTCATCCCAGTGCCTCTTGGGACGCAGCCAAACGGCTGGAATTCCACGCTCTAGAGAAGCAGGGACGTGGCCGGGCAATGGGAAATTCAGTTTGTATTTGGAAGCCAGATTCCTTGTCTCAAACCTGAGAGGGCAAGACAGGTGGAGGCTGGGCTGCTCTTGCCAGCAGCGTGGGGCGTGTGTGTGTGTGTGTGTTTGTGTGTGTGTGTAGGAGGTATCTTTCATAAAAACCTCTATCGTTTCTAGCATTCTGCCATTTACATGCGTGTTTGCGATTCAGACCCCGGTTTGGAAAGCAGCCTCTTCCCTCTGCCTCTCTTCCTCCAGTTCTGTTGTTCCTCATTCACCTCTCCAGCCCCCTTTCTCTTTTGCTCCCCAGCAGGGCATCAAGCGCCTTGTGGACACTGGCTCAGGGTTCTTAATCGGCTGCGTGGAGAGGGCCGCAGATTAAAGCAGGGAAGATTAGAAGCTCCACGACCGTCAGGCTGTGGGGCCTCGGAGTCTTCGATGCTTTCAGCTTTCTGGCTACGGGAGGGTTTCCTCTTGAAGGAAAGAGCTGCCAGGGTCCAGCTCGCCTTTCTACATCTGTGCCCGTCACGTATGGCTGCTTAACCACTCCCCCCACATTCAGTGGCTTTAAACCACAGTCATTCATTTCGCTCGCGAGTCTGTGATCTGGGCCGGGCAGGGTGCCCGCGGGGCACTTGCTGGGCAGCTGGAAGGTGAAGGGTGACTCTGCAGTTAGGGCTCGGGGTCACCGAAACCTCCCTCCCTCGCAGGTCTGGTGTCTGTTGCTGAGGCCTTAGGCAGGACCGTGGCCTGGAACACCTACACGTGGCTTCTCTGTGGGACCGGCATTCTCGTGCGCGGCGGCCGGGTTCCAGGAGCGAGTGTCTGAGGAGACGAGGCGAAGTGCACGTTGTCCTTATGCCTTTGTCTCAGAAGTCATTCAGCTCTGCCGTACTCTGCTGACCGAGGCAGGTACGCAGTTCTGTCCAAGTCCAAGAGGGGCTGACGTAGACTTTACTACTCAATGGAGGGAGGGTTCAATGTCCGTGGTAAGCACAGCATGTGTACCATGTGTGTGTGTTCATGTGCACGTAGTGTGCAAGGCACTCTATGCAGTCGTGTCGTGTGCGTGTATTAAGCGTAACGAGCACGCCCTCTATCATGGCAGCCACGCTGGAAAATACAATCTGCCGCATCGCTTTCCACCTGCAGTATCCCTTTCTTTGTCTCTTACCGTCCTGTTGGTTTAAATTTGTGGACAGTGATGCAATTTGCAGTAAGGTTTGTGTTATCACGTGGGTACTAAAGCTTATACTTTTGCTTGAATTATGTGGCAGGCAGAATGGCCTCAAAATAAACTCCAAGATTTCTGCTCCCTGGTGCACATGCCCTGAATAATCCTCTCCCCTTGAGTGTTGGGGGAGGGGCTGTGAACATGCTGGGGTTTTACTGGGATGAGTAGGGTACGTGAGATGGCAAAGGTGAAGGGATTCTGCAGAGGTTATTAAGGTCTCTCATTAGTTACTTTGGGTTAATCATAAGGGAGATTACTCTGGATGGGTCTGACATCATCAGGTGAATCCTTTAAAGGAAGGTTTAGCCCTTCCCTAAAGAGAGAGAGTCTCCTGCTGGCTTTGAAGAAGCAAGCCGCCATATTGTGAGAAGGCCGTGTAGCCACACTATGAGAGTGGCCTCTAGGAGCGGAAAGCAGCCCAAACAACAGCCGGCAAGAGAACAGGGACTTCGGTCCTATAACTGCAAGAAAATTCTGCCAACAACCTGAATGAACTTGGAAGAACTCCAGATGAGAACACGGCCCAGCTGACATTTTGATTCAGCTTTGTGAGACCTGAGCAGAGAACCTAGCTACTCCACACCAGGTTCCTGACCAACAGAACCACGAGATGATAAAACCAGCCAGCCAGTTTGCGGTAATGGGTTACACAGCAATACAAATGAACACACATCATAACCACGAGCTCCGCTGGCAAGACAACTTTACTGAGTGGGTAACTGGAGAAACACACGGCAGATCCAGTAGCAGACTGTGCACATGTCTGAGACCCAGCTCAAATGTCACCTCCTTTAAGCCCTTCAAGGATTCCCTTCAGCCAGAAGTAATCTCTTGCATCGGAAATTCTATAGTGTTGTTTGTACCTCTTTTGCGGGACTTCTTATATTCTACTTGTAATTGCCAGTGTATATGTTTTGTCTCCCTGACTGGATCCTCAGGTCCTCTCTATGGAAATGGTGTCCTTTTTATTTTTGTGGCACCAAGGTACTTGGCATAATCTTTGCATATCAACAAATGTTTATTGATAGTTTATTAGGCACTTTTCTCAATGATAGAACTTCAACTTTTATTTATTGAAGCTGTTTGAGAATGTATTTTGATGTAAGGAGAATCAAGAGATGGTCTTTGTTATTGTTTTACGGGTGTTAGTTTAAAATATCAAAACCAGGGGCTCCTGGGTGGCTCAGTGGGTTAAGCCTCTGTCTTCGGCTCAGGTCATGATCCCAAGGTCGCAGGATCCAGCCCTATGTCGGGCTCTCTGCTCAGTGAGGAGTCTGCTTCTCCTTCTCCCTCTGCCTGCTGCTGCCACTGCTTGTGCTCTCTCTCTCTCAAATAAATAAATTAAATATTTTTTAAAAATGATTTTATTTATTTATTGGAGAGAGAGAGGAGAGAGAGCACAAGCAGGGGGAGGGACAGGGAGAGGGAGAAGCAGACTCCCCACTGAGCAGGGAGACTGATGTGGGATTCGATCCCGGGACCCTGGGACCATGACCTGAGCCAAAGGCAGACGCTTAACCCACTGAGCCACCCAGGTGCCCCAATAAATAAAATCTTCAAAAAAAATAAAATATCAAAAACTAGCTAAGCATTCTGGTAGTCATTTGCAATCAGTGGGAATGTTTCTGTCACTTGAGATTCTGAAATGAAGCCTATGAATGTTCATCAAATAGATTTTGGTTCCCAGACTCTGAAACTCTCTGCCAAGACAGAATCACAGATCCATCTGAGTAATCTTTATTTTGATCCTACAAAGGGAGAAAAGAATTTCCTAAACCACTGGAACAAGCTGCTAGTTAGCTCTAGACCACCATGTGCGTGAAGGTAGGGATGAAATGTCTTCTTGGAGCACGAAATATAAGTCTATTCAGAGAAACAAGTAGCCTTTAACTACTCTTTTGAATTTAGTTTTGGGACACCAAACACAGAGGAAGCAGAAAGGCCAAAGAACATAAAATAGTTATAAAATGCTTCTAGGATGGCGGAAGAAGCCAGCAGCTCCCAGGGAACCCCATACAAGCTGTGATCAAGGACCTGCACACCATAGGAAACTGTTTTTGGCAAGCATAATTATTCGTAACAAAAAGCATTGCCATTAATAATCTTTGTACCTTTTATAAAAATAGAATTGTAGTGCCTTGAGGGATTCTATTGGGGCCAAGTTATTAATCAGGTCCATGCATATGTGCTTTAGGGGAGTGCCAACTGATTACTCTGGGCTCAAAAACATCTTTCTAGGACCTCCAGATCGGGGCTTATAAAAATAGTGAGTAGAAACACTATATTTATATCACTCCTGAGAATTTGCAGAGTTTCATATATATTATCTCACTATGCCTGGGGATAGGCAAAAGCTTTCCTCTCCTAATTTGGGCTCCTAGGAGCAGGTAAAGTTCAGGAGCCATGACTGTTAAGGCCTCAGATGGCATCTACTTTGTTTGGAAATTAACAGCGTGTGTCTTGTTCTGGCTGCTAATCTCCCGCGGCCCCAGACATCTGGAGCCGACAGATCCGATCACTACTAGTTAGCATCAAGGTGGTGTTAAAGGCCTGAGTCAGAAATTAATCACGCTAGTTATTCTCTGGTTCACCCTGTGGTTATCCCCATGGTCAATAATGAAACTGGATATGACAGGTCCAGATTTTCCATTTCATGTGGAGGACGAGTAAGCACTTGTGAAATCTACCAGGAATTATTTTCCAAAAACCCTGGTATGGGATCTGGGGTCTTTCTGCTGTTTAGGCTCTAGACAATCTTACGAGCTTATCGGGTACTTATCCCTGTAAATGACTTGCAAGCTAAATGTGTTAGGGAAGAAAGCTGTAGTATCGTGTGTGTGTGTGTGTGTGTGTGTGCGTGCATGTGCATGCATGTGTGTGTGTGTGTGTGTGTGTGTGTCTGGAAGGAGGTGGGACAGTAAGAAGCTGAGAGCCCATATCTGCTGCTCCCTTCCCCCACTGTATTGGGAGGGGGCGTGGCTAAGAGGAAGGAAGCAGCGTAGGGTTTGAGAAGTAGGAAGGCTGGGATAAGTAAGCAAGGCCCATCCATCTCTGCCCTAGCTGCACTTGGAGAGATTTTTTTTAAAACTCAGATTTCTAGATCCAGCTCTAATGAATCACAGTCTCTGAGGGTGGGGCCCAGAAACCTGCATTTCAGAAAACCAAGTAATTTTGATGTACTGGTAGGTTTGCAAATCACTGGGATAATAAATAACAGAGTACAAGCAGCACTGTAAAGAGCACTGGACTGGAATCAGGGTCCTGTGTTTAAGTTCCACCACCAGCTTGCTGTGTGACCTTGTAAAAGTTGCTTTGCCACTCTGGGTCTGTTTCCTCATCTGTAAAATGGGTGGGGGACCAAATAAGTGCTAACATTCCATTATAACTCAAAGACCGTCCATGACACAAATGTCTGGAGCCACTCAGGGATTCTGTGAAGATCTCTATGCAGGTGCAGGGAGGAAAGGCAGCAGGAAAGAGAGGCAGAGGTGTGAGAGGCAAATGGGGAGAGTCTCGGGCAGGTGACCTCTTCATCAGGGTGGATCCTGGTTTTGTGACACATATAACTTGAAGGGTCATCTTTAAGAAAAAGCATACAAAATTACCATTAAAAATTAATTTAGAGGGCACCTGGCTGGCTCAGTCAGTGGAGCATGTGACTCTTGATCTCAGGGTTGTAGGTTCGAGCCCCCTGATAGGTGTGGAGATTACTTAAGATCTTTTAAAAAATTAAGTATAAAAGTGGATGTTTATTCGGGGTAATAAAAGAAATCACTGCAAACTACATATTTTATGAAAAATACCATAAATATAGAATCCAGAGAAATAACATAATAAACTTTTATTAATTTGTTGCCTGACACACCTTTATAATGCTTCTTTCCTACAGCTCTGGTCTGCATACACTTTGACTTTCTCTTCATGTGACAATAATGTTGTATTATCCCTTTCTCTGGAGAGAACAGAAAGACAATTCAGTCTTACCTCTAACATATTTGAAATTTGTTTTTCTAAGCTATTGATAGTTTTGTAAAGTTTCTTTCAGCTTCACAACTCATTGGTAACATTGTGTACATTTTTGGAATTGCACTCAAGTCTGGGAAAACCTTAATTGAGTTTCTTTCACTTCAGAACTTTAAGAATTAGAAGAATTTGGGGCATCTGGGTGGCTCAGTCAGTTAAGCATCAGACTCTTGGTTTTGGCTCAGGTCATGATCTCAGGGTCATGGGATCAAGCCCCATGTCTGGCTCTGTGTTCAGCGTGGGGATGTTTTCCCCCTCTCCCTCCCTCACCCTCCACTCCTCCCCTGCTTGTGCATGGGCTCTCTCTCTCTCTCTTAAATAAATAAATAAGTAAAATCTTAAAAGAATTATTTAAAAAAAAAGAATTGGAAGAATTTTTCCATATACTAGCTTGTACATTTTAATCTTTGGGCTTTTTTCTTTCTCCATTACCTGATGAGTTCTGGTGCTGGGTGTCACAGGTCACATTCATGGCACAGCATACCCCTGACCTTCACATCAGGACCCTGGATGACCTGTCAGAGTAGATGGCTAGCCATCAGTGAACCGCACGTGGAAATGACATGCAAACCTTCCCTTAAACCCACACCAAACGTACCCCCAACTTAATTCTTTTTAGCCAGATCCCCAGAATGCCCATGACCACTCCAGGGCTGCCTGACTTTGGGGGGACATATGATAGAGGAGGAGGGAGAGTGGTCTTAAACTATTCTGTCAGAAATATATTATATTCCCTTTCCTCTCAACACCCACCTGGGAGTCAGGGAGGTTAGAGTCACACCTGTCCAAGTAGCTCGGCTGCTATTCCCGGTTAGTTATCCTCACTGCCTCTGCCCTTTATAAAGGTGAGGGTTCATTTTCAAGAGAAGTGGTGAGGAAAATTCTAAGATGAATGAGTATCTTGAAGAAGGGCTGAGACACAGCAGCACTTGCTTGGCACCCACTTGGAGAACACAGGCAGAGCTAGACTGTCAGAAGGAGATCCAGCAATAAGGCTGACTATGTCATGTTAGGAGCAGAGCAGGCAAGAGAGCCCAACAAAGAAGTGAAAGGAAACTCTGCTTGAGCTTGGGGGAGGGGGACATGGTGGGATTGGGCAGTTGAAGGTGCCTGTCCAGGTGATTAACTTCAAGAGACAGGAGGTAACTGGAACCTTCCAGAATCCCCAAATATGTGAGGTATAGACTATACCCAATGGAACGTGGACACAAAGACAGTAGAGAACAATAAATTCTTCCTGTGATGTAGTTATTGCGCACTTGGCCGAGTTTGCTCACACTAGCTAAGTGACAGTCTGGAGCACCAAGCTTCCGGAGGGAGATAATCACAAGTGAGCCTCATCCAGAGGATGCTTGCATCCTAGGCGTTCTGGGTCATGAGGACTTGTCAAACCCTCATCTTTAAATTAATACCATGAGCCTACTTTAAAATTCTTAGTTCGGCCCAGAATTTTGCAAGTGGCCTCATTTTGTAACTAGAGAGGGAGCGTGAGGGGCAGGAAAGTGCACTTCAGCCAAGGGAAGGCTGAAAAAATGTACTAGAACCCACATTCTGGGAGTCTCCGCACACTCTTTGCTGGAGATTCAACCGGATGTAAGGCTGGAGAAGAGATGGACAAAGGATCCTCCTTCAGAATTCCCTCCCTCCCTTGGTTTTCTTATTATTTTCTAAAATTTTCGAATCAAAGAATACACATATACAGTAGAGTGTTTAAGGTGCATTAATCTTATGTGTACAGCTCAACGAATTTTTGCATACATATACAAACATGTAAGTAGATCAATATATAGGACGTTTTCAGTGTCCCGGAAAGTAACCCTTGCTCCTTCCTAGTTAATAATCCCTCCTTCACTTTAGCGGTAACTGCTATTCTGAATTCTATTCACCATTGATTTTTTCTGTTTGTGAACTTGGAATCATTCAGTATGTTTTCTGTTAGTTGTCTATTGTAGTATAACAAATTACAATAAACTTAGTGGCTTAAAATAACACACATTTATCATATCACATTATCTATGGATCAAGAGTAAGGGCACAGCTCAGCTGGATCATCTGCTCAGGATCTTACAAGGCTGCAATCAAGGTGTTGGCTGGGCTTTGTTCTCATCTGGTTGCCAGACTGGAGAAGGATCTATTTGCAAGCTCATTCAGGTTGTTGGCAGAATTCACTCCCTTGCAGTTGTATGACTGTTGGCTAAAGGCCACTCTCAGCTTTTATGTTTTTTTAAAAGATTTTATTTATTTATTTATTTATGAGAGAAAAGAGTGAGCACAAGTGGGGGGAGGGGCAGAGAGTGAGAGGGAGAGAGAATCTGAAGCAGACTCCAGGCTGAGCTCAGAGCTTGATCCCACAACTGCGAGATCATAACCAGAGCCAAAACCAAGATTCAGATGCTCAACTGATGAGCCACCCAGGTGCCCCTACTCTCAGCTTTTAGAGAACACTTACAGTTCCTTGCCACATGGCCCTCTCATGGGCTCTCTCACAATGTGACAGCTTACTTCATGAGAGTAAGGAAGAATATCTCTCTCTAGTTTACAAAGACAGAGTCTTATATAAAGTAACAAACCTATTGAAAGAAAAAAGTAACAGATCGTGAGAGTGATGTCTCATTACTATGACATATACCATAACCTAACCACGGAAGCAACATCCTATCCCCTTTGTCATACTCTATTCGTTGGAAATAAGACACAGTCTCCATCTGCAACCAAAAGAAGGGGATTGTATAAGGATGTGATTTGCTGGGGGTCACGGTAGAGTGTATCTGCCACATTTTATTTTGTGTCTGACTTCTTTGGTTCAACCTGGTATCTATGAGATTCATCAGTGTTGATGGGTGTATCCACTCTTCATTCTTTTTCATTGTGTGTAGTATTCCTTTAGTAAATAGACCACACTTTATTTATCCATTCTACTAATGACGGATATTTGGGGTGTTTATACTTTTTGGTTATTATGAATCATGCTGTTTTAAATATTCTTGTATACGTTTCTAGATAACATATGCATTTGCTTCTCCGGAATATATAATTAAGCATGCTTGGGTTTTTTCCTGTAACTTAATTCATTCAACACTTATTCACATTAGGCCCCTCTTGCTGCAATTTTAAAAGGCATAACTTGGGACTGAGCTGGAGGATAAAAGAGTTTGACTCTCACAATTATGTTCACCTCCGCCCCCCCCTTGCCAAGGGTGGTGGTGATTGGATCCCTATTTTATGAATGCTTCCCTGATGATTCCTTTGCCCTCCACCTTTCCTTTCAGCAACCAATAAAACATAAAACAGCAACCACCCACCTTAAACTTGAGAGACTGCCTTGTGGTTGCTAATCTGGTTTCAGTGGGTTTCCAGTTCTCAGGAACACCACTTTCTATGCTTTTCTCAGTGATGGCTTCAGCATGCACCTGTCTGAGAGTCCTGGACAGCAGAAGACCCCCATAGAAGCAATGGAATTCTCCAGGGGGCTGGAGCCTAAATCTGTAACTTTGGGAGGACAGCTGGAGGAGCCTTTCCCCTTACAATGCAAAAGAAATGGAAAGATCCAGTCACATATGAAAGGAAAGGCCAGATGATGAATGAAAATTAGAAATACACGGAAAGAAAAACACTCCAGCTTTTCCTTAACGCTTAAGATTTCTTCTTCCCACTGACCAGGAAGTGAATAGGTCTCACAAAGACTTCGTAAACACAAGTAAACCCCATTTTCAGGATATCCAGAGCTAAGGCTCAAGCAGTGAGTGATCTGGCTTCAAAATGATTGTGGAATTATTCTACCCGGCAGCTTTTGTGTGGAAGTGTCTGCTGATGGCATGATGGCACGTGACTGCACAATCATCTGGCTAGAAATTTCAAGTTCCGTTCCATTAATGTTGCTTCATCTCTCACATTCCCTTTAAATAATTACAGATTTTATCAGTGCCATCTCATGATCACGTGTTTAATTTATCTCTTGTTCTTTGCCTCCATGACTCTGCTCCAAAGTCCTGCATCATTGCTTCCTGGACCCGTAATAATGGCTACCACTCAGTAACATCCACTGTGTGTTGAGAACTAGGTTAGGCACTTTATTATGCCATGCATTTCATTGAATTTTATTTATTATGTCATTTAATTTCAGAACACTCCTGAGGGGTAGGTACTTTTCTCTCTAATCCACCTATAAAGGAGAGGGAGGCTCAGGGAGTTTAGATCTTGCCAGGCCATGCAGCTTATAATAGCAGAGACAAGATTCAAACCATTTGGAAATGTCAATGCCAAAGTCTGTGCCACTCTAATGTGGCACTCGAATGGCCAGCTCGTCCTGCCCTGGGCAATTAAAGGGGTGTACTCTCCTCCACTGATGAGATGATTGAATGGTGGAGGACTGGAAGCGGTTTCAACAGGAAATTGCTCCTGCTCTTCCACTCCTGCCAGAAAGGAAGGTTCGAGAACAACTATTCTACAATAGTCATTTTGGCAGAACATGTATCCAACAATATTTTATACAACAGATCAAATCAGTCAGTTCTTATGGGTCCATTTTTCCACATAATTTACTCTGGCATGATCATTCATTCAGTTAGCGTTTACAGGGCAGCTAGAATATGCCAGGAACTCTTCCAGGTGCTAGAGGGAAAGCCATGGAAAGAAGACAAAGTCCCTGCCCTCATTAAGCTCACGTTCTAGTAGAAGAAGGAAAAAACAGGCAATAAATAGATAATCTGACAAAGGGATGACGGTCATGTGTGAGCACCGTGGAGGACATGTTTAGGGTGCTGTCGTTGAGAAGAACAGGGTGGAGGGACATTTCACCTGAGACAGGAAGACTATGGAGGGGACAGCCATGTTACACAAGCAGGAAGGAACTTCCAGGCAAGCACAGTGGGTGTACAAGCCTCTGAGCTGTGTAAAGGCTTGGCTTGCCCCAGGAACAGAGAGAAGTTGGGTGTGACTCAGTGTGGTGGCTGAGGTGGGGGGAGGGACACGAGAAGAGACTGACATGGTAGACTGGAGCCCGATCATGCGGGGCAAGGAGTTTGGGTTTTGTTCTAAGTGCAACAGGAAGGCACTCAATAGTTTGAGGCAGAGGAATAAAGCAATAAGATTTATGTTTTTAAAAATTCACTCGGGATTCTGTGTGGAGAGCAAATTGGAGAGGGGCAAAGATGGAAGTGGGGAGAGCAATTATAAGATGTTTGCATCTCCCTTTACCCTTGCAATGGCCCAAGGGTTATGGGCTGAATTCTCTTCCCCTAAAATTCATATGTTGAAGTCCTAGTGCCCAGTACCTCAGAATGGGACTGTGTTTGTTTTTATTTTTAATTTTTTTTTAAAGATTTTATTTATTTATTTGACAGAGATAGAGACAGCCAGCGAGAGAGGGAACACAAGCAGGGGGAGTGGGAGAGGAAGAGGCAGGCTCATAGCGGAGGAGCCTGATGTGGGGCTCGATCCCAGAACGCTGGGATCACGCCCTGAGCCGAAGGCAGACGCTTAACCGCTGTGCCACCCAGGCGCCCCGGGACTGTGCTTGAAGTCAGGGCCTTTAAAGAGACAATGAAGGTTAAATGAAGTCATTAGGGGGAACTCTAACCCAATATGACCGGTCTCCTTATAAGAAGAGGTTAGGACACAGGCATACACAACAGAGAAAGACGATGTGAAGACACGGGGAGAGAATGGAATCTACGTGCCCAGGAGAGAGGCCTCTGAAGAAACCAACCCTACGGAGGCATTGATCTCAGACGTGCAGCCTCCAGAGCTGCGAGAAAATGAATTTCTGTAAAGCACTCGGCCCGTGTACTTTGTTACGGCAGCCCTGGCAAACTAACACGCGAAGTGGGAGATGATGGGGCTTGGACTTGGCAGGGACAGTGAAGATGAAGAGACGTAGGTGGGCTTGCCATATGCGTCGGAGGAGGAACTGACAGAGGAGTTAAACGTGAAGCGTGAGAAGGAGGGAGGAATTAAGGGTAACCCCTAGATCTCCGACTTATTGCGTGGATTTTGTAAGTCGCCTCAAAATTCTCTTTAATGATATGTGGTATGTATATGGCTTCCCCTTCCCCACCACTCCTCTCCCCCTCTTGCGTGGGAGTTGGGGACTACACTTCTGGGGTACTTTGGAGGGAGGGGGGCAAGGACTCTTAGACTCTCAACTCAGCTGGTTTGGCTGGAGCTCAGCAGTCTCAGGACTGCCACCAGCACCACTCAGCCAACTGTTGATGGATAACTTGGCCCAGAGAGATGCCAGCAGCTTCTGCCCAGACGTGCGGATCTGCTCTGGGGAGAGAGGAGGAAGGGGCTGCAGGAGTGGGCATCGTTTCTGCACGGCCGTCTAGTCAAATCCAAGGTGCTGGCAGCTCTCACCGGACGCCTTTTCCCCATGACAGGGCCTGTGTCTCCAGCCTCCCCCTGCGCCATCCCTCACCCAGCGGTGGGGCAGGAGGAGGCTTCCGTGGGAGGGCTGTCACCTGGCCACCCCTCTCTCCTGTTCACTTCTGAATCCACCTCCCTACAGCCTTGCCTATTGGTTTTCAAAAGCATCATTTGGAAGAAAGGAAGAAGAAAACCCCAATTGTATATTAACTGTGTTTTTCTCTTTCTCTCTCACTCTTTTTTTTTTTTTTTTTATAGATTTCACCTATATTTGAGAGAGAGAGCCTGACTGTGGCTTGATCCCTGGACCCCGGGATCATGACCTGAGCCGAAGGCAGTCGCTTAACTGACAGAACTACCCAGGCACCCCTTTCTCTTTATATTTCTGATAAGAAAACTGGATTTCTCCTGGGTAATGTTCAAGTTTCTGACTGGCTAGGGGAGAGAGAATGGAAGAGGAAAAGCATAGCCACTGATGTATCTAGGTTTATATGGCTGAAATAAACCACATATGTATTTAAAGTGGGTATATATTTAGAATATTTGGATATTTTCATTGATTTTACTTTATAGGTACTCATATGTGTTTACAATAGTATGTGTGTAGTATATAAATAGATGTATGGAGGTATGTATGTGAGTGTATCTCTCAGATCTGATCATGTCATGCCCAGCTTTAGGAACCTTCCACAGTTCCCTCTTGCTTATTATAGGATAAGGTCCAAACTCTCCTTGGCGCGGCCTCTGTAACCTCTGGCCTCTCCACTCTCCGTCCCCAGCTCGCCTCTGATAGGCCACCTCCCCGCCCCCACACTCAGGCTCCGGCCCTGGGAACACGCGTTGGCCTTGCCGTGAACCTTGCTCTTTCCTGCCTCTCAGACTTTGCACACGGGAGTTCGCTCTGACCATGAACTCCCCCACTCCCTCCCCATCAGGTGCCTGCCTTGGAAACTTCTATTCATTCATCTCCAGTGAACTTGCTCTCCCTTCTCTGCTGAGGCCTTTGAGATCCTAGTGCCAAGCACGGTGCACTCAACACTGAATGAGCTCTTGAGGTCACACCATGGTAAAGGAATGCCCTCACTTTGGTCCCCAGAGCTCTCGGCTCAGTGACCCCCATGAGAGCATGGCTCAGGCACCCGCTGTGCCTGCCTGTCCCATTACAACCCTCAGGGCAGGACCCTGCCTTTCCTCCAAAAGTGCAGTTTCTGTGCCCTGCACAGGGCCCGGCACATGGTTGCCACCCAGTGTATGAATGAAAGTGTATTTATAGGTTATTATTCATGTGACAGATAAGCTGGAAGCAGAAAAACTGAAAGCAAAATGGTGGAGGCATTGCTCAATAAACAGTCATCAGAAACAGTGATAACACCTCCCCACACAGATGACTAGTCCACTGTGGAAAACGGAATTTGGTTTGGAGAGACATGGACATGACCACCGCTCTCGAGGAAGGCAGTGGCTGCACATTTTTGGGTCCTCCCCCTCTGTCATCATGGGTGGCCTGTGGGTATAATGGTGTCACAGCTCCTGCGACAACCAGAATAGCAAGCAGCACGAGGCCAGGAGGCCAAGGCCCCTCCCCCAGCCCAAGGGAGACCCTCGGACTGCCAGCTGCTCCCCAGACATGAGCGGGGACATCTGTGGCTGCTGGGTCCAGCCCCTCCCCCAAGCTTCAGACGGCCCACCTCCTTCCACACATGTGCTGGGGAAAATCCAAAGCCACGTTTCCAGTTTCCCACTGCCATGAGCTGTTACAGTCCTGGCTGGCTTTCTGGCCTTGCCGGTTGCCAGATCTGGGCTTCAGGCCTGGTGAGCCCTGCATGCGTCTATAAGATTGCAGCGGGCTCAGAGGATATCGTCGTTTGCCGGCCCTCAGCAGCCTCCTGATGACTCTTTTTATTGTCCTATTTCCAATGACTTCTTACTCCTTCCTTTGTATTTCTTTCCTAACGTCCATCAGAACGTGAGAGCCACAGGGGGCACAGCGCTGTGGACAGTGGCTGGCGTGCACTAGATACCTTGTTGAACAGCAAATGAATGAATGAACACAAGTATGAATGAACACCTTCTGCTCAAAGAATAGTGTATTCAAACTAAATGAATGAAAGCTGTAGACACTCCTTTGGTTGTTTTTTCAGCTGGATATCTCCCTGTAATCTGTGATGGCTTAAATCTGGCCCTGATTGAGGGGCTGGCTAGATGAGCTGGTCTAATTCTTCTGGCCTCAGGATTCCTGGTCCTAGAGGCAGGGAGACGGTAACAGGAGGGGCCGAGGGAAGAGGTGGCTGGAAGGCCTTTGGGGGCCTCATTGCCCAGTGAAATTTCCTCTGGCAGCTTCCCCCCACTGGCCGGGAGCCTGTGCCGGGCTGCCCCACAGAAGGAGGTTGGCTTCAGTTACGCTGTGGACTCCAAAGTCACAAATGGTGAACGGAGGGGGCCTGCTCCATGGGGCCAGGGGGTGGGAGGCAGGGGGTGGAAGGGCAAGGAGCCCGGGCTACGTGTGGCATCCGGTTTTAAACAACTCTGCTTAGAAATTGAAGAGAACCTCTCCGGAAAATGGGAGGGCTCTGGCAGGACTCCCAGGGCCGAGGAACAGCCAGTTCCTGCCAACTGGTGACGGAAGTAGGAGATTTGTGGGAAGGGAGGAGGGACGAGGGCACTGAAAGGAGCCCACACAACCCAGCAGCATTTTTCCTGGTAAAAACCCTGCTCTGAAGTAAACATGTTTCTGAAAATCAGGAGAGTTGTTATTCTTCCAGGCTGTCGTGCACATGGCTGGCCTACTTCCTGTGAGCACGGTTATTCCCAGGTGTGTGTTTTTAAAGAAAGAATATTATAACCTATTCATGGCCCCTGCCTGGGAATGCACTGGGATAATAGAATGCAAAAATCAGCTTTACCTCTTTGTGTTTCTGAGGCAGGAACAGGCTTTCTCCGTTCTCTCTCCAGGACAGGCTGGGAAACTCACTTTTTCTCTTGGGGAAGCTCCTTTCCGGCCCTACAGCCAGAGGGCCAAAAATGGCCTCCTCGGGGCTTATTTTTAGGCCAGAGAGGATAAAGAATCTTGATGTGCAGAAAACCTGCCCTAGCTGACTATTTCAGTGAGGTGAACTCTAGGAAGGCAGGCTGGGGGTAGGGGGCGGGGAACCAAGGGGCCTTAATGAGGAGGGGGGAGGGGAGTAGTGACCATTTTCAATTGCAAAGAGATCGAAAATCAGCGTGGTTGCTAGGAGACCCAAAGTGGATAAATAAACCACCAGTCTGCAATAACCCATTCTCCTTTCCAGAACCTCAACCCACAGCTGTCCTCAGTGAATTTGGGGCATCTCACAATCACTTTGACTTCCAATCTGGTTCACCTGGAAAACTGGTTGGGTAGGGCGAGACAGAGGGAAGAAATGGATGTTTGTTTAGTTTTTATTTATTTATGTATTTATCACTTTTTAACTAGACTCCACACCCAGCATGGAGCCCAACAGGGGGCTTGAATTCAAGATCCTGCGAGCAAGACCTGAGCTGAGATCAAGACCTGAGCTGAGACCAAGAGTCAATGCTTAACCAACTGAGTCACCCGGGCACCCCTGAAATGGATGCTTTTTAAACCCATCCCCTTCACGAGGTGTTCTGAGATAGATCATCTGTGCTGCTATCGGGACTCCGTGTGTGGCTAATGGGAGGGTGAGTTGGTACATCGGCTTGGCAAGACTCTTGTTACTTTATATAGGAAAGCCTAAGATGGACAAAAGCTACAACCCAGGCTTTCGGTTTCTAGTGAATATCCTAGAGCAGCAGTTCTCAAGCCTTTTGGTCTCGGGACCCCTTTACACTCTGAAATATTACTGAGGACACCAAATAATTTTGCTCAGGTGAGTTATACTGACCAATATTTACCATGTTAGAAATTAAAACTAAGAATTAAAAAATATTAATTCATTTAAGAGTGATAATAACAGGGGCGCCTGGGTAGCGCAGTCGTTAAGCGCCTGCCTTCGGCTCAGGGCATGATCCTGGCGTTATGGGATCGAGCCCCACATCAGGCTCCTCCGCTATGAGCCTGCTTCTTCCTCTCCCACTCCCCCTGCTTGTGTTCCCTCTCTCGCTGGCTGTCTCTCTCTCTGTCTAATAAATAAATAAAATCTTTTAAAAAAAAGAGTAATAATAACAGAGTTATAACTTACCAACATAAATAATGTATTTGTGAAAAATAACTACATTTCCCAAGATGGGACAACTTAGCGGGAAGAGCAGCGTTGTTCAATAGTCTGCAAATCCGATTTGACAGAAGGCAGGGGGTTCTCAGCTGCTTCTGCATCTGTGCGTTGAGATACCTTTTGTCATGTAGCTGATGGAAAATGCCACTATTCTCTTGTGTGAGAATGAGGGTAAAAAAGGCAAATAACATCTTATTATTAGGAAACTAGTTTTGACTTGGTAGGTGCCTGTGAGAGGGTCTCAGAAGCTCCCAGAAGTCTCCAGACCACACTTTGAGGACGGCTACTCCAGAGAAAATTTCCTGTATCTATCCCAGCAGATGTGTACAAGCATATTCAGAGTGGCATTATTTATAACAGTGAAGAAACCCAACTTACCCGTTTATAAACAGCAGAATGGATAAAATGTGGTATATTCACAGTACTGATGAATCTCACAAATCTTACTTTAAAAAACCAATTTGATTGCGTACCTAGGAAGGCAAGTGAGACATGAGGGTCATTCGGTATAGTTCCACTTCCTAAGTTGGGTGGTGGCTTAATTATTATATACCATATATATTTATAGATAAATTTATGGCTATTATATACTGCATATGTATATATCTTAAATATGTGTGTGTATCATTTTCAGTATAAAATATTGGAAGAAAGAAAAGAGCGAAAGAAAGAATAGGCCCATAATTGTGCTGAACAAATTCATGTATTTGGATTAAAAAAAAAAAACAAAACGCAGGGGATGCCACATTCAGGTGTCCCCTTTTACTAAAGCTGGTCTCCCTGTGAATGCTCCCGTTTGGGGGTTGCTCTCCCCCTTTCTTTTTCCCGTGTTTTGTACAAGGATGTGGCCCATCCTTTCATCTTATCATTTGTAAAAATCTTCCACTCCCATCAAAGAGACAATTCAAAGTATCGGTTAAGGCTAAGTGAACTGCTCTAACGAGGGGACCACAAATCCTTTGGCAAATCAGGCATTATCCCATCATTCTAACAAAGGTGAAGGAGAAACATTTAAAACTATCAGATGATGAATCGCTAATAGTAGTCTTGTCGTTATGTGTGATTCTCGGGCACACTCCACAGAAGGAGTTCACGAAATCAAACAATACCAGTACAATAAAACACCTCCATTCTGAGCACATTTTCTTGGCATCTATGTTTTTAAAGCGAAAATTACAGGTAAGAATTGATGTGGAAACTATTCTCATCCTAAAGAATGTTATATTCATCCATGGATACATGAAAAAAAAAGTACTAATCATCTCATTAAGAAAGGCGTTTCTAATAAAAGTTTACCTTTTTGAACAATAGTATTTTACCCAAATGTTCAATAAATGGGTGATACATTTATGCTATTTTGAGGAATGGTGTGTTACTACTAATTGTACGGATAACTAATTCTGGGAGACAGTCTTTTCATGCTGTCGACCAGCACTGTTCAATAGAACTTTCTGCAATGATGGAAAGAAATGTTTTCTATCTGCTCTGTCCAGTGTGGTTCCATGAGCCACACAGCTACTGAGCACTTGAAGTGTGGCTAGTGGGAATGAGGAACTGAATTTTAGGGGCACCTGGGTGGCTCAGTCGGTTGAGAGTCTGCCTTTGGCTCAGGTTGTGATCCCAGGGTCCTGGGATCGAATTCCACACCAGGCTCCTTTCTTGGCGAGGAGGCTGCTTCTCCCTCTGCCTGCTGCTCCCCCTGCTTGTGCTCCCTCTCTCTGTCTGACAAATAAATAAAATCTTAAAAAAACCTGAATTTTAAATTTTATTTAATTAAAAACATAAATGGCCACATGTGGCTAGCGGCTACAGTACTAGAAAGCGTAGCTTTAGAACTTTGTGACCACAGAAAAAGAAAGACATTAAATTTGCATTTGTATATATTTTTAAGAGAAATGTGATAAGGTGATTAATAAAAACTTTTAATCATAAATGTATATTATATCAGATAAAGTTCTATAGGGGAAGAGAAGTGGAAATAGAAATTCAAGGAGGAAAAGAAATAATGTAAAATTTCTGACCTAATGAAGAGCTCATTCAGGGTATTTTAAAAAAGGATAATGGAGGGTATCAATTGCCATCACATTTAAATTCTACTTAGGTACGTTTAAATGAGTGACAATAGTTATTTCAAAATGTTAAAACTGTTAAAATGTTAAAATATTTTACATTTACAGTGGAATTTAATCTTTTGCAGCTATTTAAACTTAGGATGAAAATTTTCAGATACCAACACACAAATGTTTATGGGGAGTGTGTATGGTTTCAAAATTCCCTTGAGGGGTATGCAGGCAAAATCTTGCAGACCCCCGAACTAGATGGCATTCACTGTTCCTTTCAACTCTTTGGATTTTGCAGATATGATCCAGGGGGCCACTCTAGCGAGTGGGCCCTGCCAATAGCACGGGCAAACATCCCCAAATGTACACATTCACTTGGAAACAAGTGTTCTAACAAAAAACAAAATCAAAATAAACAAACCAAAGATACACACCTCTTCCCATCTCTCTTTCACACACACACACACACACCCACCCCCCCCCCCACACACACACACCCAGGAGATCCACCCCCTCCCCCCCGACTAGTGGTTCGGGTGCAGATGGTTTGCGAACCACTCTTTGGGGAGACATGAGCTCAGTTAGTGATGTGGGGTGGGCTGGCCAGTGAGCCGTCTCCAGAGGCAAGGGTGGCCTCAAAGAGGATCATTAAAGATCAAAGATGCCGTTTGAAGTGGTTTGCATGACTGCAGCGCCCCTCCACCCCTCTGGCCCAAGCGGCCCTTGGCCGAGTCTGCTCCACACACGAAGGTCTTGCATGGCTGTTTGGTTTTGGTGGAAATCAAGGCAAGGGCCTGAGCTGCAGGTGCAGACCTCGGTCAGTGCGCACAGATGGCAGAGTGACTCAAACTGAAAGACTCCAGCGGAAGCAGAGCCAAGGAGCCAGAGGTGATCCTGAGAAGAGAAGTCCGCCCTCCCCCTCCCACCCAAGAATAGGCAGGTATCTGGAGGCATTAGCCTGTCCATGAAGCGGGCCCGAGGCTGGGGTTCAGGCGTGATGAATCTAGCCCGGCGACCCTCACTCCAGCCTGGTGACCCTCACTCCAGCCCGGCCTCTCTGCGGTGCTGCTCAACCCCGGGTGTCAGGAATAGTTCAGCCTGTTCTCAGAGGCAGCGAGAGAGCAGGAGGGACGGGAGAGACGGTAGGCAGGTCTCTGAATGACCTCGAGTCACCACAGCCACCAACCCACCACGGCCCTGAAGGGAATGGCAAACTATTCCCGAGACCCAGTGCGTGCTTCCCACAAAGGTGACCAGTGCCAGCCGGAGAGGGGTGCATCATTCTGGAAGCGGGTGGGGAGGACAGTGTTAGTCATGCTGTGGGAACTGGGATTCCGGATTGGCAGCTCTGAGTCACCCTCTGATTGGCGAGGGACAGGCCTCCCTTTCCGCAGGGCCCTGCCTGGGTCTGGCGGGCGGGAGGGGCCCATGCTCAGCATCGGCCCTGGGACCAGCTCCCAGGAAGCAGCAAAAGACCCAGGCGGCCTTGGCACTACGTCAAAGCTGGCTTCAGATGCTTATCAGCAGGATTTTGTACAAGGCCCAGGCTGAGGCTGTAGAAGAATTCAGAAAATGCCAGGGAAGCTAAAACAGCTTTCTTTAGCTCCGGCTCAGGCCATAGGCAGGGTACTTACACACCTCTTTGGCCCTAGTGAAAGCAAATGCAAACAGCCCAGAGTTGGAGAAAAAAACAGACACTACCTTGTAGGATGATGGGGGAATGACTCCAAGAGACTCCAAGACAAGGAGATGCAAAGAAAAGTGTCGTCTGCACTTTATCTTTTCTTGGAGTGTTGTGCTGTCGTCTCTGAATGCCTCAGAGGCCCACGGCGCATCACGCGGTGAATGCCTGGGTCAAGGGACGTCAGAGCCCACGGGGGTGTTGATGGCCACTGCAGGAGAATTCTGGAGATCTTACCCTGGAATAAGGGAGAGGGGGGCATTCATGCATCTAACAAACATTGAATCCCTGAAAAAAAAATCTCAAAAAACCAATCATTCTCAGCCTTTATTTAAATGCAATTCACGTGACCTTTCCCTGCATGACTCGCCCCTGTGGACAGTGCAGGATTTGGGCACAATGGTCAGATTTGTGTGCAATTCCTGGCTCTGTGGCCCTAATTCCATCTCCACCTCTCCAGCTTAGGAGCACAGGAAGAATGCATGGGAGAGTATTGTCAGGATAGGGTAACCTCGAATTGCTCGAGTTCATTAAAACAGCAAATTCTTTGCAAAATTGATAATGAACTGAGGTTGCATCTCTTTTATCGGCTCCCCAGTTTGGCTCCAGCTTCATTCCCCGCCCCCCATTGTCAGCCTGACCTTCTGTCTTTCCCAGTGTCACTGTCCTGTGATAAGCCCAACAAGTCAAGGATCCCGGAACGATTATCTGAAACCCAAGGGTCACTCCTGGTCTTTTGGGCCACTGGAGTCACATGGACGCATGACTTCAGGCTGGGGGTCTCCTCAGTCATTGCCAGGTCCCTAGATGGCCACCCAAAGCAGAGGGGCCAGAGCCCGGACAATCAGCTCCTACGGCCACTTTATAATGCCATGGCCCCGCTGGAGCTCCAGAGCCATCCTGGCTGCTCCCACCTCCTCTACACCCCCCAGGCTGGGCCTCCTCTTGTTGCAGATCCTGGAGGCTGGGGCATAGCCAGCAGCCCAAGACCGGACAATCCCTGGCCCTTCAAGTTGTACTCACTAAGGCTGCCGCCGGTCTGGAACCACCAGCAGTCACGTTCTCCAGAGCAGGCTGGCCTAGGAGAGCATGCGGTCCCGGTTCCCATGTCTGCCTCAGCTGACCGAGAGCCATCGCTCCCTTCTCCCCGGGCATTCCTATAGCCCAGGCCCATACCCAGCTCCTCTCAGTGAATGAGCGATGTGCCTTTCAAGGAGGCAGACTTCTCTGGGTTTCCTCAGTAGCAAGGTCCTTGGAATCCATCTCTCAGCCAAGGGGTTGTGACTCCGTTTGCAAGAACTGTGAACTTGAAGGTGAGCCCTCAGCACAAACATCTTCTCCGCCCCAAACCGAGCCAGGCTCTGAAACTTTCTGCCGTCTCGTTCTTAGGGAACTGTGATATCACATGTTAGAATTTCCTTCCTTTTGGGGCGCCTGGGTGGCTCAGTCGGTTAAACATCTGCTTTCGGCTCAGGTCATGATCTCGGTCCTGGGATCGAGCCCCACGTCCAGCTCTCTGCTCAGCGGGGAGTCTGCTTCTCTCTCCCTCTCCCTCTGTGCTTTCCCTCTCTCTCTCTCAAATAAATAAATAAAATCTTTTTAAGAAAAAGAATTTCCTTCCTTTTGAAGGGTGAATGCTATTCCACCCTAACTATACACCTCACTTTACCGGTCCCTCCTCCATTAAGGGACACGTTGGTTGTTTTACCTTTTGTTTCTTCACACCCTCTTCTTAACCATCTTGACCTGCAAGTGACCCGAGTTATTTCTAACCACATTCCGTAGGGCACCTATCGCACAGTCCCACCTACACGCGAGGGTGGCCGGGACGTGTAGTCCCCGGCTGGGCAGCCCCTTCCCAGAAAGCAGGCAGTCTGTGGAAGGGGAGGCACAATTTGTTGGTGTCCCTGCCACTCCTTCACCTTGTACTTCCCAGAGCAGCTATTTACCATGGCGCAGGGGGAAAAATGCCTTTTTTTTTTTTTTCCAGTTTCACTTCCTAACAGCACAAAAGTTTCGGGGTCTAGATGCTCTTTCGGTAGATAGTGACCGCTACCCTTTGTGTCATCTTCTGTAGTTTTCCTTGTCCTTTGGATACGGTGTAGTGGTTCCAGTTCTGATTCGGCCTCCGTCGCTCTCTCACTAGGTGATGTTTGTCAAACCCTAAGCACAGCAATAGGTTCAGTAAATAGTAATTACGAGTCTTCCCAACAACACGAGGTATGCGTCATCTCTCCGTCTGTACAGGTGAGGGTCACGAGCCCCAGACAGATCAAGGAATTTCCACAAAATTCCCCAGATCAGAAATGACCACCCGGCCTCTCTGTCTCCCTTTCCTGGGTAGCCATTATCATGGGTTTGAAAAGCAACCTTGATGTCCTACAAAGGACACTTTGATCCCCCAAACCAAAGCTCTGCTGCCCTGCACGCCCTGCTTGCACTAGAGCTGGTGGGCGGTCTCCTCCAGGGCCCGAGCTGAGCCCCACTGGAGAATGTGGTGAGGGAGGGACAAGAGGTCCTGTCACTCAGGAGCCTGACCTGTGCTCCTGGCCCCAAGGAGCTTCCCAGGACACGTGCAGCACACACACACACACACACACACACACACACACACACACACACACACTATATCTATCTATTATCTATCTATCTATCTATCTATCTATCTATCTATCTATCTATCTATCGTCTATCATCATCTATCTATCATCTTCCACTGCTGCTGCTGTGGCCACTTTCCAACAACATTCACAGAGCCCTTCCTATGTTCCAGGGGGTGTAAGTAAGAATAAGAAATGACCCCTCTCCTCCAAAGAGTGCATCATCCAACCAGTGAGACAGACAGGTGAATACTCTCATATCATGTGACAAGCGCTGTGACGGACAGAGTACTGGCGGAATTCACATAGGAGTGATTAATTTCCCCTGGTCCGTTGTGGCAAGCCACAGCAAGGAGGCAACCCCAGAGCTGGGTGTACATAGCTGAGAGAGGACTGGGGGAGGGCTACTTTAGATAGAAGGGACAACAAAGTCTCGATGGTGTCAAAGAGCATAGTGTGTTTAAGGACAAAGGGCAGGTAGAGTGAGGGCAAAGCGTGGGCGGAGACAGGGCAGAGAGAGGCTTGAGGGGGCGGGGTGGGGCCAAGGGTAAAGAGCTGCGATTCCACAGATGAGGCGAGGAGATTAACTGGGGGCCAATACAACCACAGCTATCTTATCCAAAGCTTCCTCTGGCTGGGGTAAACAATGAAAAATAGGGCTGATAATCCATTTCATTCCAACCCCACTCATTTCCAGGGGACAGGATTACCCAAGCCATCCTGGAGTCATCCCTGATGCCACATAACAGGGTCACCCTAGGCAAAGGCCACCAGAGGACTTCTGTATTCCCACAATGACATTTCCCCCTTAGGCTGTAGGTGATAGACTTTGTCTCCCCATTTTGGATTATAGGGCCAGACTGAGCTGAACTCCAAGTTGGTTATCTGGAAGCCAGGGTCTTTATCTGACACCTGCAAAGGCAAAATTGAATTGGGCCTGATGCCAGGACCACTGTGGCTTCTCCCATCTCCCACAGACAGTGTGCAGGAGGCAGAGGGGAACAGGAGAGGAAGGTGGGAGAGGTGATAGTGGAATGATGTCAGATGCCAGTTCACATCCCTGACAGGTACTCACCAGCACCCCACTCTCAGGAGAGCTGACTTGTTAACCCCCTGGCATCGGAGTGGGATTCCCAGACAGGACTTTTTCTAAGTAATTTACAAATAGAGGCAGAAAGGAGAGGAATTCAGGGTTGATGGTGGGTCATGGTGAGCAATCAAAAGCTGAAGGTAACAGCTGCGCGACCCAGGAAGCCGAAGCCCCTTCTCTCCCAGGAGGCTGTGGGCCAGACACGCACTCTCTCGGTAGGGCCCTGGAAGCTAGAGTCCTGCCCGTGTGCCTGGGTTTGAGGGCCAACTCGTCACTTCTGTGTGACTTTGGGAGACATTAATCTTACTAAGCTTCAGCTTTATTATCTGCAAAATGCCTCACTGGATGCCTATTCTGATAAAATAACAGCATTTAAATGTACGTTTCCTTTTCTTGACCTTTTGGATTTATAATATTGTGGCTTCTAAGTTTCCAAGGTCGGGGAACCTTGGCCTTCGTGTGCCACACTTTCCAAGCTTTGCCTGCCCAGAGCGCAGGGATGTGGAAAGGAGCTGATCTCTGACTGCTGAAAGTCCTCCTTTCCTGCTGTTCCTGCAGGTTCTTTGATTTGATGGCGTATGCTAGCAGAGGTGCGGGAAAGATCAAAATGGCATTAAGATTGCTCCCTAAGTTTGGCAGAGCTGAACTCCAACATGTCCTTCAAAATGTACTGATGTATCTCTGGTAGTTGCATGGGGTGTCACTTGTGATACATGCTCCTAAGAAATGCTGACCAAGGTTTTGTAAATTGGATCATTTAAAATGTTGTAGGGGGAGTTTCATTGTTTAGAAGGGCTGTGTGGCAAATCCATTTTTAAGGAAGTAATTCTCTTGTACCATAAATTGCTTCCCGATCTAGATTTCCAGGATAGAGTAGTAATTCTCTTGTACTATAAATTGCTTCCTGACCTAGATTTCCAGTATAGGATGTGCTCACAGGTGTGCTGACAGGCACAGTACAATGTGACATCACACTGATTAACTTCCCCCAACTGGCAAACCAGCCAGGAATGAAAACCTTTTATGGATCAGTTTATCCAATAACTATTTGCTGAGAAGCCACCTGTGCCAACCCTGAAGGCACGGTGATGAGGCGACATTTCCTGCTTCCAAGGCCCTCACAGCCTAGTGGCGAAGACAAGCAGGCATCCCTCTCACTATAGTACGGCATTCCGGGTGCCATGCATTATGTCAACTGTGGTTAATTCTAATCTCTTCATGTTGAATATCTAATCAAAATACTGAGTTATCTGGCTTTCCCTTCTGCAAACTGGCACTCAGTGGGATCCATGTCTAACATCATGAAAATTGCACAATACCATTATGAACTAATCATAAATGACACTGTCAGTTTGATACAAAAATCTATTCGGAAAAAAATTCAGATTCTCTCATCAACGTATGTCACTATATTGGCAAAAGCATGAATTAATTATTTCATTTTCCTCTCCAATTTTGTTCTAGTCTTTGAGAAAACTTTGTACAACAAGGTGCAGGATTCCTTGATTCCTCTGACCCCCACGAGGTCCTGGGCTGTGGTGGTGTTCAGCGTTGAAGCAGCTGAAACACTCAAAAGTCAAGGCAGAGCTTATGCCTGGGTTTTGTAAGAAACCATGAATCCAAGCTGCTGTCAGCATATCTTAGCAGTGCAAACTTTTTGGGGATCTAGAATTTGTTTCGAAGAAGTAAAGATGAGTAAGTTAAGAAATGACATCAGGAAAGCTAAGGATAAAAGAATCTTTGGATGAAAGTTATTGGAAAGTGGGTTTGGGATCAAAGCAAGGAAGAGTTTGTCATAGTTGGAGTCATCCAAGATTGGTGGAGGCAGTGGGCTTCCTGCTGTTGACAGAGGCCAAGCAAGGTGTGAGGACAGTCAGGGGTTCCCAAACTGGGTAGGAGGGTGGATCAGTTGAACTCTGTAGCCCTTTGTGCTGAACTTAAGTCTTCGCTCTGCTTTCAGCTGATAGAATAACCCTGAGCCATCAATGCTACCTCTCCCGGGCTCCGTTTTATCATTGCTAAGTTGAAAAGAGGGAGCAATTGTCAGAGCCCTTGATGGCCATTGTCAGGGAACCCCAGACCTACAGTCCTGGACCTCAAAGGGGAATGAGCCCAGTGTTGGGAGTTGGACGTCCAGAGCCATCAACTCCATGATGACTCTGAAGTTCTTTCAATCCCCAACATTGGAGACTGCAAGGCTGGTTTGACTTGTTCTAATTATTATTTAGATGACTATTTGGCTCATTCCTGAGCAAGGCTTGAATCAAGTCAGACCTGTTAATTGAATCAAGGTTATATAATCACATTTGGGCATTTAAAAGCAAACCAATTATTTTGGAGCCCAAGCATCTTATACACAAGGAGGGAGTTCTAGTACATGGCAGGAATGTATGCTAATGCACAAAGCCTAACCATTAAAGTGGAAGGTGGAGCATTCTTGGGCACTCCTGTTTCGATGAGGTTGTTGTAATAGTTATTGCTCTGGGCACATTCTGGGAAGATGCCGGAAACATCTCAAACAAGTATGACATTGATGTTATCCCAGTTTGTTGAACCCATTACATTTGGAATATGTCTGCCTGTAGCATTTGGCTTGGTTTATAAATAAATTTTCAGAATCTGTAGGAAGCATTTGCAAGGAGGCTTCTCTTGGCCTTTCTGGTTATCAGCATTCCCTCCTTCTCTCCCTTGAGAAAGATATGCCTGATTAGGCATTTAGATTTTTCACTTGGGTCTCTTTCTAATTTCTAGTCTCAGCCCCAATGCTTCCAAATCTTGTACTCCTCAAATATTAGCCCCCTCTACAAAGAGAAAGGAAAGCAGGGAGGAAGCAGCGGAAAAGTCATTGATAAGTTTCATGAGGACTAGAAACATAAAGTAATGCATGAAGGAAGGAGGTACCAGATTCAAGTTTGAAGAGTTTGTCCCTAAACTTTCTAAGACTCACCTAGGCTAAACAGACCCAGGGGAGCCTCTAGCCCATATGCTCCTTGTATATTCTGTCCTCCTCACTTGGAGGGTGAGGGACCAGATGCCCAGTCCCTCTTCAGTATTACAAAGTGATCTGGAAGGCTTTGTCCAGATCACACAGCCTTGAAACAAAACCAGATGCCATTGCTGGAGATGACCCGCTCCTAGATGAAGCACTTTCTGCCCTCACACTTTGTCTTCGTCTGACACAAAATTGTCAGGCACATCTGAAGAGACACATTCCAGAGAGAGTTTGATCTTTACCACCATCCTGGCTAGGAAACCCTTATAGACTTGGAGTTGCAAAAGTCAAGGAGGGACTAATCACTGGAGGTGGGGTCCTTGGGACAGTTTCTCTGCAAACACATGGCTGAAATGCGTCACATGTGGGCAGGCATGCCAGTATGCTCTGTATATAGCTTCTGGCCAGAGGACACTGTCTTCAGCAAGGCCAAAGGAAACAGCAAGTTGATTTTTTCAAATAGGCTTCATTAGACCCACAGAGGATAAACCCTATGCCTGACTTTGGATTACCTAAGTTTTCTCGCCAGGAATTATATTAAATTATTCTATCTGGAACTGAAGGTCTTGAAAGACCTTGAGGTGGCTTCTCAGTCTTTTGAGTCAGCTTTCAAAAGCTCATTTTTATTCCAGGTCAGCCCTTCACCTCCTTCCTTCTGGGGCACCTGTGACACAGATAAGCCCATGACATCTGGCAGGGCTGGAAGGAGTATTCAGTTGAGGTGGGAATGTGGGTGTTAGCATATCAAAGTAGATCTGAGAAAACATTCCAAACCAACTCTTCCACACTGGGAACTCAACCCCTAAGAAACAATCACAATAAGGGCAACCGTCCCATGTCACAGAGGGAAGATCAGGGTAAAGGCCATGTCTGCTATGTGCCAGCACTCAGGTGAGAGGGAGACTTAGCCTGGTTTCACTCATTCACTTGATGGACTTCCACAAATGCTACTCTGGAGACTAGAGCATGTGAAGGGGGAAATAAAACACCATTCCTGTCCTGAGCTCTGGGGTGGTGGCTATAAGGTCCCAAGATGCCTCTGGAGCTGAATGGTGGCCTGCTAGTGCTTGGCTGGAAGATACTGGTGTCAAGCCTGAACTCATTTGCATCACTCACCCATCAGGGGACTGTGACTAGGAGCTATTTTCAGATGACATAGATCCCCAGGAGGCACTTGCCTCCTGCCTGTGACATTTCTAAGAGTGACTCTTGCCACATGACTATAGAGACAAATGAAGCTTTTCTCTAATGATGCCATTAATAATTCTAAACGTCCCAGAAGGGAGACACTATGACTGGGAACAGACTTCCCGGTGTATCCCTCCTGTTATATTCCCAGACCTGTGGGCAGAAAAAGAAACCTATGAATGTTGAGTATACCAAAAAGAAAAAGACAAATGCTTTTCAGGTTATGGAATCTGGCTACTGTAAAGTATGTGGTGCTGTCAGTGTCTGAAACAGGAGAGGGCCAGACCCAGAGTTCAAAATGTCTAAGTAGTTGTTTGCAGCAGATGTCTCAAGGCAGCCTAGAGGAGAATATTGGGGCCATGAGTCTGTAGTCACTTTCCCAGCAGTGCTCTTAGGTCTTGGTTTTCATAAAAGATAATCACAATTTCTCCTTTTAAAGAAATTTTAGTTTTGTTTTTTTTCTGCCTGAGGTACTGTCCTCTATTTTCTTATTTCCCAATTCTTTCCATCCTTCAAGACCCAGCTCAAATGTCACCTCCTTTCATAAGTCTTCCATGATAGACCCCAGTTGGAATTTATCATTCCCTTCTCTAACTCCATGGAATTTTATCTACATCTCTCTGATGTCCGCTTTCCACTTTCTGTAAGGTGAATTACACACTTGTTTTATATCGATAAGTTTCAAAAGATTGAATTCTTACAGAATATGTTCTTTGACTACAGTGGAATTAAATTAAAAATTAATAAGCTACCTAGATAATCCTAAATACTTGAAAATTAAATAATACACTTCTAATTTTTTTTTAAAAATATTTATTTGACAGAGAGACAGAGAGAGTGAGAGAGAGAAAATAATACACTTCTAAATAACCATGGATCAAAGAAGAAATTTTAAGAGAAATTAGAAAATATTCAAATTGAATGATAATGAGAATGCAATTCTACATTTCAAAATTTGTAGGGTGCAGGTAAAGCAGTGTTTAGAGTGAAGTTAATAGCATTAACCTGATCATGTTGGAAAAGAAGGAAGTTTTATTTATTTATTTATTTATTTATTTATTTATTTATTTATTTAAGTAGTCTCTGTGCCCATGGCCATGTGGGGCTTGAACTTACAACCCTGAGACCAAGAGTTGCATGCTCTACTGACTGAGCCAGCCAGGTACCCCAAGAAGGAAGTTTTAAAATTAATTATTCAAATTTCCACTTCAAAGAGGAGAAAAAAAGAAGGTAAGGAAATAAAACTGAAGGTAAGTGAAAGGAAGTAATAACTATAATAATAGTTATAATAATAACTAAAAGCAGAAATTGATATATTGGAAAACAAACTGTAGGGATTTTTAAGAAAGTTGGAAATTGGTACTTTAAAAAGTTTCATATAATTTATAAACCCCTAGCAATGTTGCTCAATTAAAAAAAAAAGAAAATACAAATGATCAATATATGTGATGAAAGAAGGGATATAATTACTAATCCTGCAAGTGTTATAATCATAATTGGGGAATGCGATGAACAACTTTATATAAAGTTGGTAACTTAGATGAAATAAATAAATTCTTTGAAAAATACAACTTAACCAAAATTGAGTCAGGAAGAAATGGAAAATCTAAATAGCCTCTATTTTATTTATTTATTTATTTATTTATTTATTTATTTTTAAAGATGTTATTTATTTGAGAAAGAGAGAGCACACAAACCAGGGAGAAAGAGAAGGCTCCCCACTGAGCAAAGAGCCTGATGTGGGGCTTGATTCCAGGACCCTGGGATCATGACCTAAAAAGGCAACTGCTTAACTAACTGAGCCACCTAGACACCCCTAAATAGCCTATATTTTATAAAGAAATTGAATTCACTATCAAAAGCTTCCCACAAAAAAAATTCTATAGCTAGATGATTTCACTTGTGAATTTGATTCATTTAAGGGGAAAAAAAATAATACAAATCTTGTATAAATACTTTTAGAAAGGGAGAAGAAGGGAAAATTTCCCAATTTATTTTATGAGGTTAGCATAACCCTGATATCAAGACTTGATAAAGACATTTACAGAAACAAAAATAACAGGTCAATGTACTTGTGAATATAGACACAAAAATCCTTAACACAATATTAGCAAATGGAATTCAAAAAATACATGAAAAAAATCACATGTTGTGACCAAGTGGAGTTTATCTTAGGACTATAAAGTTGGTTTAACATTTGAAAACAAATCAATTTAATTAATAATACTAACAGAGTAAAGGAGAAAAACTATATAATCATTTCAGTAGAGGCAGAAAAAGCATATGACAAAATATGACACCCATTCATGATTAAAAAACAAACAACCAGACAACCAGAAATTTAGGAATAGAAGGAAACTTTCTCAATCTGCTAAAGTGCATCTATGAAACAACCTACAGTTAATATCTTATACGATGGTGAATTATTGAATATTTCCCTCCTAAGATCAGGAAAAATGAAAGGTTGTCCATTTCTAGCACTTCTATTCAACTTGGAATTGGAGGTCTTAGCCAGTGCAATAAGGCAAGAAAGTAAATAAAAGAATTTAAGTTTGGAAATAAAGAATAAATTGTAGTTGTAGATGACAGGATTGTTTATGTAGAGAATCCTAAGGATAAAAGGCCAGTATACAAAAATAAGTTACATTTCTATATAATGGCAACCAACAATTGGAAAATAAAATTTAAAAATAGAAAATAAGAATTAATTTAATAAAAGATGTATAAGTCGATGTTAAAAACTGCAAGAGAGTATTGAAAGAAATTAGGGACCTACAAAATTGAAAGCTACACGTCATGGATTGGAAGGTGCAATATAGTTACAATGTCAAATTTACTCAAAATGACCTAAAGATTCAATACAATTTCAATTATAGTCCAAAGAGGCTTTTGTAGAAATTTACAGGTTGACCGTACAATTAACATGGAAATACAAAGGGCCTAGAATAGCAAAACAATTTTGGGAAGAAAAAAGCCCCAAGTGGGAACACTCACACTCCCTGATATAATCATCAGGGAAAGACATTAAAATCAAAAGGTGATACCATTTCAAACTTACTCAAATGACTTAAATTAAAAGCCCCAAATGTTGGTGAGGATGTGGAGCAACTGGATCTGTCCTACATTGGTGGTCCTAAAAATGCTACATGGGAAAACCATTGATGATTTCTTACAAAACTAAAGGTAGGCCTGCTGCTATAGATGGTTTATGTCCTCTCCTCTTCCCAGATTCATATGTTGGTATTGGGAGATGGGGAATTCGGGAGGTGATTAGATCATCAGTTTGGAGTCCTTATGAATGGAATTAGTGCCCTTATGAAAGAGACCCTAAAGGTCTCCCTCACCCCTTCACTCCTTCTCACACAGTGAGAAGACAGCCATCTTTGAACCCTTACGAGACATTGAATCTGCTGATGCCTTGATCTGGGATTCCCTAGCCTCTAGAACTGTGAGAAATTTCTGTTGTTTATAAGACCCTCCATCTATGGTATTCTGTTATATCAGCCTGAATGAATTAAGACTCCTACCCTATGACCCAAAAATTCCACTTGTGGGTATTTACCCAAAAGAAAACATATACCCCCAAAAGAGAATTTTGTAAAGATGTCACAGAAACTTTTTCATAATAGCTCCCAAACTAGAAATAATCCTAATGGCCATCAACAGGATGGATATACAATTGTGGAATATTCATACAATGAAACACTACTTAGCAATCTCACTCTCTCTTCACACATATATACACACATTGACATTTATTTTGACTCCTAAATCTGTGCCTATGGAAAACTATGAGTTTGCATTGATGTTGACAATTCCGATCCAGCCATTGCAAGGTTTTACTTTTCTCTCTATAACCCCCTTCTCTGACAGTGACATCTGCTATCCTTAATATATTTACAAGCTGATCAGTCTCCCTGTATGTAATCTGTCTCCCAGCTCTTCTTCACCTGGATGCTGTCTTCACCACATACAGGCTCTGACATTGCACGTTGGGCTGTCCCCTCATGTGGACGTCCTCCTTCCCCCACTAGAGCTAGAATGCACTGCTCTGGGCCACCAAAGACCCCAGTGTGGACACTAACCTTATCTTGCCCCTCTCATGGCTTTAAGACTGAATGGTTCAGGAAGAAAAGAGAAGCAACAAGAAGAAGAGGAAAAGGAATGGATGAGTTTCACTCTTGCTTGTTATTATTAGTATTTTATAATTTAAGCTCAGTTTTTTCCTAAACCATGCCCTGGGGAGCCTCAATTTTTACAACCAAGGTGGGGAGAACCATGGAATTTTCTTAGACAAAAGGGCAGTTCCCTCTCTAAGAGAAATTCTCTTATCTGCTAAGGGCATTTATTCAAACAATTGCTAATTTAAAAAATAATGATACTTTTTTTCCTTCTTCTCACTGTCAGTAATATCAATAGTCTTTCTTTGTGCCAAATGATAGGCACATATTTTACCTGTGTTAGCAACTCTGAGCTAAGGTTGTCTTCGTTTTACAAATGAGAAGTTTGACTCTTGGATTAATGGAGTAGCTGGAACTTGAAATACAATGTTTCTCTTCTAAAACTTGTATTTCCCACCATACTGACTGGCTTTCCTTTAATCCACCAAGAGAGCAAGACATACAATTCTCTATAATGTGGCTGAGAAAAATGACTCTGGTTGTCTGGGGAATCAGATGAGGCAGCTCTGTTGAAAAGTTCTAGACCAGGCTTCCCAGAGGGAGGACCACCTGATAAGCCTCAGAACAGACCAGTCAGACTAAGGAAGCAGGAACAGGGAATTCACACAGATCCCAAGGTGTGTAGAGCTCTTTTTGTAAGATAATAGGTTTCCAAACACACTCTTTCCATGATTCCACTAGATTATCATTAGATTTAATTATTTGCTTTCAATCTATAAGAGATTTGACATTTAATTTTTAAAAAAGATTTAATTAATTAATTTATTTGAGACGGAGACAGAGATAGCGAGAGAGAGCATAAGCTTGGAGGAAAGGGAGAAACAGGCTCCTCGCTGAGCAGGGAGCCCGACTCGGGACTCCATCCAAGAACCCTGGGATCACGACCCCAGCCAAAGGCAGACGCCTAACCAACCGACTGAGCCACCCAGGCACCCCTGACATTTAATTTTTAAAACCTAATGAATTATTAGGCTCACACCAGCTCTGGGGGAAGTGGGAGATAGTGGGTACTGAATTAGGGAAAACTTCAATGTCAAATTTATTATAAGACAGGCATAAAATGCATAAAACGCCACTTTATCAAATTTTCTTTGAACTTTCAAATGTTATGGACATACTTTATTATACTAGTTTCTAGCATCTGTTAAGAACAAGTCTCAGGGGTACACAGAAGCTCCTTTACTGTTTTTACAGTGTCCTGTGTCTAAAATTATTTCGAAATAAAGAGTAACAAACGAAAAGAACAACCAAGTTCAAATGTTTATTGTAGAATTGTACTTGAGTGAAGTATTACATTTCTTGCTAAAATCAACTCTTTCTATTACAAATATAGAGGCCATTTAAATACTGGATTTAAAATAGCTGTAATTGAGCTACGTATCTATGAAGTAATATTTATTTCCTCCAAACATGTTCTCTTTATTTGCCAAATTTAATCCTAGCTTTAAATACTTCCTTTTCCCCAAATTGTTCTCTCTTTATAAGATAAAACCTGAAAATTTACCAATTTTATTTCTTATTGAAAAATAAAATATGAGCCATAACTCAGGGGGGAGGCTCAGAAGGCAGATCCAGCTGCTCTTTTGTGTAAAAGAGGCTCCAGCAGGAGCCCCTCATATTTCCCTCTGAACTAGTCTCCCGAAGTGGTGAGTATAGTTTGTTAGGGAATCGCCGTGGTCTGGTGTCCATAGGCTCGAGGTTTCTGTGGTGTTGGGGGAGAGTGTCCAGGGATGAGAATGGGTTGTGTATTTGTGGCTAAGGAGTTGGACTTCATACTCCAAATAAAGGAGAGTTACTAAGGCTTTTGAAGGGAGACATACATTCCTCTGTATTTAGGAAGGTACAACATTTGATCTAATCCTAGGTATCTGATTGCAAGACCCACCATTATTCTATGTGCCTCTAAGAAAGAAAACACACCCCAGACGGAAGGAAACAGAGTAGGACACCGAAGGGCTCCCCTCTCGGTGGAAGGGTAAATGAGAAATAAACCTACCCTGCAGAAAGGGCTAGCAAGGAAGCCTGAATGCCTCCCCCTTGGCGCCAGGTGGAAGGACACAACAACAATCTCTCCTGGGAATTTGTGCCCCGAACAGCACTCATACGAGTCTGAGGTCTGAAGTCACACCCCCAATGTGGTCTAAGAAACGTGAAGCAGAAAATAAAAATGGATCTCAGCTGAGATCCAACTAGTTCCACAAAGCAGTCTCTGGACCCAACAAGCCTGTCTACTTTTAACCCATCTCATCCTGACGGGAATGGTCCATGTTTCACCTTTGGGATTAGCTTAAGGTCATGCTTGGCTGGTGCCATGGCATTAGTGGAAAGCACCTTTGGTCCCTTTCTCTGGGAGGGGCAATTAGAAAAGAGTATAGGCTCTAGATTCCCCAGATTGAATCCTGGCTCTAATACGCACTAGCTGTGTGAATTTGAGTAAGTGACTCAACCACTCTGTGTTTCAGCTTCCTCATCTGTACAATCGAGATAATAATAGTGCCTACTTTACAGGACTGTTGTGAGGATTCAATGAGTTTATGTTTATGAAACACTTTAGAACTATGCCAGGTGCTTAATAAATGCTCAAAAATATTAGCTATTATTATGAGATCTTATTCTGAACATACAATAAACTTCACAGATCAGGGGTGAACTGTGTGATGTAGTTTTACAAAGTAAACACATCTGCGTGACCACCTCACAGATTGAGATACAGGACATTAGCTGAACCCCAGAAGCTACCCCTATCCCCGCTTCCAGTCATCTCCCCCAAAGGAAACCATTATTCGGATATCCCATAGACGAGTTTTTCCTGTTTGGGAGCTTTGTATAAGGGGATCTAACACCTTCCAGCCAGCATCTGCACCTCTGTTGTTGGGTGTAGTGATGGCTTTGCTTGCTTCTTGCCGCCTAGTACTTCATCAAACAGCTTTACCGTGATGGGTTCATGGACCCAAGCCTTCCCTCAAGTTATCCCTTTTCTGGTCTGATGTGAACAGATGAGAAGTATGAGCGTGGAGGCAGAGGGAAGCTTGAGGAAATTCACTGTTAGGAATTCCCAGAAGTGCATGGGATGTTTTGAACACTCAGGGGCCTTGAATTGGAGTTTTGGGGAAACTCTAACTCTTTGGGGGGAAGGAACGCCTCTGGTTTACACTGACCGTGTGGCAGGCACTCTGCTAAACGTTTGAAACCTCTTCGCTTCAGTTAATCCTTATAACAACTCCTCTGGGAACTATTAGCCCCATTTTAAAGATGAGGAGACCAAGGCTGTGTGAATTAAGTGACTTTCCCAACAACTGCAGTGAGTATGTAGAAATATGGAAAAGTGTAATTAGAAGTAAATAAAGCTGAATGGATTTGTAGATAAGCTTGATAATTATGGGTACAAAGACTAGAAGGAATGGATATATAAAATATTGTTTTAAATTCTGTGAAAGATAGTGATTATAGAAACTTAAAAAAATTCTTTCACTATTATATTGATTTCTCAACGAAAAAGTGATTTGAAAAAAATCCTTCTTTGCACCTCCCAAACCACCGTGCTCAAACCTTTCAACTCTGTTTGGCCTCCTTCGTCTTGCTCTCCTTTTCTCTTTCCCAGACTTCAAATCAGATTAGATGGCCTATCTAGTTTCTCCTGTGATCTTACATTCCCCAAATATACACACACCCTGTTTCCTGAGATGAGGACTCTTTGGAGTGTCAGCTCTTTGCTTAGGAAGCCTTGGTCTGGTTTGATAATCTTCTGCTTTATGCTCATAAAAACTACTGGGGCATTTCTGGTTCTACATAAATAAAAACATCACCACCTTGTTGTCATGGAGATGGGCCCCTCCCCACCTCCTGCCCGTGAGTCTGGTTAGTGCAGCTGGGTGCACAGTCTTCAGAAAGCTCCAACCTTACACAGAGACAGAATTGGCCCCTTGGCATGTCACAGTACACGTCATCCCCTCAGCAGCCTCTGAGCTGGGGACAGGAGGCTCTGAGGCTGGCAAAGCTGTATTCCAGGTTGACTTTGCCCACTGCATCATTAAGATATTGATCCAGCTGTTGCCAGTAGGACCTGAAATAACAGAGGCTTAAACCATGCAGAAGTTGATTTCTTTCTCCCTGAAGCAGGTGCAGGACAGATAGAGGGGCTCCATCCTATCGGGGACCTAGCTTCCTTCTATGTTGTTGCTTTGCTAAATTTCAGTTATTGCTTTCATCTGCTTTCCCCAAGATGGCTCACTGCCACTCTACATCCCAGCTGGAAACATGGGGGAAAGCAGGAAGGAGGGCACGCCCCTCCCTTCAACATCCTGGTATCGCCTCCATTGACCCTGGTGTAGGGGGTATGGATGCATTGCAGGAAGATAGCCACAGACAGACTCCAGGGCCAGACCACCTGGGTTTGAATCTTGGCTCTACCACTGACTGGCCAGTTAACCTTGGGCAATTTATTCATCCACTCCATGCCTCAGTTTCCTTATCTGTCAGTTGGGGATAACGATGATAATAATAGTACTCTCCCTTCAGCATCGCTAAAGCTTAACGGGGCTATTATGTGAAAATGTGGGCTTTGCATTTATATATAAATTCAACTGACATAAATTACATATAAATTTATGTATTAAATATGAAGCTTTTGAGCTGTTATGTAGAAAGTGCTAAGAATAGTGTCTGTCAGGGGCACCTGGATGGCTCAGTCAGTTAAGTGTCTGACTCTTGATTTTGGCTCAGGTCATGATCTCAAGGTCCTAGGATTGAGCCCTGTGTTGGGTTCCATGCTCAGCGGGGAGTCTGCTTGGCCCTCTGCCCTTCCCCCCTCATGCTCTCCCTCTCTCAAATGAATAAATAAAATCTTTAAAAAATAGTGTCTGTCACACAATAGGTGCCATATATACATATATATGTTATTCTCTATATGTTTACTAGTGTATATATATAATAACTAGTATAATTATTGTGGAAGCTTTGGTGTAACATGAAGTGGTGGTGGTGATGATGGTGGTGGTGATGATGGTGATGGTGGTTGTGGTGAGGGGATAAGATAAGAGCTCACGAAGACCCTGTAGTCCAGGGAGCTCATTTGGAGGACCCAGGGCGCCCTGGAGATGCCTACCAGGAATGAGCCCCACCTTGACTACTGTAGGTCCTGGCACAGAGCCAAGCTGGGCTGATGGTGTCAATTCCTGGGTAATATGACCTCGATTTGAGCCAAATGAAATCACTTCTGGGTCAAGGAAGATGTTACCTACTCACTCTTAGGTGAGAGGCCAAAGGCCCCTAAAGCAGGAACAACAGACATACGTCTCCGCCCACGTCACAAACACAGATGAGCAGAACCCGGGATTCTGCCAAACTCTAGGAGAGCTTCCATCCTGAGAAAAACAGTTTTCTGTATCTGGAGTGGGAAGGAGACGGGGCTGGAATGAAGCATTTTAATCCGAGTGAATCCGCTCTGAAAGGCCTCTTGCCTCCAGACATTTTTAGACTAAATATTAAAATCCAGTTGACGTTGACTAATTACCTCATTTTACACTGCATTTCTGTGTCCCATGTATCCTTCCGGCCTCGTGGATCCCTGCCCTCAAACGCTGACTTGGGTTTACAGCGGGGTTCGAGGCGACTCTGGCAGATGTTTCATATCCCACCTCGGAGCCCTTGGCCGTTCTCTGCTCTGGTGCTGTGGCAACCAGCCGTGTGCAAGCGCCCGGCCAGCGCCTCGCTTCTGCTGCTCTCGCGTGTGTCGCCTCTACTCTGGGACTTCCTGCCCCTGCCAAGGGGGAAGCCAGTGAGAGCTGCCTACCCTTGCTCGGGCAGGCACGAACTTGGGACTTTGAGGGGCTTACCCGTCCTGGGGCAATGCTGGGCGAGGGGATGTGGGACAGAGTGGATGAATAATCCCTTGTCCTGAGCCTCAGGTGGAAAAGTCTCAGGGGCATTCACTGTGAGTCCTCAGAAGGTCCTCAGTGGGAGCAGGCTGCCCACAGTGGTGACCAGCATCATCAAGGACCTTCGGATCGGCTTTCCCTTCTTCCTCCTCCCATCGCGCAAGCTCCTGATCTCTCGCTCTTCGGATTCACTCCCCACATAAACTACTTGCATAAAAGCCCTTGATTTGGGCTTTGTTTTTTGGAGGAAACCCAGGTAGGACAGACGCACTGGAGGGTCCCTGGGAGAAGACTGGGGGGGGGGGGTGCAACATGACCTAAGATCTTCCTGCTCTCGCCCTCTGCTTTCTATAGCATGGCGGGCCTGAGAGGGTCTCTAGATGAGGTGCCAGAAAAGGGGAAAAGAGTGTACCCTGTTTTATGGCCATAGATACCATCCCAATGCTAAGGATTCCCAGATTTCTAAATCTGTCTCTTAGCTCTCCCAAGGTCCAATTTAATTAAGCTAAATTGGCCAAGCCTGCCTCACCCCTCCACCTGGCCAACAGGCGGCTCAAAGGTAGGCCCGCCCAACAAATCCCCACCTCCCCCACTGTTTCCCACTGCCCCAGCGCCCCTCCCTCCTTCTCATTCATCTTTGATAGCACATCACTTACCCATTTGCTCAGGCCAGAAACCTAGGAACCGTCCTTGGTTCCTCTTTTCTCCTCAACCCTCTACATCCAATCTGTTAGCAAGACTCTTGGGTTCTACTTTCTGAATTCCGTATTTCGTCAATTCTGAGACACATCTTCCCCCATACGATAGCATCTATGAATGCAGAGCGCACCTAGAGTTGATGGCACACCATAGTTTAATTAATGGCGTCTTCCTTCTGTAGTGAAATCGGGCCACCCTCACCATCTCCTGCACTCACTTTCTGGTCCCGCCCAGAGCCTCCTGGCCGCTCACCTGCGGAGGCCTCCTGACCCATCCCCCTGCTTGGGCTCTCACTCCACTTCAGTCTGTTTAGCACGTGGCAGCCAGAGAGATCTTTCAAAATTATAAATCAGTTCACCCCACTCTCTTCCTCAAAAGTTTTCAACAGCTCCTGTTACGTGTATATGCAGCCCTACATGACCTGACTCCTCACCTCCCATCACTGCCTACCCCCTTACTTGTCACACTCAACACTCCCTGGAACTTTCTTACAGTTCCCAGAATGGATCCAGCACGTTCTCATCACAGGAGCTTTGCACAGCTGTTTGCTCTGCCTGGAAAACCCTTCTCCCAGAACATTCTCTGGCTCACCTCCTTTTCATTCAAACATCTTTGTGTATCTCCCCTCCCAGAGGCCTTCCCAAGCCCTCCTAAAACAATAAACCACTCTACCCTCATTTACCTTTTCTGTAGCATTTATCTGAAATCATGTGATCTACTTTTTTGCTTACTTGCTTGTCTGTCTCCCCTACTGCAATGTAGATTCTGTAAGAGCGGGACCTTGCTTATTTCCCCCAGTACCGTAGCTAACTTTTTGAATGAGTGGATGAAAATGCAAAGTACTGGTGAGGAGTTTGGACAGCATCACCTGCAGAGGTGGCTCCACTCCTGCTTGCTCACTTGTTCTGTGGGAAGAAGGAGCCATTGTATTGGCCGCCCCTGCGGGGTGGGGGTACATAAGAGATGCACGTTGTTTCAGCAAAGGTCTGAGGCCAGGCTTTGTGACTGATTTATTTATTCATACCCCACCTCATTCCACAAAGGATTAGGTATTGCGTATAGGAAATACACAGTGCATTAGTGAAATGTAAATACAGAACAGAAGCAGAGTGAGGGGAATGAGAATGGATGTTCCAGATGAAAAGGCCTTCTCCACACTTGAGATATTAGAGTGGCAAATACATCAGAGTTTCCTGGTGGCCAAGAGCAGAAGGGACCGAACTTCCCACGAAGCTAGGTGAGGACACAGAAGAAAAGAGGGACTCTGGCTGATGGGAGAACATCGGTGGCTCACTGTGGGTCTCTTTAGACGGGCTGGGTTTGGGGACCCTGCCTTACATTTTCTTTTGGTTCAATATTTAGGGGTAGAGAGGAAGAGAGGGCTGGAAGGGAGGATTCACTTAGAAATTCCAGCTCTGTAGATGGCCTCATCTCCTGTTTTGTCCACCTCTCCGGGCTGGGCCTCAGCAAACGCAGCTGATGAACCCATTGAGAACCCCAGCCTTGTCACCCCCCTCCCACCCTCCTCCTGTGAGAGCTACAACCCCATATTCCACTTTCTGGATGAATGACAAGTTGGAGACACTCCAGACAGTTATGTTTCTTTTTATCCCCTTGTATTTGCAGGTCTGTCCTAAATTTGAGCCGAAGCTGAGCTTCCCATCCTGGCCTTCAGTTAGTTCACTGTTTTGGAATGTGGCAGATGGTCAGAGTCCAATTCATTTTGCAAACTTTGTTTATTACAGAGAGACCATTGTTTCAGGAGCAGAGTTACTCACCAAGTGAGCTGAAGTGACATATCTGGACAGGTCTACTTGGCAGTCAGCGTCACCTATACCTGGTTTACTGGTTTCTCATTTACCTGGGTTGCTTCTCCTTTAGCACAATGCCACAGCAAGGACAAATAAGCCAAGGGAATCCCAGCCCCCAGAAAGTGAAGCAACTCTTTCCCCTCAAGGTGCAACACAGTTGTCTTGAATCCTACTTTAGCAGCTAACCCTAAATGGACCCGTACAGTGACCCCAAGGTGCCTCAGAACACAGTTTGAAATCACAGGGAGTGGAAACGACCCAAAGTCCATCAACAGGAGAATAAACGGTGGTCATCTATACAGTGGAATTTAAAAAAAGAATAAAAAGACTAAACTCAACAACAACAAAAGAACTAGCTATGACTATACATTGTAACATGGATGAACCTCAGAAACATATTCAGTGAAAGAAGCCAGGCATTAAAGAGTAAATAATGTATGATTCCATTTATATGAAGTTCTAGAACCTATAAAGCCAATCCATGGTGATAGAAATCACAACAGCGGCTGCCCATGGAGTTGGGTTTGACTGGTGGGGCATGATAGAATTTCTGGGGTAATGGAAACAGTCTGTATCTTGGTTGGGGGAGTGCTGGTTACACAGCTGTATATATCTGGTGAAACTTACCAGATTGTACATTTGTGATCTATGCATGTCACGATATGTAAATTTTACCTCCAAAATTAAAATAATAATAAATCGAGCAAGTAATCATTGATCTTGGACGTTAATCATGCTGTACTGTTTAATGAAAAGCAGGTTTGAAACATCTTGTGCTGTGTAATTACTTGTATAAGTATATTTGAGTATCTATAGCAAGTTTTATTTTTTTTAAAGCACCTAACTGAACTTGTGGGTCCCCTCACTTGTAAGTGTAAAATGAGATCAGATTTGCAATTCCCCAGATGAGAGGGGATTGCTGGATCTCAGCCCTATGGCCCAATCACTTCTGTGCACTCCAAAGTGTCTTCCAAGAATCTCTGGAAGTCCCTACAAAGATACCACCCATGAGCCTACAAACCAGTCTGTCTGGGGCCATCACTATGCAGAATCTATGGGATTTCTCTCATCCTTCCAGCTACCTTTGGCTGTGGTCCCCACCCTCCCAGTCCTGGTGCCCCAGTGCACAGAGCACCTCCTGCAGACACTGTCTCTTCCCAGAGGTGCTCAGTTTCAGGCAGACACAAGAAGAGATTGTTTTCCTACCACCTTGAGACCCAGGAGAGTGGGGCCTCTGCCCCTCTCACTCCTTCTGCCCCTGCTTTGGACTGCCTTTATTGAAATTTAGTGTAGTTTCCAGGACTCCCGTCAAGCCTTGCTTCCAGGACAGATGAGTGAATTGCAAGCAGCTGCTCTGCAATGCTGGTGGGTCTTTCCAGCCTATGACATCATGCTTTACCAGGTGGGTCTTAAGTCTTGCGGGACAAGAGACTGAAGTTTTTGCACTCATGGGACCAATCTTCTGGCCCCACCCCTGGGTCCCTCACTTATCCTTCCTGCTGGTGGTGATGTTTGGAAGGCAGGGGTGCCTTCTCTTGAAAGAGATTCCCATTCTCAGAAGGTGGCGATTATGGCCTTGTGAGTTCAAGAGAAGACAAAGTCAGAAGATGTTCTATGCTTTCGCTATAAATTTCCTATCAGTAAACTTAACGTGACTAGAAAGCAAATTACTGTTCACATTTTCCTGCACACTCTGAGTAAGACTACCATTTGTGGTCATTATCAAGGACGCAGAGAGCCACCTTTGAGAGGGTGGGTGACAGCGGGTGGCATGACGGATGATGCAGCCTCATGAGTCATGAGGTACTAGGGAACTGTATTAAATAACGGTCCTGGGGAACTGCAGAAGTAGGAAGATCTATACTGTTTAAATACAGAGAACCAAAGATCCATGGAAACGTGAGGAACAACAACATTGCTACCTCTTTAGGTGCTTGGACTTTATAAAGAACCTTCGGGTGTACCGACTGAACAATAAACACATACAGAAGTCCCTCTTTTCTGCCCATTATTCTAAATCTTTATGGATAAATGGCTACGTCTTCTGTGGATCTGTGTATTTGGTAATACATTTTAACATCCTATATAGATGAGAGACTCCACCAAATATTTTCCTGGGACCTCATACCCCCTGAGGGCGGCCCTGGCAGCTTCTCTGATGTGTGCCAAGCCTGAGCCACACACACAGCCGGGTCCCTGAGTCTTTCCGGAGGCCCTCCCCCTCAAGTCCTGCAGGTGGTTCTCAGCACCAGAAGGCCCATTCTGGTGGTGACAGTCCCCAAACCAAGGAGTGCTCACGCCCCAAGACAAAGAGAAGGGTCCACATCTAAAAGCTAAAAAACTCCTGGCACCTTAATAATAGTATAATGGCCATTTTTTAGGCTCTCGGCCCCACTGCATCCCCACCCTGCTTCCTTTCCCGTCATGTCAGTTTTAAAATCCTTAAGATCCGGGCTCAGCTTAGCCACCCTGCATATGACAAGTGTGTATTGGCAAAGTCAAAACACCTGTTTCAAGCCTGATCACCATCTTGTAAGGTACGTCAACTCAGGCAAGCTGCTTCGCTAAGGCTTTAATTTCCCTTTATGGGCTTTACGGACACTCCTCTTTATTTTGTACAAAGTGGTTGGAGAATGAAATGTGTTAAGCCTAGAGCGCCTAACGCAGTGCCTGGTAGAGAATGCTAGACGTGCGATTAACATCAGCGCCCTGGTCTGTCTTCTCTTTAGCAGCAGCACCTTCAATGACTTCCCAGCAGCTGATGTTTCCCTCTTTGGATCCCGAAAAGCACGCTTTTCCCTGAAGGTATTTTATATTTGCCGGGGCCCTCTGGGCCAAGTTCTGAAGCAAGGACTGGGTGGCAGGATCAGGGGTGTAGCGAGAAGGGCTGAGGAGAACAAGCCCAGACCCGTCATTTTTGCTGCAGCCTCCTGAGACGGAGTCAGGAAAATCACGGAGAGCGTGCAAGGCCGAGCTTACGAAACTTTCAGACAACTGCTGATGAAGGACCAATGAGGAGAAAACAATTATGTTTGGGGGAGATAGACTTCTAGTAATAGAGAGCTCCTGTGGGTTCAATATTCCCTCCGTGACAGGACAGGACGGAAGGCAGAATGATTAGATTATCGTAATAATGACTCTCAGTAGTTCAGCCTTTGAGGGTCTACCAAAGTGTTTTAACCACACCCGGCCCAACGACGGTGTGAATCAAACAGATCAGGGATTATCTTCATCCCCAAGGAAAACTTGAGCCCTGGTGTCCAAACGTCACTTTTTCTGCTCTACCCTGTGCCCAGTCTGAGCTCTCGCTGCACTCATTGGCTAGGAAGAACTGTTCCTTCTTCAACTGCACACCTAGTTCAAGGGGCCGAGTGGATAACGGCGCCTGAAGCGCTAAGCAGGAGAGAAGAGCCCCAGGAGGATGTGGCTCCAGACACAAGGAAGAGCTTTCACTTCTTCAGAAGCAAGCTGCTCTCTTTCACCGAGAAGCTACTGAAGACGCGAGAAATCAACTCCCTTTTTTTGTAGGCTGCTTCTCACTGGGTCACGGGAAAACCAGGGAATCTTTGCATTGCCAGAGGCCCCGGAAGGTCGTCATTTCAATCTCCTGTGAGATGGAGGATGTCCCCGATGGCGATGGCCAAGCCACTCCCAGACCAGGGGCCCTCGTTTCCCTGCAAAACAGCCATGCCTTGTAGGGCCAGCTCCAGGCGTAGGCAGGGCCAGCCCAGGGCGTGGGGCACCTCTTAACATCTCCCGCCTGGTTTCTTACTCTTGTTCTCTAGAGCAGCGCAGAGGAAGTAAAGGTCTTCCCTGTGACGATTCTATAAGGTGACCATCACGTTCTTCTAATTTGTTTCTGCTTTAATCCAAACATGTTCAACACCTTCCACCGTTCCTTTTTTTTTTTTTTTTTGGGTTTTTTTGTTTTTTTAGAGAGGG
>NW_024426774.1:55543934-55618148 GCF_017311325.1 Ursus maritimus
TTTTTTTTTTTTTTTTTGAGATTTATTGATTTATTTGAGAGGGCAGGGGGAGCACAAGCAGGGGTGCAGAGGGGGAGGGAAAGAGAATCTCAAGCGGACACTGCATTGAGTGCGGAGCCTGTTGCGGGGCTCGATCCCACCATTCTGACCTGAGCCAGAACCAAGAGTCAGACTCTTAACCGACTGAGCCACCCTGGTGCCCCAAAGCTTTTGTTTTTCTAACTGAAATGATAGACACTCCTGGCGCTGTCTCTTTATCCTTTCTTGCTCCCCTGAAAGTGGGTGTGGTGCCTGGAGCTAGGTGGGCCATCTTATGATCATGAGGGAGAGGTCAAAAAACATCTTAGAGGCTCTAGGAATGAAGTTGTTGAGGTGAAGAATTGGTGCCACCAACTGCCTGCTTCCAGACTTTCAGCTTCATGAGAAGATTAAATCCTCATTTGTTTAGGACATTGTAAACCAACCTTTATGTTATTTACAACTGAAAACAATGATATCTGATACTCCTTAAATGTTGCCTTCAAAGCCAAGCATGATGTTCCAGATTGGGCCACCATCATGCTGGGTGTGAGCTACTGTCTACCTTGTACCACCTGGAAGACCAACATTCTGGCAACCTCATATGGCCGACTTGCCTTCTCCCTAGTAATAATAATATTTGAAACTACCATTTATTGAGGTATGATTATTTGCCACATATTGTTCATTTATTTAACAAGTATGTATAAATGTCAGAAACTGTACTAAGAATATAGTAGTGAATAAAACAGATAAAGTCCTGCCTTCACAGCCAAGTGGAATTATTCTTTTTTCTTTTTTTTTAAAGATTGTATTTATTTATTTGACAGAGAGAGACAGCCAGCGAGAAAGGGAACACAGGCAGGGGGAGTGGGAGAGGAAAAAGCAGGCTCTCAGCGGAGAAGGGAGCCCGATGCGGGGCTCGATCCCAGGACCCTGGGATCACGCCCTGAGCCGAAGGCAGACTTAACAACTGAGCCACCCAGGCGCCCCAAGTGGAATTATTCTTAATTCTAGCAACGTTTCAAGCTACATATTATCATTGCCAGTTTTGTACATATTGGGTTTGTGTCCAAATAAAATCCCCAAATGCTTTATACCTCAACTTCTGAGAAAATCAGTTTCTCCATCCTGCAGTTCATCATAGCTGTGGGGTTTCACGTAATTAATTCAAATTTTTTCTTAGTTTCGGAAACAATCTCAAATTTACAGAATAGTTGCAAAAACAGTATTTTACCCTGAAACAATTGCGAGTCTATGTACAACATGATACTCCAGCACCCCTGAATACTTTATCGTGTATTTCCTAAAAACGAGGATATTTTTTTACATAACCACGACTGTTGAAATTAGTAAACGAAGATTGATATAATATTACCATCTAGTTATTACACAATATTTGAGTTTTGCTGCTTGTCCCAGATCCATTCTTTGCAGCAAAAGGATTCGGGTCATGATCACACTTTGCACTTAGTGGTCAAGTCTCTTAAGTCTCCTTCATTCTTGGATAATTCTTATAACTTTCCTTGATTTTCATGTCTTTGACACTCGAAGATCACAGACCGTTTCCTTTGTTAAATGTAATTCTGCCTCGTGTTTCCACACAAATAGATTCATGTTCTGCCTCTTGAGTAGTTACGTCAAAGCAATGATGCTGTGCTCTTGGCATTGCATTTTATCAGGTGGGACACAATTTCAAGTTGTCCCCTTAACTGGTGATGTTCACTTGACTAAAGTGAGGTCTGCCAGTTTCTCCGCACTAAACTATTATTTTCCCCCTTGTAATGAATAAGTATTTCACAGGGAGTACTTTCATATTGTGTGAACACCCTGTTTTTCAATAATTTATTCATTCATTTATTTATATCACTATGGACTCAAAGATTCCAATCTTATTGAACAGATTATAATACATTACCATCATTATTATGGTGCTCAAATTATTCCAGACATGTCCAGTGGGAGTTTCCTAAAGCTGGTTTCTGTGTCTTTTTGACGTGTTCCCATTATTCTGTGAGTCCTTTCTTGCTCCCTGGCACAAGATATTCCAGACTCATGAACTTTCTCCACTCCAGCCCTAGAACTGGCTATTTTTCCAAGGAGTGCTAATCCTCTTAGAAGAGAATGGTGTTTACAAAGCAAGTCCTGGGTCTGAGCCTCTCTTTCCATCCCTCTAAGCTGTGCTTAGACCCCAGAACATGACACAGGAAAAGGCCAAGGCCTGGCTGTAAGCTGGACAGAACCTCAACCCAGGACACATGTTTTCAGTCACACTGTGAGTGGACAGGCCTGGGCCCTCCTAGGCCATTGGTGAAGACTTGGCTGGGTTGCAGGGTGTGCCCCCCATAGGATCAGATCAATTCCAAATCCTCTCTCCGACTCCCCAGTCCCATCCCTGAGAGGGGCGCCAGGGAGGTCTGCCCTGTTGGGGGCTTCAGAGTTAAACTTGAGGGGCTCCAACAACACAAGTATAAACTCTTACTTTGTGCCTCCTGCAAACAGCTAGAAACAGAAAATTTCTGAAAACAGAAAACTCGCAAAGAGACTGTTGGGAAGGAAAGGAACGGGGAGCATCCATGTGGGATGTATCAGACAGACTGAAGCTGGCGAGGGCCATTTACCCCAGCAGGTGCTTTCCATGATCTTTGCTTAAGCTGCTCTCGGGGCTGGGCACTGCCTCCAGCTGGGTGCTTAGTTAGCTCACAGCCCAGCAAGGAGGATCCAACAAAGGATCCAACAACGGAAAATAAATATCCCTTTGAAGAGCAAGGGGGGCTGGAGCCAGGCCTGTTCATGAGCTCCACCTGCCACTTCTTAAGGCTGCAGGAGGGGCAAAGGGATCTTTCAGGTTTGGCCTCGTTCACCTCCTCAAGAGAAAGCCTCATAAGAAATGATCTTGCTGGACACTGTGGGAGGAAAAGAAGGAAGACCAGGCTGAGTGGATGAGTGAAGCAGCATTGACAGTTTCGTCCAGACTGACCGGGACTGCTGCTCGTTACAGATGGAGAATTCGAGAAGGCACATGGGTGTCACTTTCTCAATGGCAATGGTAAACTGTAGGTGTTTTGTTTCTATTAGGACATCCCAGACAGAAGAGGAAGAGAGGAAAAGGGAAAGACTACTCTTTGGGACTGCGAAGATGAGAACGTTTCCATGCAGAAGAAGGTAAGGGAAACAAGGTTACCAGGTCAGAGGCTGGATTATAGAGAGTCTTTGTATGAATTATGAAAGTGTATAAGGGGTGCTTTTGTGCAATGAAAAAAGAATGCATCCCACACCGGCATACACAGCTTAGCAAATAGAGCTCTAGTTGAATTTCAGCCTCCACTCATCCCCTCAACAAGGCATATGTGTGCAGTCTGTAATCTACACAACGGTCCACAGCGTCCCTGAGGGTTGATTTGAGTTATTACAGACAGAATGTGAATTTGCTGCCTTTTCTGGGTGGAGGGAAATATACCCTGGGAACTCTACCTTTCCTGATGAAGATTTTCTCAACCTACTTTGAAGCCTGAGTAGGCCATGGGGAGAATTATCAGGGTAGGTTCTGACGAGGGAGGAGGAATTGTGCACCACCTCAGGACCTTCCCATGTAAGAGGAGGAAGCACATTCCTAGTTCATGATGGATAAACACCCTTGAGTGGAGGATGAACTCCAGTGAAGACCACACCTGGCATCACCCAGGGAGGAAGAATTGCCACAACTTTAGGAACGGGGAAGAAGGCAGGAGAGGGCATCCCTTTGGGGCCAAGGGAGAGACTCCTTTTCCCCAGAGGTGGAACAGCTGTTCCCCTGTGGCCAAGCTGTGGAGGGAGGCACCTGCATTCCTCAGGCAGCAGGTCACACTCTCTGAGCAGGTGTGGAGGGAGAGAGTTGAGATGACTCTTGAGCAGGGGAGTGGCGTATTTCTGTCAGGCAGGTCCTAAGGCCCTGGGGTGCTTCACTTTCTTTCTCTCAACCCCACCACTTTTCCTATGACCTGAGCTGGCAGTTATCTTTGCCAGGATGCCAGGCAGCTAGGGCTTACTCAAGCAGGAAAAATCATGAGCCCTGGAGTCTGGCTTTACAATAGGCCCCAAAGCCTGGTCACTTTCTTGACCCAGCAGGCCCTGACTGAGGGCAACCCATGGATGAAAGAATATAGGAGGGTGTGTGTGTGTGTGTGTGTGTGTGTGTGTGTGTGTAGGAGGTGATGTGGAATCTCCTCAGAGGGAGTCCTGTGCACTGTGTGTCTTCTCATTAGAGCATGCTTACTTGAAACTTGGGAACTTGGCTCCTCAGGTGAGGTAATCCCTGTGGGAATCGCCACCTACTCTCTCCTTAGTGTGCTGTGGTTTGTAGGAGTTACTGAAGGAAGGAAAAGCTCATATTCACTGGCTGTGCCAGCCATAGGGTGAGGGTTCTGCAGGTAGAACAAAGGGGTCTGACCCTCAGTGAAGGGCTACAGGGCTGTGGCCCCATTTCTGGATCCACTGAAGGATGGAAGTCCCAAGAGGACTCTTTCCTCATTGCTCATCTTGTTCTTCCCCCCACTCCAGAATGCTCTCCCTCACCCTTCATTTATCCTTCAGAAGCCACTTGATTTCTCCTCTGTTCCTGATAACACTAGCCCCTCACACGCTTGTGATTTGGAAATGAGCAAAGCAGAAAGCCAGAGTTCCATCTCTGAAAGCAAGGTCCACTGCCAACCCAGAAGTCACCATATGCAACTGACAATTCTGTGGGAGGGGTGACGTTGGTCCACATCCCTTCCCTGCCCTTCAGAATCCTCCCCACTTCCTTTAGGGACTCTTTGACCCACAAATGTCCCCAGAGCCTCAGGCTTCCTGTGGTATCCAGTCAGCTCAAGTCAACTCGGTCTTCCCAGAGATGTTGGTGGGATGTCACCACCACACTGTCTTCAGTCTGGCTCCCACGAGCAGAGCCTGAGATGAGGTGTGTGCACACACAGTTATAAAGGCAGTGCTCCCAGGAGCAATCACAAGGGAGCGGGGAAGTAGACAAGGCAGGGATGGAGCCAAGCAAGGATGTGACCTCCGGTGAAGTCCAGCACCAGCCTGGCTCCTGAGGAGCTCCAGAGTAGAAATTACACCTTAGCCTTTGTACAGCTTGAGGCAAGTCTGCTAAGCTTTCATCTGCCCTCAGTCCTTGGCTACAGGTGACCTTGGGGGTTAATACATTCCCAGGCGGTTCCTGCTCCTGGAGGGAAAGGTGGCTCCATTAGTGCAGGTCAGGCCTCTGAGGAAGCCGCAGGTGCGGGCTGTTCAAAGCAAAGCGCCCACAGCCAGGAGCAGGCATCTGAGAGGATCTGGGTGGAGCATCACCAGAGTGTGTGGAGGTGAAGGGGTGACTAGCACCCAGCCGGAAGCAGCGGACGTGGGCTGGGGCTTGGAGTGGAAGACAAAGGCTCACCCGCGGTGGGCAGGGATGGCCTATCAGAGTGGAGAGATTGGGTACGGTTTCTGAGATCACTACAGGCACCCCTAGTAAGTCCTCTCAATATTCATTTTTGTGGAACCAATGGATTTTCATGGCAGAGTTCAAGAATTTCTCTTCCATAATTCTATTTCTTCTTCCCACTCCACTCCCCCTTCTTATTACCTGATTTTTTCATTCTTCTCAATTTTGATATCATCTATAGTTGAATTCCTATGTCATCACTCTCTGAACTACTCCGATTGCCTAGCCATCCTTGTGGGGGGCTCATGGCAGTGGTTATGAGCACAGGCTTCGGACTCTGAACTACTCCGATTGCCTAGCCATCCTTGTGGGGGGCTCATGGCAGTGGTTATGAGCGCAGGCTTCGGACTCTGAACTACTCCGATTGCCTAGCCATCCTTGTGGGGGGCTCATGGCAGTGGTTATGAGCGCAGGCTTCGGACTCTGAACTACTCCGATTGCCTAGCCATCCTTGTGGGGGGCTCATGGCAGTGGTTATGAGCGCAGGCTTCGGACTCTGAACTACTCCGATTGCCTAGCCATCCTTGTGGGGGGCTCATGGCAGTGGTTATGAGCGCAGGCTTCGGACTCTGAACTACTCCGATTGCCTAGCCATCCTTGTGGGGGGCTCATGGCAGTGGTTATGAGCGCAGGCTTCGGACTCTGAACTACTCCGATTGCCTAGCCATCCTTGTGGGGGGCTCATGGCAGTGGTTATGAGCGCAGGCTTCGGACTCTGAACTACTCCGATTGCCTAGCCATCCTTGTGGGGGGCTCATGGCAGTGGTTATGAGCGCAGGCTTCGGACTCTGAACTACTCCGATTGCCTAGCCATCCTTGTGGGGGGCTCATGGTAGTGGTTATGAGCACAGGCTTTGGGGATGGATTTGATGCTCAGCTTAAACCTTTACCTACTTTGTGACCTGGGGCAAGTTATTTAACTCCTCTGAGCTTTGCTCGCCTCTGTAAAATTTGTAATGGTAGCTTCAGCTGAGCCATGAGGATTAAAATGGGTCATCCGTGTGAAGTGCTTAGCAAAGTATCTGGCATCATCCATGCCCAATAAATGCCAGCTGTTGTTCTGAAATGATCGTCATTCTTCCTTTTTTTTTTTAAATCTAAGATAAAGTTTATGACATTTTTTACACAAAGAAGGAAAATTTATAGTAATGAAAGTGGCCACTCTTCAAGGAGATAATTATGAACATTTCACACTTAACAAGAGGGCTCCAAAATACATGACACGAAAGGCTCTAGTGGGGGAGAGGTACAGACCCCTCAACATTAACGGAGAAGCAATGGCTGGAGACTTCCATACTCGGACTGTCATGCAGACACAGCTCCACACTAGCGCGGTCCAGGACAGGCACCAGCTGCCGTACCTTACGTACTGAAGTAGGTATTCATATACGTGTGGGGTTTACATCTAGAAAATTCTGGACAAGAAGAAAAAGCATTCAGCCTTCACACCCCCAATCAGTTTCACAGCAAAGCCAGGGATATCCATGCTCCTCGCACGAAGCCACTTCCCCAGTTCAGGGCAGGGCATCTGCCAGGAAAAGTGCCCCCGACACTATCCCACCTCGTCACGACCCCAGCACCCAGAGCCTGGTAAAGGAGGGCCCCCCACCAGCTCTCCGGGAAGAAACATGGACAACACTCTGTGGGAAAAGGTAGCGGAAATGAAGGCTGGAAATCAGCCCACTGGGGAGAGTGCGGAGGGCAGTGACGGAAGGCCCCGCACACGCTGTTCGCCCCAGCACAGCGGTGGGCCCGAGGCCCCAGCTTGTCAGAGAGCAGAGAGCAGGTCTGACTCTGCGTTTCCAGGCCAGCCCAAGCGGACTTGGGTGTTACTCAGTCCTGGGTGTGGCCACCCCAGCTTCTCTCTGAGTCGGTCTTAGAGCCTTAGCAGTCCCTGCACTGGCTTCCCAGTTTCAATCCTTGCTTGTCCCTTTTTCCGCAGCCAAGGGAAATGAGGCTGAGCCTGCGCTGGAGGGGCTCGTCCACCAGCTGCTGCCTCTCCTGGGTGGGAAAACAATGCTTCCTTTCCTCCACGGCCCCTGCCCAGGGAGGGATGGGTAGGGCATGCATCTTGTTGGAAATAAACAAAACCCACTCTGGAGAAAGGGATGATATTGGGGCTTAAGTGAGGAGTTCGAGGTAGGCAGGGGGTGGGAATGTTGGTGGCACGAGGTTGGTCTCCCTGAGGAGATTCCAGCCATTTTGAATCAGCATTACAGAGCCCAGGAAACCTAGGACCTGCCAACAGGGGTTGGCACAGGAAAAATGAGACACAGCTGCCTGTCAGATTGTTACACTCATGCTCAGTGTGAGGCAGTCTCTCCCTCCCTCTCTCTCCCTTTCTCTCTCTCTCTCTCTCTCACACACACACACCATCAGTATCCACGATGGAGGATGAAGGATCCCTTCTCATGCATTCCTCTACCCTTCAACTTCTCAGAAAACCCAATGACCCATAGTCTCTTTCTCTGTGCATAGAAGCTAGTCTAACCTAGACAACCTCATTCCAGATCTTTGTGCCAGAATGGTAGAACTCACCCTCTCAAGGCCTTCTAGGATCANAAGGTAAAACTGTGGGGAAAACAGTGGGAGGTTGATGGGCCAGAACTTTTGCCATTTCTTGGACAAATTTGAATCTGAAGAAAACTAAGGGGCTCTTCCTTTAGGGAGACTTGCTTAAATCGTAGTGATGCAATAGTGTACATACAATTTTAGAAAGTCATGGATCCTCCTTTCCAAGACCCATCTATCGGCCCTGCGTTAAGATCCCCCATCCTGAAGGATTCAGTCCCGAGAAGCAGAGCTGCACAAGGGCAGAGCACAAACAACGCTGGCTCTGCATCCAACACACCCGAGGCCCAAGCTAAATGATGTCATCCTGAGACTCAGAGACTGACAGGCGACAATGTGAAATGAGTGACACATCCCCAAGAGAAATCATCCCTCATGGAACACTGGCTCCCAAGACCCTCAGGAGCTTTCTCAGGACCACCCATTAGGTTCCAGACTTTCCAGCACTTAGGGTACCACACTCCTAGGCCAGTGGGAGAGCAGGCCTGGAGAGGCTGGATGAAACATTCCCAGGTGACGTCTCCAACCATAGCAAATAGGGAACGAACCTATTGTGGTGAGTGTCCCCGCCCTGAGGGGGCAGCGGTAGAACAATGAAAGCGTGGAGAGCAGTTCCACAGAGAGCGACTTCGTGGGAACCTGGGAGACTCAGCTTGGAACGCATTGTGATACCAAGTGCACACGCAGCGTGCACTGATGATGCAGTCTCAGAAAGTCGCCATGACCCAGGGCATGGGGACTAGAGGCAACCACCTCTTCACTTCCAGGACGTTCATCCAGGCATTGAGCAAACATTTATTGAGCTCCACTGTGTACTGGACGTAGAGAAACAGATGCAATGACACAGCCCCAGTCCTCTAAGTTTACTGGGGAAAGAGATCATTACAGGAAGGGCCATTTGATAGATACAAGCCTGAGGCTCTCTGGAGCCGAAATCCTACTGCTGGAAATCAGCTGTCGTGAAAAATTTTTTAAAGCTGGTGCTAGCATGGCCCAGAGTGGAGCTCTTTTTTTTTTTTTTTTTAAGATTTTATTTATTCATTCGACAGAGATAGAAACAGCCAGTGAGAGAGGGAACACAAGCAGGGGGAGTGGGAGAGGAAGAAGCAGGCTCATAGTGGAAGAGCCTGATGTGGGGCTCGATCCCATAACGCTGGGATCACGCCCTGAGCAGAAGGCAGATGCTTAACCGCTGTGCCACCCAGGCGCCCCCAGAGTGGAGCTCTTAACCTTGGTTTGCCTTAGAATTACCTGGGAAGCTTTGAAAACTATCAAGGACCAGGCCACACCCAGAACAAATAAATTAGAATCTCCAGGAAGTCTCAACCATTAGCATTTTGTAAAGCCCCCCCCCCCAAGTAATTCCAAAGTATAGCAGGATGAGTGATTGGCCAGAGCTTCCCAGCCCCTCCTGTGTTCTTGCCCCAGGGAAGCCCCTCCTGGATGAGAAGCTTCATGGTTGACGAGGTAGGAGCTTAGGGGAACAGCCAGGATGGGAGACAGACTCGTGAGTAAGTTGATTTAAACAAAAACATTTCAAATGTTATTTTATGTTCATGTAACTCAGGGACCTGCCCACTGCTATGATCCTCACTGTCTCTAGGCCTTGACCACAGAGAGGAATTATGGTTTTCCTCACTTACATCTAAGGCCCTGAACCAGCTCTTCTGGGATTGATGGCTCTGAGAACGTCTCTTTCTTTCACGGTAAACCCTCTCACCACCTCGGAGGGTATGACCTAGCCCTGTGGTCCCAGCGAGGCAACCATCACGCTTTATAGAACATTTCCCAACATTCCAGGAAATGTATGGGATGTGGGCTTTTGTTGCTGCTGCGGTCGTGATTCAAAATATCGTAGAACTGATAGAAAAGACAGTCCACTAGAGATAAGTCCAGAAAAAATGACACTTAGCTGCTAATCAGGACACTGTACACCTGGTGAGTGGAGTAGAACTCTAGGGGCCACACACACTCCCACACACACCTAAACCACACTTGCTACACACACAGATTTCATGAGCAGGCATCACCACCCAGGATGAAGACAAGGACAAATTCCTTTAATTCTCAAATGCTCAGCATGCATATTATCCCTCGTTTGGGATTGGTCAGACTTGGGACATCCATGAGACATGAAATAAGGAGCACGGCATTAAATAAGGCAGGTAGTTCTGTGGGACAGTCGTGGGCTGGAGAGGTCTGAGTTGGCAAGGGAAATTTGGGAGTCAACAGCAGAAAGAGGGCATTTCAATCCCTGGGCACTGATGAGATGAGCCAGGGAGAGGGTGTAGACAGAAGAAAACAGAACCTGAGACCAAACCCTTGAGCTGCTCCAGTGTTTAAATGTGGGTGGAGCAGACTAAGCAGATGTGGGCGGGGAAGGAAGAAGAAAACCAGGAGAGAGGCTGACCCAGAAACCAAGTTAGGGCCCAGAAGGAGGAAGTGGTGAGGTCGAAAGAATTACGACAAAAACATGGCAGTCACTGGGGGTCTTGACAAGGGCCATTTCAGTGGTGCCAGGAAGCCAGGGACCTCAACAGTGGGTAGAGAATTCATTCTAGAAATTTGGGTGGGAGGGAGAAAGGAGAGGTGGGGCTGTAGCTGGGGGATATGAGAGAAGGGGAGTTTTTCATGTTTATTTTTTATGCAGAAGGGAATGATTCAAAGAGAAGGGGAGGCATCAAGGCAGCAGAAAGGAGAAAGAGAGGCTATGCCAACCAAGGACTGAAGTCCTTGGGAAGATGGGAGAGGGTCATCCCACAGGAGACAGGAACTGGCATTTGTCAAGATGAGAGATATCTAGCATTTCACGTGTGAAGGAAAGGAGTTAAAGTTTATTCAATTTAGCGGTGAGAGAAAATACTTCTTGCTTCTTTCCCTCCAGGTGGTTTGTGTTTATAGGTGGGCGTGGGAGAAGTCTCCTTTAACCGCAAGATTCCTGGCAGTGGAATGAAGCCTGCCTGAGCTAATCAGAATTTCAAAAGGCTTATTTAGATGCACTTTATTGTATCAAAAGGGCATGGGTTTGGTGTGGGCTGTTTACCACTATCTAGGTCGCACTTATTAAAATATAGAAATCTGAGCTCTCTTTAATCCATAAGATGAAAGCAATTATTTCCAGACAGCAGCGGAAGTACAAAGGAACATTCCATCAGCGTGGCCTCAAAAATGTAGAGCTAAAAAAAAAAAAAAAAATACAGCGAGTGTTACAGTCAAGTAGTCCAGGAAGCCAGTGCGACACACTCTACTCTGTTTTTGTCCAGCTTTGTGAAATAATGACCTAGTCTTTACCCACACTCACTAACAGAAGAGCAACCAGTCACCGTCGGGAGTGAGCGTGACGGGTGTTGTACTCCTTGGACATAGCACGGATCGCTGGAAGTACACTACTGCTGGTGAAATTCATCTTCCAGAGAAAAAGTTATCTGGGTTTTTTAAACCTTGTATTTCTCCTCAAAAAGCAAGGAAGAGATATCCAAGGAAACAGAAAAATATGCCGAGAAAGACATCGTTTCTAGTTGATTCTTGAGTGCCCCCCGTGAAGTTGGTGTGAATATGCATTGCACAAACGAAGGAACGGAGAGGCTTCCACGGGTTTGAGGAAACAGGGAAAGTGCTTGCGATCTTGCGTCATGAGTAGCGCTCCCTTCAGAATCCAACCTGTAGCTTCCCCGTCCTTCCTGTAATTTCCTTCGGCATTTAAGCAGTTGATCTTTGTTATAAGTTCACAGGCTCTCTTTCCAGAACTCTCTAGACATTTCCTGTTCTCTGAACACTGGCTACCACTCTTTGCCCCTCCTCCTCACCAGAGGATTCTTACTCTTAAATTTGCCCCAACAGCAATTACCACTTTCCAGAACACATTAATTAACGCTAGTTGAACAGAACAACAAAAAATAATGTGTCTGCTCTGGGTTAGGTAAGCATTGACATGTTGCCCTAGGGGGGAACCACAAGCCCAATTTGGTTTTTCTGGACTCCGTGGTCTCCATGCCCTCCCAGATCCAAGTGAGGCAGAGGGCCCAGAGGAAGCCATGGGGTCCAGTCTGCTTTCCTTGACCACCTTGCTCAGGACATCCTGCAGCACCTGGGAGATCACGCACCACTCAAGTTTTCAATGAAGTTTCCAGGGCCTTGTGAAGGGTGAGAATGAGTGGAGAAGTCTGGGAGGGGCCCGTCGGCTGAATACCAAGAGGAGTGGGGAGCCTGCCAGCAAGCCCTAGAGGGTGACTCAGTGGGAAACAACTTTATAGAGAAGGGTGATGAGTAGGGATGTGGCCAAGAGAGGCGTGAGGAGAAGACGCCTTCGACACATTATAAAGTTAATGTGGCATGGCGGTTTAGTCAGCATTTCTCCTGGTTTGTACTGAGATCTCTCCTGGCCCAGCTTCTGCTTACAGTCCAGCTCTGAACCCTGTGGGACCCTTGCTCATAAGGGGGCTTCTCAACCATCCCCGAGAGAGCAAAGGAAATCAGTTGCCTTTGGAGCAACTGATATCTTGAGGGTACATGGTGACCACAAAAACAAAGAGTTGTGTTTGTGGTTTGGAATGTCATTCCCACTGTGAGGATGCGGGTAATCCTGGGTATGCAGAAGTTTGCTTGTGGTTGAATGTGGGACAGATTACAAACTCTGGCATGTGTTTCTAAGAAACACTGATACCCTTTCCTTTGGGGGTTATTATTAGACCAAAGATGTCATGGGAGGAAAACCCCAACCATGCTGATGGCCGCAGACTAGTCCCCGTCAGCTTGGCTGTTCGGGAACACCGGCGCGAGCCGCTGAGCCAGTCGGCCAGAGAGGCCGCGGGCCACGGGCTCTGCTGTGTCCTGAGTACAGCAACAGCTCCAAGTGGCCAGTGTCAACTACATGCAAGATATGACCTCCCTGCTTAGCCTCTGTACCAACTAGAGAGTCTCATCCAGAAAGAGTTGGGTGGGTCCCAGTCTAAATCATAAACCCTACTTTAATACTATTTTTTAAAAAAGCCTTAATTGCCAAGAAATGACTATGTTATTGCCTGTTTGTATAGGGGGCAAGGGGAGATTGTGGAACAAGGGTGGGGGACAGGCTTCTTAATGTTTACCTTTTTATATCTTTTTGGATTTTTGAACCGTATGAGCATATTATGGATTTTTTTTTTTAAATAAGAAGAAAAAAACCTCATTCTCCCAGCAAGTTTCTTCTAGCCAAGAATTTCCGAATGGCGTTTCTTAAAGTTGCCTAGAGTACAGAATTCACACCCATAGATCTTTATCAGGCATGTGCTACATGCCCTTGGCCTTTGATTCAAGGTGACTGCCTCCCAAAAGCCAGGGACTCCTGCATGACAAGCACTGAATATAGGCTAACGTCCCCAGTTTCCATAATCTCGTGGCCCCTGAGAAAGATGTGAAATGAGATAAGATGATTCCCTATATCCCCAATCCCAAAGGGGGACCCCAGAGAGGTAGAAGGGTCTTTTGTAGACTGAGGGGAGGAGTAATCAGCAAAAGCCCCCCCCACGTCTGACACAGACATACCCCACTTTCCGCTGGCGACCGTATTCTGGGCTTATTTACCACCACAGCCATGAGGGGCTATGACGGAGTGTGAAGGAAAGCTGTGTGCCTCCAGATGCATTTTTTTTAAATGATTAATTTCTTTCTAGAACCTTAAAGTAGTTGAAAAAATATTCAAAGATTGCAAAGTGGGTGTATTAAAACTGACATTATTTTAAGTTTAAATATTTGACTTACACCCAAGTAGAATTTACTATCATTTTAGCTCTGCTTAAATTAATTAAAAATTATTTAAGATTGTCACTTAGTCCAAAGCAATTGTCAAACATGGCAATTCCCTCAATTAAAAATGAGATAAGCAAAGAAGCATATTTGGAAAATACCCAAACGGAGTTTGCTTCCACTAAGGCTGGGGGCACACATTTTTCCTTTTGCCTCAGGCTCTAATACGGCTCAACCTGGCACTGATTTTTTTAATTTAAAATTTGGATATTTTGTTCATCATGGATCTTTTGTGGCATTTTGAGAGCATAATTCTGATTTTTAAGAAATACGGTGTTAAAATATTATTTTTCTTGATTGCTGAGTTTTTTGATGTCCCCTCAAATTTTGCACTGAAGGTAAGTACCTCACCCTAGTTCTGGCCCAATTAACCACAGTGGCCCAAAGGTGACCTTCACCCTATGGATTTCTTCCTGCATCACTGCTGTCAGACTTGCATCTTCATTCAAATGGTACCCAACTCAACAGTCCTCTCAATGCCCATGACTGAGGAGCCATTTTCCCTCACAGAACTTGTTTCTGCATTATTCTCATTATTCAGAGCCCTAAGTCCTGGAACCTGCCCTGGTAATTCTCTATTTTCCATGCATAAAGCTACTCAGAGAATCACCAGCCGTTGCCCTTCAGCCTTTGGCTAGATGGAGTCTACAAATGTAATTCTCTTAATCTCTTGCAAGGCCCTTAATCATTTGTAACGCGCTCTGCCTGATCCAGTGTCCTGATGGAACCACATCCTGATGAAGCAGGGTAACAGGAAGGAAGAGTGACCCAACGATGCATGAACAACTAACACCCAACTCCTTCCAACGGTCCCCGTTCCTTCTCCCGACACCACGTGGGACAAGGGGCATTCTAGTGACTCCTTTTCATTTCCCCAGCTGACACCCTTCCCCCCTCCAGATGTCTACCAGCTGGAAAAGAGGGGTGGACAGTTGTTTCCTTTGTAAAGAGCTACAGTATGAATATAATTTTCCACATGCTGACTCATGGGACTGGCGGAGCCCCGGGATCCAGTACACGGTTCCACTCCTTTGCCGACTTCGAGGGTAGGGTGGGGAACTGACTTTGATCTAGTAATTTGAGTTACTCTTTGCCTCCATTATTCCCACAAAAAGAACACTTACTCCCTTCTGCAGGCAGAAGACAGACTCAGTGACCTCTCTCAGTCTCCTCCAACCACAGGATTCCATCGGGCTATTATTAGAATCATCTGGACAGAGCTGCAGTGTGACACGAGGCGTCTGGGTGTGCAGAACCAAATGAAAATGTTTATGGGTGTTCCGGCACACCAAACCACCTCTGATTGTCTTTCTGGTGTCACCCAACTTTACTCGGGCTATTTCTCTGAGCATTTCTTTCCAGTAAACGCTTCTGCTTCTTTTCCTCAGTCTGTTCGTTTCTTTCACCTTTCTCTCCTGTTTTCCCTCTTCACTAGGTTCCACTTGCACGAAGGCAGGAAGCCTCATTCCCGCTGGTACCCACCACCACGCCCGGAGCGTGGAGTGCAGCAGGAGGCGAGAAGGTGGGCTTTGCCACCGGACAGTCCTGTTCGGATCCCAGCCCTGTTGTATGCTAGCTAGATGGGCAATCGGGTGGATTACCTAATCTGTCTTTGGGCCCCAGAATTCTCTTCTATAAGATGGGATGATAATATGTGACTCACAGAATATTGCGGGGATGATAGCCGGTCGAGGGCAGAGCACAGTGTCAGCATCGAGCGAAGACAAAAATATTAGCTGTTGAGTACATAAACGAGCCTTTGCATGATAAAAAATAGCTACCCCAGAAATGCATGAGTGTGTTCCTACTGCACAAATTCAAGAATACAGAAGTCCACAGAGGGAAAAATGAAAGAGCCCTTTCAGTGACTGCCCCTCCCCTCTCCCTGCCTTCCTCTGCGTTAATAATAGTTCTTTCTTTCTTTGTCTCTCTTCTTGGGGGGAAGAAGGAGTTAATTATCTGATATGTGAATTTGTTCTTACTTTAAAGATCCAAACGTTCAGAAGCATACCACCTCCCCAAATTTGAAGATCCCCTTCATCACCTCTTTTCTCTTACTTCTGCTTCTGGAGGTGACCACTCTTGCTAGAGAGTTTTCTCATCTCTATTCTATAATTTACATATATGTAATACACACACACACATACACATTTAGGCTTTTTAAAAAATACATACATCTTTCAAATATTTTTATGTTGCAGAACTCAACTATGTTTACTGCCCTGAAACTGTTTTTTCTTACTTAGCCAAGTGTTTTCAACATCTTTCCATTTCAGTACACATAGATCAATTAAATTCTTTTTAATGGCAATATAGTGTTCTGTAATGACATATGTACTCTGACTTACTTATTTCCTATTGGTGGATATTTAGGTCATTTACAAAATTTCACTGTCATGTAAATAAATACTTTTAACCTCTGCAGGCTGAACACCAAGTAACATCTTTGCCGTCATCCACACTGGCAGCTGTCCCCAGTGTGGCCTTGAGGCAGTCAGCCCCTCTACTGTCAGGGAAGCACCGTGCTGGGTCTGAGCAAGGACCTTACGAGGCGTCATTCAATCCTTGCACCACCCCACCTAGAGCCATGCTGGTGGCTGTCATCAAGGTCCAGTTCCTTGGGGAGCCCAGACAATCTAAGTGTCCCACAGTCAGAAAACAGGAAAGGCAAGATGCCCTCCCACTGGGTTTGCTTCTTTGAAAGCCTGGCCCAGGAATTACGAGTGATAAACAATTTGTATTTCCCTGGTATTTGAAGATTTTAAAAGTGAGCAAATGTAGATTTTAAGCATGAGTCACTGCCCAGGAGCATCCACTACAAAACCCAAAAAGGAACATCACTGGAGTGAAATGCTGACACGACAGCAGATGGTAGAGCGGTGTGATGAGCACGTGTCCACACGCCGCAGGTTTCCCATAAAGCTCTGTTGAATGAATGGGGCTGGAGGTGGAGGGAGGATGAGGCCTTGAGAAAGCTTGAGCAGAATAAAGATCTGGAGCGGCCAAGAGAGCATCATGGGTGCTAACATCTGAGGGTTCCCCCACACCGCAATTCCCTCCCCTGAGAGCCCTGGGATCAGGGGCCGACGGGCACAGGAGTTGAACTAGGAACAGTGGAAGCATTCTCCACATGCAGGAGATGGCACGAGCTACTGGACACGGGAGAGGCAGCCCAGGCTACAGCGGTTCTCCAGAAACGTCAAGGACCATACACATATTAAGAAGGCCATGAAGAGGCACCCAGAAAGTTCCAAAGTACCATCAGGAAAATGGCACACCTGAAAGGGTTTAACCGAAGAGACTTTGGTGATGATATTGTTGATGGCAGTGGGCAAGGTTAAAAGAACCACAAAAGGGTCTAGTCTCTGTGGGGAGCCATCATTTCCCTGAGGCCTAAAGGAGGTGAGGGGAAGAAATGGTTTTACTGGAGCCCCCCCTGCAGAACAAGGGCAACCTCATGGAACTGTGGCCACAGAGGACCCCAGCCACAGCCAGGACCTCAATCAGGAAGAGGAAGGAGAATAACTATCCAGACCCCTCTCTCTCTTCCCATCCCTGGATCTTCTGCGGACTGCAGTGAATCCCAGTGGCCAAACCCACCAGGAAGCCCAGCAGGGCTCAAAGGGCAGGGGATGGATCTGGGCAGGGGGGTGGGGAAGAGATTCAACATGGCCAGTCAGCTTGGGGTTTCAGAGGTGGGGGTGAAAGGCAGCAGCCTGAGCTCAGGTGGGATCTGGCTCAGCCACCCTAAGTGAGTCCCCAAAGCCCCGGCTACACTGCCAGCTTCCTGATGCCCACTGGTTTGCATGGACTGACCTTGGCAAAGGAGCCAAACAAATCTCCAGGATAAAGGTGCTAAACCGTCTGCAGGGGTGGTAGACCACTTCCAAGTCCGTCTAGAAAAGTGAAAAAGTGCAGGTTACCTAAGAAAGCCTGGGTTCATGTCCCTGGCACTTTCCTGCAACGGGGTGAGGGTGATTTTTGCAAAGTACCAAGGAACCAGGAACACAGCTGAAAAGAAATCAAAACATCTGAATACCTTGGCCTTGAGATAGATAGATATTCCTTTTGAGATAGGGGCCCACCTCATTCTGACCACTGCAAAGGACAGAGAAGACTTCTGAGGCATTAGGGATAGAAGGAGGCCTTGCTTCTCCCCAGGAGGAAGTCTTGCCAAGCAGAAAGATGAAGCATACTGCCAAGTCCAGGAAGACATTCTCAGGGCAGTGGTGGTGGGCAAATTTTTATTCCTGCTCCATAAAAGAGAATGGAATGACTGAGTACGTTAAGGATTTGTTCTCAGCTAGCACACCAGCAGTTCTCGAACTCACGCGCTATGATGTCCATTCTTCATTGGTTTGCCACGGAATTTTGATTAATATGTACAATTTGTTTTTGCTAAAATTTAGAATGTGTATTACTAGAGTCCTATCTGGCAGATAAGATGTTTTGTCACAGAAATTTTCCAATGTCACGCCGAGTACAGTTTATGGCAACTAAGAGGTACAGGGCATGACATAATAACCATCTAGCACTGAATGAAATTTGTGGATTTACTAAAACATGGGAGAAAACACAGGCCAGAATAACCTCGTGGTTAAACATTGAGGTTCTGGAGCTAGAGTCCCTGGGTTCAAATTCTGGCTCTTACTAGTTATGAGCTTATAGGTGAATTTCCTCAGGGATAACATAAGGGTAATTCTACTCACCCCTGTAGATTGTTAGGAAGATTGTAATATTTGCAACATGCTTAGAACATCACTAGCACGTAAATATTAGCATCACCTGCTAAATTACGCTATCCTTCATTCACTATTCACTCAAATATATATTGAATATCTATTATGTTCGGGCATTATGCTCTGGGGATAAGTTGTAAGAAAAAAAAAGACATCACTTGCCCTCATGGACTAGAGGCAGAAACAGGAATCAGTAAACACCCAAACAGATATGGAGTCGAAGCTGCGTGAGCGGCGGTGCTTGGAGCCAGGAGAGCTGGTAATGACTCGTCGGGGGCTGGCCTTCCCGAGGACATTTACATGCGATCTGATGGGTTCACCAGGTAGATTCACAGTAAAGATGGCCACAAAGACCAAATATATATTTCTTATTATAGATCACAATATCGCAGGCAGGTAAGCCTAGGAGCAGACACATCTTGAAAGTGTTGTAGATTCTGGGGGAAAGGGTGACAGACAGCTGGACAAAGACGCTGGTGGAAACAAAATGAATGGGAGACGCCATTTTCCCTTCTCAGAAGCACCTCTGAAAGGAGAAGGCCTCCATGCCCCGCCGCCTGGCATGGGCTACATGCCGAGAAACGTAACTCAGACCAGGGCAAACCCGTCAACAACGTCTCAGCACCCATGGCTCCCGAGCGGGCATCAGAGGACTTTCGGAAGAGGAGCACGTGTTCTTCCCTGGATGAAGTCTGTTTTCTGTCTTGGAGCGTTTCACCGGGGGCAGGTATGCTCTTTACGGGGCTGTAGGCAGGAGGTCTGAGGGTGCAGGCCGGCTGCTCGGGCGTGTTGGACAGCCCCTCCTCCAGCCCCCAGGGGCTGCGAGATAAACCCTGCATCCACGTGTGGCTCATTGAGCGTGTGCTCCTGCCTCCGGCTGAACGTACCCGGAGCACGGTGTGGCAGATAGGAGACAGCTCTGGGGTTGGAGATAAACAGGGCTAGAATTAATAAGAGAACTGATACTGGGAGCGGGGGGCTGGGTATGACGATTGTACCCCACCCATCACTGGATGAAGACTCACTGTAAGAGAGGGAGATGTGCGGAGGGCTTGTGTAACTCTGTCAGCCAGTTAGCACAGTGCCTGGCACGTTCTAGATGCTACTCACTGCTATTACTTCCTCCTATGCGTGTCTGAATAATTTTGCTTCATCTAAGATCTTGGGTAAATGCTTTGGGTGTTAACTTTTGGAGGGGGGCATACTTCTTACCCAGCAGCTGGCTCTTTCGTGGCCCCTGAGGCTTGCAGTCATCCTGGGGTCTCCTTGCCTCAGAAGAAAGTCAATCAGAGGCTCCCCAAACACCATCATTCCCTCACATACAGCCTGGCCCACACCCAGAGTAATCACTTTATGTTTCTCTCCTCTCCCCATGGCTCTCAGATTGGAAGGATCTGGGAGAACCTGTCAGAGAGGAACCACCAGCCCAAGGGGACACTGCTGCTTCCTGGAGGAGGCTCCTGCCAGGGATCCCCTAGCTCTTTGCAAGGAGCCACCGCGGAAAACCAGCCTGCCCTGGGTCTATAGTAGCCTCAGAGATTTTTAAACCAACCACCAGCTGGAAAAAATTTTTGGCTAAGTCCAAACTTAGCAGATAAACTAAAAATAATAAGAGCCTACTGGATACTGAATGTTTGTTATGCACCACTACAATTGAAGCACCGCGTTCTTACAGGGGCCTTCTGAGGTGGATGCTACTAGTATCCCCATACTAATGGGGAAACTGAGGCTTAAAGAGCTTAAGCGCCTCCTAAGTGAATAGAGTAGGAGTCCGACCTCTGGGCTCATGCTGAAGACCGTATTTATCCAGCTTTTTCCCAGAAACGACTTAGGCCCTTTGGGTTTCTCCAGCTCCCCTTTCCCTATTCCTCCGAGCACACTGCAGGATCGTTAACAGGAGATTGTGTTCGCCTCCTCTACCACCTCGCCTGGCATACAGTAGGCACTTTACACGTGCACGACTCTCCCCACCCCCCACTGCTTCTAACGCCAGGGCATTACTCTGGTTAACAGTTGAGATCCCATCTTTCACATGTGTCTTCTTTAACTGAACTCATGGCTCTTGGTAAGAGGTGGGTTAAAGGAATATCCACTTATCTTTTTATCCAGTGAGACTCAGAGAACGCCTACCCTGCGCCAGGCTCAGTGCCAGAAGCTGGAGATAAAGACATGAACAAAACCCCTCTCTTCTCAGAGCTGACACCCTGGTCCAGGGTGAGAGACAAGCAAATGGCTTGTTTTCATAGAGAATGATGGGGGTCAGCACCTGGGTTTGGGGGACACAGGATGGAGCAGAGTCATCCAAGAAGGCTTCCTGGAGTCAGTGTCTGAGCTGAACTCTGATGTGCAAGTGAGTAAGAAGAGGAGGACATTCCAAGTAGAGGGAATAGTGCAAACACACAGTGAAGAAATAAGCAAGAATAAATAAAAAGCCACGACAAAAAAAAAAGCAACCATGAGTGGCTAGACCAGTGGTTCTCAACAGGGGTGATTTTGTGCCCCACGAGACATTTTACAACATCTGGAAACTTTTCTTTCTTTTTCTTTTTTTGCTTATCTTCACTGCATACGTGTGTGCACATCTGCTATTGGCATCTAATGGGTAGAGACCAGGGGTGCGGCTAAATACCTTACAAAACAGAGACAGCCCTCACCAAGAAAGAATCCTGCCTGGCAGATGCCAGTAGTGCCGACGTTGGGACACTCCGGCCTCGATCACCAAATGTCAAGAGTCTCACAGCACCTGGATGATTAAAAACTTCATAACGCTAGTGCACGAACAGATAGAGCAGTGGAACAGCTTCAGAGGAATTTAAATGTATTTAGTATATGAGAAAGGTCACCTACCAAATCCAGTGACGAGCTGATAAGTGGCATCGAGATTCCTGGACAGCCACTGGAAACAAAAGTCAGCTGGAGCCATACCTCACACGATCTACCAGAATAAACTCCAAATGGATTAAACATTTACAGGGAAACAAGCAAACCAACCAACCAACTAACCACAAAAGTACCAAGAGAAAATGTGGGAGAATTCTGTAACAATCTGAGAGTGGGAAAATCCTTCCTAATTATGATTCAAAAACCACAAGCTATAAAATAACAAATTGATAAGCTTGCTAATAGAGGTAAAAAAACAAACAAGCAAACAAAAATGTTCACAGCTTGTGCGTGCCAAACAAAGGAAACTTTCATAAGCAAAGTAAAAAAACAAATGAAAACCTGGAAAGAATGCGCACAGTTCAGCAAAGGGCGAATCTCCTGAAATTTTAAAGCTACATGAACAAATCTCTGAAGAAAAGAAAATATGAGCAAAGGGTATGAAAAGATCCCTCCCAGGAGAAAGAGAGATACAGTGGCTTTTGAATATAAGAAAAGATGTCCAACCGCCGTCATGATAAGAACAACGCACAGTAAAAACGCTGAGATGCTGTTTTGTGTTTTTATTAAACCTCCCAGGCCGGCAGAAAGCTGCGTGTGGAAACACGGTTTGCTGCGAGGACACAGACGGTCCCACACACCGCTGGGGGCGTGTCAGCTAGATAGCCCCTCGAAGGCAACTTAGCAATATGTATCAGAGTGCCTATGTCTTCTGACAGAGCAATCCTGCATCTCAGAGCTTTCCCTACAGGTGTATGTATCCGCTACGCGTCCGGAGTAACATATGCTGACGACTAGAAATTGCAGCAAAAGATTAGAAACGACTTAAACGTTCCTTTAGCGAGAACTGGTTAAATACACCAGGGGTCGACACATGAGCCCATGTGGCCTCTGTCTGCTTCTGTAGGGCCTGCAGCCACGAACGGGTCCAACATTTTTAAACGGTTCAAAAAATTGAAAGAAGAATGATTATTTGTGACACATAAACATCACACAGAATTCGAATATCAGTGTTCACGAATAAAGTTTTATTGGAACACAGCCATGCCCTTTTGTGTGAACACTGTCTACGGCTTCTTTTGCTCTACAGCAGAGACCTGAGTAGTACCCACAGAGACTGGATGTCCCACAAAACGTAAATGTTACTACGCGCCTCCCCCCCCCCCCGCCCCGTGCAATTGAATACTGCAGAGATACAAAAACAATCGAGAAGTTCTTCATGTCTCGCTATATTATTATTGAAGTTTTAAAAAAGCAGTTGTAGAAAGTGTGAATTCCTGTTATCATTTGGGTAAAAAAGGGGAGGATATAGTTGTATTTTATTGATTATGCGTAAAAATTATCTGGATGGAAATATATGACATGAACCAACCATGGTTATCTTTGTGTCTGTGTGTGTGTGTGTCAACATGTTACCTACTTGAAAAAGTTAATCAAAAATTATTTTAAAAATTACACCATGCTCCAGTACACCAGCACAGGTGCTTGGGCCTGGCTGCAGCGGAGCTGGGGAGTGGCATCTGGATGGTGATGGGGCTGGAGATGTCTGTAAAGCCTGATCGAGTTTGCATTTTTGCAAATCCTGAGGCCAATCAGGAGCTCTAAAACAATGCAATTCTGGAAACCAGAAAAGGGCGGGTGGAAGAAGCTTGGGTGGTTAGAGAGAGAGGGGGACCTTTTTACTATACATCCTTTTGTTGGATTTATTCACGTGTTTTCACCTCCATGTGCATTTATTTCCTATAAAAATGCCATTGTTTATTTTGAAAAGAAAAACCTTTCAGGGAAGGTGTGAGGAGGGCCTGAACTGGTGGTGATGGTTATGGGATGGGAGAAAGGGGGAAAGTCAGAAGCCCAGTTACCAGGACTCGGTGGCTCAGTAGAAGTAGGGGTGGTGGGCCTAGAACTCGGCCCCCATCTCTGAGGACCCGGGGAACAGAACCTTGTGGGGAGGAGGGCCGGAGGGTGGAAGGTTTGCCTGCCTTGAGGTGATTTCCGGGGCCACAACGCAAACCTTCAGGAGGCACAAACCATCACCCGTCTACTCTGGGCCTTTGGTTCCACTTTGACCCCAACAAGCTGTCTCCAGCCTGGACAGGATCTAGGGGCAAGCCCTATCTTATGCAGATGATAAGGCCCAGCCAAAGCCACCAGGAATACTGAATACTGACCGGGTCCCTTCCTCCCACCTCCTCTCAGTGCCCCTAGCCCCTCTCCTCATTGCCCTAAAGGGAAGCTCTGCATGCCCAGGCTCTGATACTGGGTTTCTGGACTCTTGCTAGGCCTTTTCTTTCTATTTGTGTGTATTATCCTTGCCCCAGTGACATTGCACCAGAAAGTCTTTGAGGCAAAGACTAAAGGTCTTTGTGACCTCACGGAGGCACACCATTTCTTTCCATATGGTAGGAGTGCACAAATGTGCTGATTGGCTGATCGATGGGGACCCCCAGTCATCTCAGCAGCCCTGCCAAGGCACCTGCCCTCTGACTCTGCGGAGCCCAGACTCCCAGCACAGGAAAAACTCCCCCAGGGCCTAGAAGTCAAGGGTCTGCTCAGGCATTCCTCTCCCTCCAGTGGTTCTCCACATTCAGCCCTTCTTTGCCCAGATGGTATCAGCCACATGGAAACCCATTAGCCAAGAGCTGTATTTAAGCAAGTGTTGTGTTTGGACATCAAAGGAAACGTAACAGTGGAAATGACAATAAACAGCAACGCTCATCATTTCAAAGAGACAACATCAGTGCCTACTGTTCCAAAGAGACCCTGGAGTGTCAGTCACTTTATCTGCAAACACAAACTGCAAGTCACCTGCCTCTTCAGGTATAAAGAGAGCTCATAATGCTTAGAAAACGAAATCACTTTATAACTGCCACTTACTGTTATTGTTCATACGAGCTTTGGGATTGCAGCAGTAAGGATCCCGGTCTGCTCTCCACATAAATGAGGGTGTACTCTCGGTACAGTGGAATTAAACAGGTATTTAAGGGCAACGGCAGCCCGGATGTCCCGACAGAAAATAAACCCACAACTCAGCTCCTCGGGGACACTGAAGCTGCTCTCACTCTGAGGGCGGGGCCTGGAACGAAGTGGCCTTTGGTCCAGGGTCAAAGTCCTCCGCTCTGCCCCAGCGGGAAGGGCAGAGGCTGGGCAGTTCTCACAAAGGAGCCTCAGGGACCTGGCTCTCCACCACCCCCTCATCCAAAGGGAGAAAGGTCCTTTCCTTCCCCCTCCTCTGGGCAGAGCAGAAGTGGAAAAGGGTTACTTATTCCTAACGTTATTTATAGCTCAGCAAACGACTGCTAGGTCTCCAGCCTCAGGTCTGGGAACTGCCTTCTGCAGCCGCTCCGGGGCGGGGTCCCAGTTAGAAGCAAAGCCAGGGGCGATCTCCTGGTGGCGCTTTCTGCTCATAGTATAAACTGCAATCACCCCCTTACCACCACCCTAGGTCTCTGGGGAGGAGAGGACCTCACCGCAGAAACGTTTGTCCAGAAAAGGGTGCAATGGTAGAACGGCCCGGATAACGTGGCGTCCAGCGCCATCTAGCGTCTGCTTCGGGAATTGGTGTGCATCCCGCTCTTCTGATGAGGTGTTTTTTGCGGGGGGGGGGGGGGGGGGGGGGGGGGGGGGGGGGGGGAGTGGTACTGGTTCTAAACAGGAGGGGGACTGAAATGAGGAAGCACGTTCCCTGTGGATAGGGCTGTCCTCGTGCCCACGATGAGGGACTAGGGTTTTGGTAGGAGAAGCTGAAAAGCTACAACCCTAATGCGTCACAGACGGGGGCGTTGAGTGAGGGCATGGGGGAGTCTTTCTCTTGGAAGGAAGCTGGGGTGACTCACAAGTAATATTTAGAGTCTTCGTCCCAGAAGATTGGCTTGGGTTTGTCTGCTTGAATATTTTTGCTCACACTAAGAAAAAAACACAAAAAACACTGGTGCTATTTTATGACTTTTATGCTTTTCAAACTAGTTTCCCAGCACTTGCCCGGGGCCAGCATCTGGGCTATTTACAAAAGTACTTGCAAGCTGTTCATCCCTGAACCCACTCCTGCTCCTTGTTTATGCCTGTGTGGACCAAGCAGGCCCCTTTCCTTACTGTCCTGCTTCCTGACTGCCTCAAAACCTCTGCTAATCGAAGTCATCATTTGCTATTTGCTTTATATAGTTAATTTAAAATTCAGAACAGCCCAGAGAGTGTATATTGGTATTCTCGCTTTATACATGAGAAAACTGACCCTGGGGGAGGTTAAGCAACTTCCATAGCATATTCCATCTGGGGGTAGCCAGCGATTGCAGAGGAAGCAACAACATCCAGGAGGTTCTAGAAAAGATAAACATGGCTCTAGCTTAGAGGACACTTCCTACTCAGGACCCGTCCTGTGACCCCAAGCCTTGGCTGGCCTGTTGGTGTAAACACTCCCTCCTCCCAGCATCTGTCCTGCTGCCCCCACCCCGACGCAAACACTTCTGCAGCCTACGCTCCTCCACACTTGGAAACCACCCCAGAAGAATAATGAGAGCAAAGAGCAGGGATTTGGCAAATGTGCAGAATGCCAGGAGAATCATGGATTTGTCTCTAACTCCCTGGGCTTTGGCCTCATCCAGTGGAAAAATGGGAAAATTCCCTGCTGGCTACTCCCTTCCCTTCCCTCTTGACCCCCTCCGCCGTTCTCCACCAAATAAACACACCTCCAGAGCAAGGTTAAGTAAGGTCACTCTGGATTTCTCTGAAACAAAATTGGTGCTTAAATATACGGATTTAGAAATAAAATTGAAATGGGGTAACACTGCAGTGGAATGCAGACTCCAACCTCCACAACGGAGTAAATGTTCAAGCTACCGGCAGCCCATGGGAAGAGGTTTGGGGTAATGGAAGGAGCACAGGATTAAGAGACCTGAACTTAAATCCCCACTCTGTCACCCCCAGCTGAGTGACTTAGGGCAAGTCATTTAGCCTCTCTGGGCCTCAGTCTCCTCATCTACACAATGAAGCCATTCTTTTCTTACCTGCGAGGTAACAGATGAACGAGGGCTTTGTAAAGCCCCGTAGGGTGGGAGGTGCCCTATGTAGGAAGAGCATTAGCAGGATTTAGGTAGGAGTTTTTTGTTTTTTTTTTAAGATTTTATTTATTTATGTGACAGAGAGACAGCCAGCCAGTGAGAGAGGGAACACAAGCAGGGGAGTGGGAGAGGAAGAAGCAGGCTCCCAGCAGAGGAGCCTGATGTGGGGCTCGATCCCAAAACGCCGGGATCACGCCCTGAGCCGAAGGCAGACGCTTAACGACTGAGCCACCCAGGCGCCCCTAGGTAGGAGATTTTTTATCCACTTTCCCCTTTTCCCTTTTCCTAACTCGCCCGACATCTGTCTCATTCTACAACATGGACATTAAGTCACACGCATACACATACTCCCATGGTCCCTGTGGGCTCACCACTGTTTTAGAACTAATGACCTTGGGAAAAAGCTTTTCCAATAAAGACCCAGAGGTCCCTGGTTCTTTCTTTCGGGGAGGCAGGAAAAGCAGAACCAGGAAGGTGCATGGCAGCATCCGTTATTTGCAAGAGGAAGGCCTCGAAAGGCTGTTTCCTCTGGTATCCACTAATAGGGATGGACGTTTGAGGTTGACACGGAGGGGAACCACCCCCAACAGCCCCGCAGAGCTGGTGCGGTCAAGGGGAGAGGAACACGACCCCGAGAAGGAGCCGTTAGGGAGACGGAGGTTGAGTTTGGCATGTTCTCCCTGGTGGTAAAGCCAGTTTGAAAACCTCTTGATTTCTTCACAGGCTCCATTTCTAATTTAAGATGTCTCCACCCGGTTTGGCAAACTCTGTGCCTCTCCACCAGGGAGGAAATAGCTTGATAAGAGAGGCTCGGGGAGAACAAAGGCCTCATTAGGATCAATCACTTACTCTGGGTACACATTCCCAAGAATCTCTATTGATGATCTCGGGTTCAAATGAAGTGGTAATTAAGGATATAACGCAAACGATCTTCAGCTTAGTAACTCCCCTTGTAATTGAAATTTACTAAATTAAGTCTGAGGTTTTTGAAACTAGGTCTTAAAAAAAAATAATCCCCGATTATCATTACCTCCTCTCCTCCCTCCCACCCATCCCTCCATAATGTAATTAGTTTAAAATAAGATCCATGGTATGATGACGGTGCGCTGCCTACAGATCTGTTAAAGTGGCACTTGCTCTCCGAGATGCTGAGCTCCTGCACGCAATCCCCAGGGAGCAAATGAGGAGAGGAGTCTTGCAAGAGGCAGACTGCTGGGGGTAACACAGGACGAGGAAATTGGACACGGGGCTGGCGGCACGATGCTGGACAAGGACAGATTTCTCCATGTCTCTCTTCCGTTCCTTTCCTCTGCATCCTCAGATCTAGAGTGAGCTGAGGATTGTTCAGAGGAAGAAGTAAACAGGTGTTCTGTTGGGGTTGGAGAAGAACTGGAATCTCTTGAGGCTCCTGACAAGGTGCGGATGGTGGGAGACAGAGGGGTTAGGGGACTTCGGAAACCCATCTGTTTTCTTAAAGGTCAGGGAGCCAGACTCAGACTGGAATAGCCCTGGGACGCTTCCGAATCCTGTCCTCTGCCACCGCATGTGACCATCACTGGCCTGAACTCCTTTCTCCTGACCAGGCCCAGCAGAGGGCCAGGCCCACCAACCTCAACCTACGTGAAAGAACTCCAGAGAAGGCAAGTGCTCAGAGACAGGGACCCAGGAGGTGGTCCAGCCTCTCTATCCTTATCCCCAGTTTGGTGCCCTGTCCAGACCAAAAAGAGGGCCGAAAGCTGTCCTGAGGACACCTGGCCTCCCAGAAGAGCACATTGGCTTGTTTTATTTAATGCAGATGAAAAGACCTATTTGTCTTTGAAATCACGCTCCCATCTCGCGAAGCAATAGCGGAACTGGTGTGGGAGATCAGGAGAGAACTTCCCACAGCCTGCCTCATTCATCCTCTTACCCCCTCTTCCCCGCCCTCCTGGCCCACAGCTTCTCGGAACTGTGAGGTACACACAGAAACACTTGGAGCTAACTGACCCCTCACATGGGGAAAGCCAAAGGCTGTGAGATCCCTCCGAGAACTCCGCCAACAGCAGCTCTCAGGCAGGCCGCACAGAACTGAAAGAAAATGCCTTCTCCCACGGACCCCACCCTTTCCATGTTGTGCGTGTGCCCGATTTCCCTTCATCAGGTCACATCACTAGTGTTCGAGACTTCAGCAAATGCCTCGCTGAGCCACTTTGGATGGCAGAGACAGGTAGCAGAATTGTTTCTGGAGAGCACAATAGGTGTATCTTCCTTTCATATATCAGATTTAAAAAAAAGAGAAAGACAATAGCAATCTTGTCTCCAGATCAGCTTGTACTTGTAAAACACTGCTCTGAACTTAAGGCAGGTGTGTCTACTGTTGGGTCCCTGTGCCCTGTGTGGGGCCGGGCACCTGGTGGGCCCTCGATAAACACTGGTGGAAGGAAGGAAGGAAGGAAGGAAGGAAGGAAGGAAGGAAGGAAGGAAGGGAGGAAAGACTCATTCTTGTTCAGAAACCTTCAGCAGCTTCTCAATGGTAAGGAAAAATGCCCTAATTCTAGAATCTGGCATTTAGGATCTGCAATCAGATGCCACGCCTGCCCAGTTCCCTAAGAGGCTTTCTGCATGCTGACCGCCCTAGACTCGTCATCACCATCACCTGGAGGCCTTGTTCACAGCCGGCTGGGTCAGTCATGCCCGAGTCCCCGAGCTAGTAGATCTGGGGTGGGGTGGAGAATTTGCCTTCCTAACAAGTTCCCAGATGATACTGCTTGCTGCTGGTCGGAGACCATGCTTCGCCCATACCACCCCATTTGCACAAAGGGCACCCCTTCCCCTGCACCCTACCGGTCAGTCAAGGTCCAGCTCCAATGCCACCTTGCCAAAATACTCCGCATGCCAGCAAACTGCTCCCCGCCCGCGCCCCTGCCCCGGCCCTCACGCACCTCCTAACGGCTGCAGCTCCCTGTGTCTGCAGAGACGCTGTCTGCTCAGCTGTCTCCCTCAGACCTCGCAGGTCAAAAGGTCCCGCTCACCTTCACCCGCAGCTGCTCGCGCTTCCATCCCGCTGTCCACGTTTTGGAATCCCACTCACCCTGCAAGCCCAGTGGCAACCCTATTCTTCTGCCTTTCCAAGCCGGTGGACATGGGGCCATTTCTTCTACTTTGTGAGTTCCCTCAGCTCATCGCTGACCCCCTCCGTCTGTGGAGGCAGATGCCGGCCTGGTACCTTGCCCCGCACCTCGCAGGACCTCATCCAGGGCAGTCCTGCGACCGCAGTGAGTTCAGATGTGCTGTTTGCCTGGTCGCACTCCATTCCATTCACTGAGACCTCTGCACTGGGCCCCGGGGCGTCTGGCAATGACAGCATGCTGGGATCGGTGTCCGTTTTCCAGTTTATATTCACTGCTCATGATGCGCTCTCTGCTTTCCTTCCGGCCACTGACCTGCACAGACAGCCGGGTGTCCTTCCTCGACAACACAGGGGAAAGGTTCCTATCATTACAACACAGTTCCAAGCTCTCCATGTGCTGTCTTTGAGACTTGGAAGTGTGACTTCGGGGGCAAGCCACATGATGGAGCTGCTCCTGGACACGTGTGAGGCAGATAAAAGATGTTCTGCAGCCTGCTCAAACGTCAGTGACGAAGAGGCAGGGACTGCACACAGAGTATCTCACTTCTCGGTTGTGGGCACCTGAGAGGGTACTGTCTCCGCCCCATCCTCCCGTCGCGGGAGCCTCCAGCTTCATATCCTCCCATCCTCATGATTTGAAGCGTGAGTTACGGAAACTCAACTCAGACTGCTTAAGCAAAAAGGGATCTTTTTGCTCACCTTTGCAGCATGGCCCAGGGCAGCTGATGGAATTGAATAAGGAGCTCTAGGAGCCTGGATTTAGGGACCAAGGCTGGTCCCCAGTATGCCGGGACCCTCTCTCTGTCCACCTGACTCTCATTTCTGCACAGTTTCGCATGTGGGCCTAACTCTTCCGTTGCAGGCAGGACACAGGGTACCGTGATCGAGCCAGTCTGGGTTCCCGCCCACCAGGGCCATGTGGCCTGGGAGGGGGGACTGTTCCCCAAAGGAGATACGGGTGGCAGACAGACCAAAACCAAACGTCCACTACAAATGGCTAGTAAGTGTCAAGGCTTTATAATATGCCAGGCATTGTGCGAAGTGTTTTACAGACATGATGTCATTTGATCCCCAAAGCTGAGTATAGGCCACAGGTCCTGTAGAAGACATTGGCCTGCACTGGAGGCTCACTAGCATTTAAATAAAAATTTAGAAAAGAAAAAAAAAGACAGTTGTCTGTCTTGTAAATGAAAAGACGTGACAGAAATTATACTTCTGTCCTTTCTGCCAGCTCCAGGGCTGGGTTTGGGATCCTCAGAAAATACGATTTATGATTATGAAATAAACATACGGCTTAGGAAGAAGGCCGACAAACCGCTGGTTAGCTCTGGTTGTCTCCATACGAGTAGCTTTGAGGCTAAGACTGTAAATGTTGTTTAGCCTCTTATAAATGTTGTTTTATGTTTCCAGTTGTTAATTCTGGATAATTAACAACTCTCTAGGAAGGCACCATCTCTCTGTGTATCCACATTGAAGGGAGATAAGTCTCACCATGGGAAATCAGAGGGGCTCCCCTACCTGTCCCATTCAGCCGAGAATACACATCTTTGGAATCATTTAAAAGCATAGACAATCCAATTAAGTCGGGAGAAGTCACAGGATTCTCCTTCCAGCCAGCAGACCTCTGCCACCTGGAGATGTTTTCATGGATTCTAGAACGCCTCCCAAGGAAGGACTCCTCCTCTCAGGCTTTATTTCTAGGACCAGTTCTTGCCTCTTTTTCCTCTAAGAAGAAACAGCCTTAAAGACTTGCTCACAACATTCACTAAGAGAAAATGGATCATAACAGACCCTGGTCACCCCCTGACGAAGTGGTCTCATGTCCCATGAGGGGTGGGGCTCCTTGGGTGCTGAGACTCTCCAGGCCTAAGGGCAGCCCCTCCAGTGTCCCCACTGTGCTTCACGCAGTCACAGACTCAGCCTCTTCTGCTCACCACTTCATCCCGACTCCCATTACGGTGGCTGACCCCCGAGAAGTGCCCAATAAATGTATTTTGAATCAATGATTCTCTTCTCAAGTGACGCCTCATTTAGCTACGGAAGTCAGTTGGTGGCATGGAGCCACTGTGCTGGACACTGTAATTACAAGCAGCGGGATCCTCCCTTCTTAGGTCCAAAGTAATGACCCAGCTTTCTCAAAGACACCTCCAGGTTTTCTCCCTGCTCACTCCTGAAAGTTCTACTTCTGGTTGTGACCAGTGTAAATGCCAACTCTTTAGGAAAATATTGTCATAAATTCTTCTGTAATATTCTGCCCTGCGTTTGTTCAATATAAAAGTTCTGACTACGGGCTTCAAATCTGGGGCAAAGAACGTTTAGCTGAAGTCAGGCGCCCAGAGTTCACCAGCTCTTTAACCCTGGTAAGAGCCAGTGGCTACTGAGCACTTAACCACGTGCCTGGCCCTTTTAGGCATGATCTCATTTACTCTTCAAGAAAATCCTACAGAAATGGTGCTATCGCCATCTCCATTTCACTTATGGGGAAAGTAGGGTTTCCAGAGCATATGCACCTCATTCTGTGCCACGTGGCCACGTGGCACTTGTAACTCAAAGGCTCGAACACATCTGTCTGACTTCAGCGCCAATGCTCACGGGTCACTCTGCGGCACTGCAAATTGCTCAACCGCCCCAAGGCTCCGTTTCGGCTTCCTTCAAATGGCGATAAAAAAATCACCTCATGGGGCAGATAAACATTGCTCCGCTGATGCAGAGCAGAAACTGTAAATTAGCATTGCTGTTGCTCCAATTCAAAGCAGAGAATTAGAAGCACTCGATTGATAAATGCTTCCCTCCCCCCGCCCCAGACACCCTTAGTTATCTTGCCAATGCCTCGTCCATCGGCAAGCTGTGCCAAACAACAACTTTGCGCCATTTACACAAAAATGAATAAGAGAGGGTCCTTGCCCTGGGGAGGCTCGCGGTCTTATGAGCATTTCCCTGGCTTCCTGAGGCTCAAGGTTGGGTCTACACCCTCACCCCAAGAGTCATGCCTGATGGTGTCTTGTTCCTCTGCAGGAAAGGTGAAGGTGAAGGTGAAGTTCGATCCTGATGGTCAGACCTCTAGGACAAGAGATTGAGAAGTCAGGGAGGAAGTGGAAATAAGGCCACACTGGCTGTGAGAGTCACACCCCAGGGAGGAAGGAAACTCTCTGCTCCTGCAAAGGATGATCAGTGTGTTAATGGGTTCAAATAGCCCTTCGCTTTCCTGGCCACATGACCTCTGGGAAATTACATAACCTCTTTCAGGCCCCGTTTCCTAGCCTCTTAAAGGGAGGTAATAGAGACAAATTAAAAAAAAAGTATTTATTTACTTAGAGCATGCATGCACAAGAGTGGGGGAGGGGCAGCAGGAGCGGGAGAGAGAGCATGTCAAGCAGACTCTGAGCTACTGATGTGGGGTCCCGTCTCCTGACCCTGAGATCATGACTCGAGCCGCAATCAAGAGTCTGATGCTTAACTGATGCCCCATGGGACAATTTTTGATAATATGTGTAAAGAGTTTACTTCGGTTGGTGGCCCAGAGGGAACTTTAGCTCATGTGCAGCCCAAGGCGGTGGGAGCAGTCGATACCTGCACCCGGGTGAGGAGCGCATGAGCAGATGTGAGGGGAGAGGGTGGGAGGGGAGATGGCAGCCAGTGCCTGGAAGGAGGAAAACGCTCAGGGAAGGAGGGAAGGAGGAGCACCCCCCGCCTCGGTGAATTGGGAGGGGGCTTTCGGAACCAAAGCCTCACTTGTCCAACACAGCCAAGATTTAAAAGGACCAAGATACCACATAATAAAGGTGAACGCTTTTTCCAACAATGAAAACTATAGTTTGTTTGTGGGCAGAGAATATCAGGTATTTTTGTTGTGCTTTCAAATTCATTATCTCATTAGATCCTCAAAACAACCCCATGAAGCACACAAGAAGAAAACGCTCGTGCCCATTTGACAGATGGTGAGATTGAGATTCAGATGAAGTCTCTTGAGGTACAGCTGTTTGATTCGGGTCACACCGTTAGGAGGAGGGAAACGGAAGTAACTCTGCGTACTTGGTTCAGGGTTCCACACCATCTTTCCAGGCAAATCTTTGCGGAGAAAATGGAAAAAATACAGATACATATCTGAATTACCTGGAGAAGCTTTGAAACTTCTAATTCTTGGGCACTCCTGATTCCATGTAAATAAGAATCGACATGTGCGGGAACCCAGGAAGCTCCCCCAGGGAAGCCGACGCAGTGAGGCTGGCATGGAGAATGGGCATCTGGAAGCCAGTAGCAGAAACAGTTTTGCTCTGTTTGTAGTTGTAAAAGGATTCAGGCACATGCCGGGCTCCAGCAAGCCCCTGGCTGCTCGTGCCAGGACAAATGCCATAGCGTACCATCTGGAGTTCCACCCATCAACAATGATGCCTCTCCTCCCCTGCCCAATCCACCCTCCAACTGCAACCAGCAAGAGCATGTCTCCACCCCCTCCTCACAGGCTTACAAACCCCACTTAGACTTTCCTCGGCCTTCCCAGACCCTTAGCCTTGTTGACAAGCCCCATGTGATCTAACAGCATTATCTGCCATTCTCTGTTCCCCCGCCCCACGTGCCTTCCTTCAGAACCACAGACTCCCTCCGACCCCAGGGCTCTTGCACGTGCTCCTCCTGCCATCTGCAAGGCCCCTGACTTCCCATCCCACTACCCCACCCCTTCCTCTAGTTCATACTGCCTCCTTCTGCTCTCAGCATTATTTCTGCAGGGAAGCCTTTCTCAACTCCCTGTCTAGGGCAGAGTCTTTGTTACAACTTCTCTTTTTCAGGGTTTCTCCTCACTGATTGTAATTGTGCACAGAAGGGTGTGGCTATTTTATTTACGTCTATCTTCCCTCACCACCAGCTCTGGGCTTCTGGAGAGTAGGGACCACGTCTCCACGTCCGTCCTGCTCCTCAGTGTCTTCTCAGCGCTTGGCACTCCATGAACGTGTGTGGAACGATGTTGCAGGATGTGTGTGACTGGAAAGGCCAGGAGCCTGCTGCCTCCACTTCTTGATTCCCAGGAGGCAAGACATTTTGAAAAGGCCAGTTTGATGAAGCCGTTTTCACATCGGTGCCCCTGTCAAAGTGCAAAGTCACTCGGTTTTACTGCCAAGTAACACGCACAGCCAACACTCTCGACGTTGTGCTGCCCACGATCCCCACCCTGACGGCGAGGGACGCTGCCGGTCTGCTTGGCCTCTGTTTTGTTTGAATTTTTATGAGGTGAATTATTTTTATAATCGGCAAAGGCCATAAAGAGCATACTCGAAGTCTGCCAGAACTGGGTAAGACTCTAAGGTCACATTAATTCTGTCTCTAAAAATCAAAATTTGGAAGGAAGTGTAATGTATTTAATGTAGGTCCTTTATTGAAAGTATTTAGAGAAGCACTGGAAATTGAATCGAAGTTTTTCTGGGCATTCTGAAGTTAAGAAAAAGAGATAACGGTATGGTTCAAATGTCCTCATTGCCTTCATACCCCTGATGCCAGCGGGCTGGGTCCAAGGACCCAGAAGAGGGGGTCCCACAGGACCAACCAAGAGGGTCTTTGGTTTCACGCAGGATGAAAATCAAACGTGAGCCAACAGAAGGGGAAAGCAGAATTTGTTGAAAATAGAGAGCAGATATAGATGGACTCTTAGTCCAAGACACTTAGAAAGGAAAGGAGGGAGTCTCGCCTTTGCTTGGGGCCTGGGGTTTTTAATGGTGGGCTGGTGTACGTGTCCTATTAGGCATCTGGGACTGGTCAGAACAAGGACAGGGTCCAGGTGTCCTTCAGAAGTCACTCATTCCCTGAAGCCAGGGTGCCAGCGGTCTGGAGGTGGCACATGATGGCTCTGCTCAGTGATTCCTTAGGTATCATATCATCGATCGTGCTGGAAGACTCAAAACATAGCCTCTTCTCTTTGTCCCTTATAAGGACATACGCTGTTCGCATGACAAGGCGTGTGTAGAGTGGGGCAGGGGTGAAGGTCCTAGCTGGAATAGAAGCCAAAAAAGGAGCAAAGGAAAAAATCCGACTTTTTTTCATGGGGTCCCTTCAGTTTCCCTGTCTCACCACAATGGTTAACTCTAAGGGATCCAGAGAGAATTTGAGAGGCAGACCATGAAGACGCAAGGAAGTTCTCAGCGAAGGGCACCCGCTTGCTGGCCTGATGGATGGCACCTCCGGAGGTAAGTAGACGGAGCCCAAACAGGAGGCTGGTTCTACGGGCGGGGTAGTGCCAGCCCGCCTCCCCTCACCGCCTCCTTCCCAACTCCTGCTTCACCCCGACCCCCTCTCCCGCCCCATGTGGAAAGGAAGGCCAGCGATGGTGTGAGATCATTTGTTTTTTCACAGTACTGGTTGCTTTTTCAAACCCAAAGACTTGTGTGTGTTTTGGTTTGGCCCAAAGAATCCACACATGAAATGACCGCAATTACCGAAACTGTGCCTCCCCTCCCCCTGCTGGGACCCTAGATTCTGGCTCACTTCTGGCTTCTCACTGATGAGACTCTCTTTGATTGCTTGGTTATTAGAAAGAAACATCAGAGAGCGGTTTAAGATCCCGTGCTTTTGGTTGGGTCTGGAGAAGGCAAAGAGCTGCGTTGGCAGGAGCAGGGCCTTTAATAACAGCCCAGGACTGGCCGGCCCCAACTGTCAGCTGTTGTAGAGCCTGCTTCTGGAGAACCGACCTAAGACACCCAACTCACCCATGGCTCTGTACATGTGACCAGACAGTCCCCAGGCGCCACCCGTCACCCTCCGCCTGCTTCCTAGAAACAACAATAATCTAGTTGTAAGAGGAGAGGCCCTTCACCTACACCTCACTGGAACAGTAGCATTGAACCCTGTCCAAGTGCAAAGTCACCAGGTTTTATTGCCGGGTCCTGTACTTGGCCCGCGTCCCCGACCTTGGTGCTGTCCGTGACCTCCACCCTGATCCAGAGGGACTCCCACAGTCTCCTTTATCGATGTTTGGTTTGAATTTTTATGTGGTGCATTATTTAACCCACACCTAATTGGAGTAGTACTAAACTCATTCTTGATTAATTCTCTCTGGAAAATCTCATCTTATTAAGCACTTAACAGAAGTTCAGCTTCATTACCGAAGCTGATCGGATTCTGTTATTTAATGACTGAAAGGAGGACGAATGTCAGACACACCAACTCATTTTTCTGGTCAGCCTCCTTTGACAACACGGTTTTCCTAACTTGAAGGCGGTCATGTTTGTTAAAAGAACAGTCCTTTTAGCTTTTGTCTGATTGTTAAGTAGCTAAATGCCCTGCAGATCCTCAGAATGCCTACAACAGTTTCTAGCGACACTTTCAAGTAAGTGTGCACTGCATTCACCTGGGGAGCATTTATTTCCAAGGACTCCTGGGTCCCCCTCTGGGCCAGTCAGTGGCACTGTCCCTACGGCAGCCAACAGATTTAAAGTTCTCCAGCTGGTTCTCGTGTGCCGCCAGGGGTGAGGACCACTGACGTAAGGGCGCAGAGCTTCTAGGAGGCCATGGGCACAGCCGCCCCAGGAGCTGTGGCTCTGGACAAAGCAGGAGGAGCCACCAGCGTCACAGGTGGCAGCCCCAGGTGACCCCCACAGGCCATAATAACAGAGTCACTACCCGTGTGGCCTGCTCCTCACCCCCCTCCCCGCTTCCTGCCTGCTCGCTCACTCCCTGCACTCGAGCCAAGAGGCCTCAGGAAGCCCCTCGTCAACCCACGCTCTAATGAGAAAACATTCACCATGCAATAACCTTTTGTTCCCACAGCGTCACAAAAAACCTCTCTTCCCCAGGGAGATTTCAAATCAGGGATTTTATCTCCTCATTTGAAAGTCTGGGCAGTCGGGCTTCATGCATTTTCATTCATTTCCCTCTCTTCTGATCTGGGTCATTTTTGCTCCTGGCTAAAACTTTGGGTATTTTCTCAGCCTTGGTGATGTGGCTGCCTGATCCCTGGGGTGTAATTCTAGAGAAGGAGTTCCTCATGTTCCAGGAAACAAAGAAATTTTTAAAAAGAAAAGAAAAGATAGAAAGAAAATAGAACCTAGAAGCTGAGACCTCAGTTTATGACTGGCCTCTATTAAGCCTGGCCCTTAACGACCTTGGGGCCCCAGAGGACTTTTTTAAGCCTGGTAATGCTCTCTCATAAAACGTTAAGAAACCACAGTGAGCTTTTGGACCTCCAAGCCAAATGGTAACTAAATTTAATTAAGTAGGTCCACGAACTTTCCAAGATGCTTGTATATTTTGGTGTGTACTTGCATTTTTCTGAGGGGACAGTCTCAAATGCTCAGATGGGTTTTAGAATTAGCGACCTCATGCCCAAACCCAGGCGTTTGACAGGAGGGACTTCGGTGGAAACCGATACACACCCTGCATCTCCTCCCTCACTCTGTTCTCTTACCTCTTCTACTGCAACCCTTCACCATCTGGGGGCTCTGAAACGCCACCACACGTAAATTCCTGGTCTCAGAAGAGGCGATCTGAGGCCACAGGGCTCCCAGAGGCCATGGGTCAAGGAGACCAAATGCCCCAGCACTCCGGGCCCAGCAGTTTTTCAGAATGAAGATCTGGCACAGGCTTTCAAGTGGCCCGTGGGGTCCCCAGCAAACACTGTCCAAGATTCACTTACCTGCAGGCTAAGGACTGGGTCAGTGAGAGAGGATGACCTTTCTCTCTTCTGCAAGTTTATGTGATGATTTTCTTTCTGGGCATTCTTCAAAAGTCATGAGAAGGTGGTCATCTGTCACTGTCAGGCTTCCGACTGCAGCATTGCAGGCACCCAAAGACACCCCAGACAAAGGGAGAGAGAACTGCGGTCTCTACCCTGGCATACATTTTGCTTCCCAACCCCTCTGGAAAAGCCAACCCTTCTCAGTACCTCGTCTGTGTTGGGGGGGGGGTATTAATAATGTTTTCCCCCAAGAGAGGAAATACAGGTCTCTGTAACTAAGTTCCATAAAGGTGAGGGGGACTGTGAGTGTGTATGGAGTCATGGAGAGGACACAGGGAGAGGGAACCAACATTTATTCACTATCTAGAATGGGCCAGGTGTCTGTTAGGTCCTTTCCCCATGATATTGCTGCAGGGCATGCTCGAGCGAGGGAGCAACCACAGCACAGAGTCCCACCGCAGGGCTGGAAAAGTCCCCGACCCCAAGGGACTTACTCTGGAAAGGGGCAGCATAAATCTTTCTGTGAGAATAACTGACAATTGTGTCCCAGGACTTCACTCTTTTTTCTTTCTTTCTTTCTTTCTTTCTTTCTTTCTTTCTTTCTTTCTTTCTTTCTTTCTTTGAAAGAGCTAGAGAGAGAGAAAGTATGAACTGGGGGAGGGGCAGAGGGAGAAGCAGGCCCCCTGCTGAGTGGGGAGCCTGATGCAGGGCTCGATCCCAGGACCCTGAGATTACGACCTGAGGTGAAGGCAGACGCTTAACCTACAGAGCCACCCAGGCACCCCTCACTCTTTCTTCTATAGCAGCACCATCTAATAGAACATTCCATGATGATGAAAAGGTTCTGTATCCATACTGTCCAATACAGTCACCATGAGCCACGTGTGGCTCTTGAAATGTGGCTGCACTGACTGAAGAACTGAAATAGAAATCTTATTTAATTTTAATTCACTTGAATTTAAATAGCCACACGTGGCTAGTGGTTACCAGTATTGAATAGTGAGTTCTCGAGTCACCCTAAGCTTTGACCCGGCACGTGGTCACCTGAAATGAAGACTACGTTTCGCAGCCTCTTTTGCAGGCATGTGATGAATTTTAGCCGACAGATGTGAGCGGAAGTGGTGTAGACAACTTCCAGGTTATGACCTCAAGGAAAGAGGCATTCCCCTCACCCCCCTTCCACTTCTTCTTGCTAGCGGACAGGGACAGAGCTGTGCACCGTCTGGAACGAAGTGATGAACACAACACCTTAGGGACCACAGAGCAATCAGATAAAAGGAACCTCTGTCCCCAAGAATGACTTCAGGCGGCAGTTCCCCAATTTCAGCTCAGACAAGTACACATGAGGGAAACTAAAATTCTACTTCATAAGCCACTGTAATTTTGGGTCTCTGACATTAAGCCACACGTATATCCTATCCTGACCACTATACTGCCCACCTCTCTCTTACGGAGATTGTGGGGAACAAATGTCCCAGTTATGATTTTGATCATGTGATTTCAAAGCCTCTGCCATGTCTTTATACAGCTTAAGGGCAGACCCCCCGCCCCCAAATAAAGGGCCTCGGCTGAGCAGAGCACTTTGGTGAGCTGGCCGGCCTGCGAAGGTAGACCTGAGTCGAGCGGGATTAAGGAATAGAGAGCTATCTCAGGCTCTGATTCCAGGGTCCTGGGATCGAGCCCTCTCCCCACCCAGGGGCTCCCTGCTCAGCAGGGAGTCTGCTTCTCCCTCCCCCTCTGCCTCTCCCTCTATTTATTCTCTCCCTCTCAAATAAATAAAATCTTAAAAAAAAAAAAAAAAAGGAATAGAGAGCTAGAAGCTACGCATAAGAAAATAATTCGAGTTTGGAGGAAGACCAGCTTCTAGAGAAGGAAAGAGGGCTTGGAGAAGGGACAAGGAGAGACCTGAGAAGTGGCATCCAGAAGGGCCTCAGAGAGGATGTGGCCAGCAGGGCATTTCCCAAGGCGACAATAAGAGGCGTTGTTCCTGTGCTGTGCTGTGACCTCCCCACTCTTCCAAACACCGCTGCATCCCACGGCCGCATGTTGTGGGGCTCTGGAGAAAATGAAGGACTTAGAACAGCGTCCAGCATGAGACAAAGCAGTCCGAGGAGGCAAGACTTAGGGTTGGCTCAAGAGTGCAGTAGGAAGCAAGAAATCTGAGCAAGCGGTGATGAGGACACAAATAAGCACCTCGAGCGTCCCCGAGACACTGTGGGAAGGAGTGTGCTGGCTTCTACCATTATGCCACTGCTTGAATGTTAGAGCAAAGTGTCACCCCCAGACGTCTATAGAGCCTGCGACATCCAGACAGCTGAGACTTGGTTTTGCAGCTCCCTACGGCACCCTCTTTCTCCTGGCCAGCTCCCAAAGACCTGACAGCCAAGATGGGAAGGGAAACACATGTTTCCTTCTTGCCTTCTCTGCATTGGCCTGGATTAAAGGAGATCTGCTCCTCTTAAATCTAGAGTATACAATCATTAGGAGAAGTGAGAAAATCTGTAATTGGTCAGAGGGCCAAGATAGAAGAGTGGGCCCGGTGGTTGGAGGCACAGGGAGCAGGAGCCTGGGATGGGCCAGAACCCATAGCTCAACTGGCTCCTGGGGCAGAGCATGTAACACTTGCAGAAAGGTGTTTGCTGTCATTACTGCTAATAGTAACACTTGCGTTCAACATCCAGATATACTGTTTACACTTGCTCACGTGGTGGAATTTTAGGAGCTGCACCTGGGGCAACAGAAAGGGGACAGGCGTTTCTATGGCAACCCTCCTAAATATGGTCCTATCCCATCTTCACTCAGGTTAAGGAATAGACTGAAGGTTGGGATCCACTAGGAAAGGAACATTTGGGAATAATAATCCCTGATGATCACTGAGTGCCTTCTGCGTGCCAGGATTATGCTAGGCGTTATGCTACGCACGCTCAGTTCATATATTCTTCACAGCAATTCTGTGATACAACTTTTTTTTGCATATTAACAGATATGGAAACTGAGGCTAGGGAGATTAGCAATTGGCACAAAGTCACAGAGCAAGTAAGTGGTCTGGCAGGGGATTTTTTTCTTAATGATTTATTTATTTATTTGAGAGAGAGAGAGAGAGAGAGAGAGGGGAGGGAGACTGCAGGGGGGGGAGAGCACGTGCAAGAGAAGCAGACTCCCTGCTGAGGATGGAACCCAACTCGGGGCTCCATCCCACGACCCTAAGATCATGACCTGAGCCAAAGTCAAGAGTCTGAGGCTTAACCACTGAGCCACCCAGACGCCCCTGGCAGAGGATTTGAACCCAGGCCAGCTGCTGTCAAAGTCACACAGTTGCCACTACCATTTCTCACCTCTTTGTTCTGTAGGTGTTATACTCGGGTCCTGGTTACACACACCCCTTCAGAACCATCCAGGGCCCTCCCATGAGCACAAAACCTGGTGCAGAAGACTCTACCCTCAGAGGGCAAGTCTCCTGGCTTAAAACGACACGGCTGTTAAGGCACTGCCTAGAAATTTTTGTTTTTGTTACATACATCTCTTTACCAACTTAGTTACTAGTTGCATCATAGACACCATAAAAGCAGAACGTTTCCAACACATTTCTGTGACTTGACATTTCCAGTAGTTTAGACTCCAGGCAAATAAGAATTTATTGCAGTTTGAACAATAAATTGTCATTTTCAACCCCGCCTCTACTGAACAGATATAGCTCAATCATTTCGTTATTTATTGCCCGCTAAAATAGCAACACACAGTTTCACTAAATCTTGTATTTAGTAGAAAATTATATTTCATTTGAATATACATGTGTAATAGTTCTTTTGAGTTAAAACTTAACGAAGCTCATTTTAAAACTTAGAGTGTCTGATTGAAGACTGTATGCACAGCACATTTCTCTATGTCCTTTTTCACTGAGGTATAACTGACATAGAACACGAGACTGGCTTCAGGTATACAGCACAATGATTTGATATTCGCACATGTTGTGAAATGCCCACCACAGTAAATCTAGTTAACATCCATCACCATATATAGTTGCCGTTGTTTCTTGTGATGAGAACTTTATGATCTACTCTCTTAGCAACTTTCAAATATGCAAAACAATGTCTAACTATAGTTGCCATGCTGTATGTTACATCGTCATCATTTTATAATTGGAAGTTTATACCTTGTGACCCCCTTCCCCCATCTTGCCCATCCCTCCCACCCCCTGCCTCTGGCAACCACCTCTGTGTCCTTTCTTAGGACCTAGGGACCAGCTTAACTGCCAGCTTCACTCTTTTACTGCAAACCTATCCAAGTCAATGAATATAGTCAATGGTTCTGGAAGAAGATGATTTCTTCCATTTTGAGGTAGTATTTCTTATCTTAGAATTAAGAACTGGAGGTTTATCTGATACTGACTTTGTATGATCAGAAATGCTTTTTGTATTATGACATTAATTTTTAAAGGGGAAGCTCCAAGATCATCAGCCTGGTATATGTACAAAAAAATCTGTATTTCAAATACAAAATGCATTTTCAGTTCTGTATTTTGGTGTCTATTGAACCCATATTACCCCATAGGTAGAGAGCAAGAAGAGGGTTTTTAGATTTTCTGTTATATTAACAGCTACATTGAATGTGTAAAAGAGAAGATAGGCCTAAGCAGCTTGTAAAACCATAATCTGATTTTCATTCTGTTAGACAGATAGCGTGATTTGGGAGTGTAACCTCGTTCTAAGGAGGCTCAGACGTGAGAAGTGTGTCAGGGATACTGAAAAGGGCCTCAAAAGAGCTGCTCCCTGAGGGATTCAGAACTCATACAGCATCACCAGTCTCGGTGCTGCTGCTGAAATCTGGCTTCTCAGATAAAACAGGATCCCAAAAAATGACATTTACAGAGTGTGGGTCGAGCCAGTTTGGAGCAAGACTTCGCACATTCACTCTGTAGTCCTCACTGCTGGCAGGGACCGAATGGTGAACGTTTTTAGCACGAAGAGCTGGCACTTGGCTCTGACCCCCCCACCCCATGGCTTGAGCTTGTAGAGAACCAGATAAGGGGTTGTACAGTTTGCTCCTAATAACCATGTCCTCTTGACATTGTGAATTTTTGCACAAAATTACCCAGAAAGCATAACAAAATGCTCTTTACTTCAGGAAATCATTCCTGTAAGTGAAAAATCTATAGCGATCATTGGAGAGATTGGGGTTTCCTTTTCCAAAGTTTTTGGAGCCAATTTGACGTTTCTTTCCACCCAGGGAAAAACTGCTATAACACTTAGGGGGAAAGAAGTAAAATTTGTTTGTTTTAAATGTGAGTCATGACAAACCTAGGGATTAGAAACTTAGAAAGAGGAAGACTTATCTGAGCAAGGGCAGTAGCCAAAAAATTCAGAGCAAAATTGGGGGGAAAAATCCTGTTGCTCTAAGACTTTTCAGACTTGCGTGTGTCTCATGCTACCGGACACACACAAGTGTGGAGATACCTTGCACCCGGCTATTTACCCCACTGGGCTATGGGATGCCTTAAACACTCCCACCAGTCTCCTTTTAGGTAAAGGCACATCTCTACAAAGCAGAATAAAATATTACCTGGAAGAAGGGCTATGTCCATCCATTACTGATTTTCCAACTATCGGAATCCCTAAAGTAGAGACTAAGGTTGGGTAAGGTTGGAAATTGGGAACTGAGTGGAGAAGGGAAAGGGGATCAAAAAATAGGTTCAGAGTAAAAGATGGGACAGTGCCAGGCATAAAGGGGGCCCTGGGGCACCAAGGGAACCTGGGCACCTGAGTTTTGGGACTAGGAGGTGGTTTGAAACAAAACCATCCCTGGCTGCCTCTCCATTAAATCCTCATCAACTCTGACACAGGCACACCTAGTTTTTTAACCAGTTTTTCATAAAGGGTTATGCAAGACTTGTCTTCGGTCATCACAAAGCCTGCGAACCTGGCTGTGCCACTCGGCGACATGACTCTTTCCACAATGTCACCGCAGCTCTGGTTTCAGCGGCTCTACCAATCACAGCCATTTCTGGATGGTTCACTTCCAAAGTAGTCTGCGTACAGGAGCAGCGCGGGGGCCTGACGTCCACAGAGGTGGAGGTCTCGTTACAACCATCGGCCCGAACCTGCTCTCAGGGCCTTCTTCACTGCCCGGAACAGCTAACTAAGCAAGGGGCATTTCCCTCTGACCCCCTGCTGCCACCTCCTGCCCTCTAAGAGGGGTGGGAGGTGGAAGGGAAAAGGTCAGCACCTCGGAATCATCCTCAACCCACACAAGATGCCCTGGAATCATCGAGAACTGCTGGGGTTCCCCTAGGTATTTTTTCCAGCATCCTCCCCTCAAGCTCTGCTTTGCAGATCACTCAACACGCCCTGCGTCATGGATGACTGACCAGCTTTTTTACCAGTTACATTATTCACAGTGGGTGGAAGCTTCCAATTGGCCTGTAGCCCTCCAAAGCTTAACAACAAGGCTATTTTCTACCATGTTGAGCTTTCAGGCGCTAGCCATCACGCCAATATACCTGAGCCCCAAAGGACATCCTTAAAATAGGGGAGCTCCAGATAGCAGCCCTGACACATGGGCCTGTTTCTTGTCTAAATTAAAAATGTCCACGTCTATTTTTTCCCCTCTTTCTGGGAAGCTGACCTACACAAGTAAGGATGTGCTATAAATGTCTTTCAAGACTCAACTTGTAGGTTCTAATTATAATTAAGACAATAATATTACTTTGCATTTCCCTGCGCCTCTCTTCCAAAGTGCTCCGAGCACTCTCAGCGCGTGAGGGCCGGTATTACAAGTTGGTTTGTGTCTACCTGCAGATTCTAATTACACCTTCCTTTGATGCTGGTTCTAAACTCCTCTTCCTTCCCAGAGCCCGAGGCCCAAGGACGCTTCGCCCGGGCTGACTTTCCCGGGTGTCTGGCCTGCCCTTCCACCCCGTGTTATCTGATGGAGGCGCTTTTCACCTCCGCGTTGCCCCCGGTGGCTGGGCCTGACCCTCAGGTGTTTTTAGAAATGCTGAAGTGGCTTTGCCTCTTCCCTTCCTGCCTTTTGAGCCTCTCCAGCACCGCCCTCGCTCCCAGACTCCCTGGGGCCAGGGAGTGAGCTCGGCTTCCTGCCTCTGCCGCCAGGAAGGGGCCTTTGCTCGGAGGGCGCAGGGATTCCCAAACCGGCCCTGGGTGGACCGTGTGCCCTCGCTGTGGCAGGAATGGGCTTGCTTACGTACATGCCTCTGCTACTCTGTGCCAGTGTGCTGGGGGCCAGGGATCACCCAGAAACTTTGTTTTGTCTTCCAGGATCCCTTTGAACTTGCAGTATGGGCTCTTCCGCTGGCCCTGAAGGAAACCCAGGCAGACCCTCTGACTTTTCTGGTCCCTCTTAGCAGAAACTAGAGTCCTGTGGTCGCTGAAGTCACAAAACACTGTCTCAATACAGAAATTAGAAAGTCCAGTCTTATGTAACAATGAAAACTCGGAACCGGATTTAAAGTTGAGGCCTATCCTGGCTCCCAGCTCAGGCTGACTGTTGGGCGGGGGTTGGGAGCTGTGATTGATTCTTTTCCCCACTTCTCTCTGAAGGCACAGACTGCAGTTTCTGGCACACTGTCTCCTCTCAGCCCCCCCCACACACACACAGCTGGAGAAGGAGAAGGGAGAACTGGAAGAGGGAGCAGGAAAGTGCCAGGGTGGGCCATCTCTGGACTTGGCCAGTATGATAGTTCAGTTTTCTTCAGACACACACACACACACACACACACACACACACCCCGCTTTCCCAGCATCACTGGGTTCTCTCACCTGTGTGCCCAGGGACAGCGGTGAATGGGACAAGATCCCAGTGGTTGCTTCTACTTCTTTGGTTGCTGGAAATTCGGTGATGTCTCTGCTTCTCTCTGCTGAGGTCTTTTCACACTCCACCCCCTACCAAGACTGCCATCAAGGTGACTCCCTAGGGTGCAGCGTCCACGACCCCACACCGGTTCTCTAAACACACAGGGTGTGTGACTGTGCTCTTTGTCCTGCATGCACTCGCCCGGCCCTCTTTCCTGGCTCTGCCAGCGAGGCCACCAGCCAGTCCACATAGACCAGTCCAGGTTTGTCCAAGCCGCAGTGACCCCCAAACTGAAGGCAACACACGTGGAGCCCCTCATAAGCCCCCTGTGGGGAGGGGAAGGATCACGCTCTGCATCGGTTCTGCTGGGGTGCAAGGATGTGGGAACCCTCGGCTCAGCATGCCGTCGGCTTCCTCCAAAAATCTTTAATGAAAATCTTGCCTCTCAACTCTGTTTTAAGTTGGCTGTTGGGAGGGCGTTATGAATAATCTCTTTGTACCGCGTTTTGAACATGGTTTCTATTGTTCCTGGTTCTTTGGATGTAACCCAAACCCAGTAGGAGAGGGAAGCACAAGCAGAAATCCTAGCTGGCCTCCCTTAGGGATTTTAGGATCCCACAGTCGCCCAAGAGCCCTGATTGTTAGAACACAGGTCTCCCCCACTTCCAAGTTGGATCTCTTATGATGCGGGAGTGTTGAATCCCCGAAGGAAAATGGAATTAGGATTTCTCTGTAAAATCCTGTAATTTCCCTGTAAAAATCAGTAGAACTCTATCTTCTTGGCCTCCACCAAAATTGACGTAGGCTTTCCAACAAGAGCAAGCAAGCCAGCCACGGTATTTGAGTGCACATTACAAATGCGTCTTGTGGGTGCCTGGTACCCAGGAATGTGTCCCATGTTATCCCAATCTACTTCCCTAATTAAGACAGCTGTGGTATGCTTTGGCTTACCTACCCCTTCTATTCATATCCTCTGGGTGTCCAAAAGAACACTTTAGAGAAGCATCTAGACATTTTGAGAAATGATGGTCAAAGACAGTGCCTGATATATTACCTAATGTTTCACCTTATAAAGGTAACTACATGATAAAACACCTATTAAATTCAGTACCAGAGGATATTTCTAGCCATACTCAAACTTGTGTCATTTCTTTTATTTGCCAATGAGAGCTATATAACTTGATGTATTTCTCATTTTGCTTTGCCTACCAGGAAGCTCAGCACTAAAGTGAATGCTCCATTGCAGTAACTGATTTATCCCAATAAGCTGGTGTGTCTACCTTATTCTACTTTTAATTGGTTTCCATTATTTCTTCCCATCTTGAAAAGTTTTGCTCTATTTTTGAATATATTTTAACACTGTAAACCACCTCTAAACCTTTTGTCCTTTTGATGTCATCAGTCTATAAATCCTAAATAAATATGAATAAAACTCATATTTATTCATTCCTTCAAAAATATTTATTGCTTACCTTCTACTTGCCCAGCACTTCACAAGTTTCTTTCCTTGGTGAAGAGAAGGTGGTACCACTAGCTGCCTTTCCACCTCTTGGGACTTTTGTCACACTATAGAGTGAGAAACAATGGTGAGCAAGCCAACCATCCCTCCCCTCAGAGAACTCACAGGGCACCAGGCTCACATGCAGGAGGAGGGCCACTAAGAACGCAGGGCCCTGGAGAAGACCCTGAGAAGGAAAGTCAGGACATGGTGGGTTATGGAAGCCAAGGGTAGTGAGTGTTTCCAAAGAAAGAATAATCTCCTGCCACAAAGAGACCAAGGAAGACAAGAATTGAGGTGTGACCACCCAGCAACAAGAAGGTCATTAGCTACTCTGCCCAGAGCAGTTTCACTGGAACATTGGATGGGAGATGAAGAAGTAGAGACAGTAAGTGCAGACAGCTCTTTCAAGAAGTTTGGCTATGGCAGAGGGAAATAGGCTGCTGGAGGAGGATGTGACGGCTGTGCTGAGAGGGGACTCAGCCCCATCTGGGTAACTTCAAATGATTATTTGAATTTCTGTGGAGTTCCAAGTCTTCTTGTGGTTAGGGTGAATACTAATTTCCCAGAAAAGAGAAGATCCCAGGATGCCTGGTCTAGCAGGTCAAGGAGGCAAGGAAGGGTGCAAACATTGGAACTGCTCGCTGGTTGGCTGTCTTCTCTTAAATATCACTATGGCTGTGGGCGATATCGTCTCTGAGCACCCAGGATCCCAGGAGCACCTAAGGACTCTATTCTCAACTCTGGTGTCTGGCACGCTTGGCTGCCAGTCCACAGCTGGCCTCCATCCCAGTTTGACTTAAGAACACCACAGCTTTCCAAAATCTGCACGATCAGTCCCTCCACACAGCAGAGGAAGAGGGTTGCCAACAAGTCTCACGAGCATGGGAAATACATTCACATTTCACTTTCCCAGCCCTGGGTTCAGGTCCCATTTGGACCTCTGCTGGTTGCTCTCCTTGTTGACCTTGCAGTAGCTTGCTTCATAGTAAGGATGGCTCTAATGACTTACGAAAGCAATCTGCAGTGTGGATTTAATGTTGGGAATCTAAAGGAGCCAGAGAACTTTAAGGCAGATAGCGGAGGCACGTGAAGCTTCTCCAAATTTGCTTTCCCAATTGTTGAAGGAAAGTGGGTACTTTCTCCAAAATCATAGTGACTCAATATATAATTACACGATATTCTGCCCGCTCTTTCTTCTCTATCATGCACTTAACTTGTATGGCATGTAAACATTCGATCAGCTCTCTCCTATTTTATACTGAGAGCTCTGCGATTGCTTGCATTTCTTTTTTTGTGTTGGCTTCCAGGGGGCTCACATTTAGGGTTTTATTTTCAGATATAGCAACCTTCTTGAATTTTTGGTTGGCATATTTATTTATCTACTTTCTTTGATCCTTTTTTAAAATTTTGCTCATATTTTATTTACTTCCTATACATGACATTTTTGGAAGCCACTTCATTTTTTTGTTTTTGAAAATGAGGTAGGGAATGAATAAAATCAATAAACAATTTTGCAACCCCCTATTTTATGAGTTCATTCTGCTTTCAGCTTACTCTCATTTGTGATACAGGAGGGATTCTTAACCTGTTTTCAAAGATAAGCTGCTTGCTATTTCACTGCAGACTTCAGGTCGGGGTGTGTGTTTGTAACAAGACACAGCAGAATGTGAACTTGGAAGAAAGACCGCCTGGGTTCAAATCCCAAATCCACCACTAACTAGGTGAGTGACTTCAAGCAAGTTCTTTAATTCTGTGCACTCAGCTTTAATTGTGAGGATAAGACTTACTTCTTCGTGTGATTGTAGGGGTGCTATGCTCACACGTTCACGCATGGGAAGTGCCAGAGCAGGTGCTCACTTACTGTGAAGGGTTATCGCTGGTGTGGGGCAGGCAGGGGACGCTGAAATCAGGACTCTTCGCAGAGGGGACAGAGGCGGTGGCACCACCAGCTGTCCTCTCTCTTCCTGGGACAACAGCCAGCCTGTAGAGAAGAAAGACAGGGCTGGGTGCACTGACTGGCTTGGAAATCAACCCCCCTGCTGAGCAGGCCTGTTTCCCGGTGGAGACTCTAGCTCAACACAGTCTCACCCTCATTTCCAGCTTTATTGGTTGGACCAAAAAACTTCTGAGGAAGCTAAGTCTACTCTTTGGTTGAATCCATCTCTCAAGCTTTTCGTTCCAGTGGCTTAGACTTTCCGTTCGGTTCTTTGTTACTATTAGTCAGGGAATCCATGTTTATTTTTATGAAGTTACCTGTGCTCATTGTTAAAAGAGACAAAGAGTCTTATAAGGTAATGCTCCCTTCTCCTCCCCAGAGAAGTCACTTTCAGCTCCATTAGTGGATTATTTGGGATTTACTGCTCTCTCTCTAAACAACACGTTCATATTGTTGTTTCTTGCCTGCTTACTAGTTTGGGCGGCTGGCATCATGTTGCAAACCCACTATAGAAGATAAGGGTTGAGGTTGCTTTCACTCATGTCTCCCCACGTCACCCATTCTCCCCACATTCCATCCTTCCAGTGGTTATGCTCTCATTTGATTGGATCACTACTCGGGGTTTAGATTGTTGTGATTATATAAGCACCTTTGATGGCTGGGCAATGTAATGTACTAAGTATACTTTTCCTTTCCTGTAACGGTTTTATTTCCCATGGAACCAACACTTGTTTTTCTCAATTGCTTATTTTCCTATGAATTTATGGCTCATTTAATCCCAACCCTCCGACAGTTGTTTAAATCTCCTCTGAGCCTGTTCAAATACATTAGGTATCTCATCAACCTTGTATTTTTCTTATTAATTAAGAGAGTTTTTTATATATTCAAAATATTAATCCTTTGCTAGTTATGTTTATTTCAAATATCTTCTCTCATTTTATATTTTGTTTTTTCGCTCTTTAGGGGCATGTTATGATGAACCAAAGTTTTACCTTTTTTTACATATTCAAATTATGAATATTTTCTTTTATATTTTTACACATTTTGTGATTTATTTATGAACATTTTCCTTACTCGATGGTCATAAGAACATTCCACATTTTTTTAATAAAATATTTAAGTTTTGCCTTTTTAACACTTAAATATTTCATCTACTTAGAATTGATTTCTGTGTGTGGTATGAGGTAGGAGCTCAACGTCTCCCTTTTCTTAAAGTGGTTAACGAATTCTCCCAGCTCCATTTTTGCTTACCCCTTTCCCTTCTGGACCGATCTGTAATGCTGGCTGTGTTATGAATCAAGTTTTTTCACACAGTGAATTTATTCCTAAGCTCTCTTCTCTTCCATGGAAGGGGTCTCTTTGTCTACCCCCATCAAGTCTCCCTTCCACCATCTCTTAATTGCTAGGGTTTTATAGTAAACTCTCCGTATCTGGAAGGGCAAGTTCTCTCCCTCCTTCTACTTCTCCCTCTTCAGGATTCTGTCTCTTTTTTTCTGGCCCTTTGCCCTTCCACATGCATTTTATAAGCAGCTGGGGTTTTTCTGCAGAATATCCACAAAATATTTCCATTGAAATTTTGATTGAAACTACAGATAAACTTGGGGCAAATTGATCTTCATGATATTAGGTCTTTGTATCGTTGCATGCAATTTATATTTCATTTTGGGGTCTTTTCATCCTATCTTTCAATGCCCTCCCCCCCCTTTTTTTTTTTACTATTTTTTTGAAGTATAATTAATATCCAGCGTCGTATTAGCTTCAGTTGTACAATATGGTGCTTCAACCATCCCTTGCGTTACTCAGCGATCATCAAAATAAGTATAAAACGAACTCATATTTTACATCCAGGTCGAGATAAGTTTTTAACATTAGGATCGCAGCCTGGGTTTCCACATTCTAGAGATAATATGAGTTTAGATCTCACCTTATACACAGTACATACTCCTATTCAACTCTGACTTTGGGTTTTCTTTTTGCTTCTGTAACTTAGCAATTTTCCTTTCTTGACTTCATGCTTCGTTATATACTAAAAACAGTTTGATTGTATTTTATCTAGAGTTCTTAAGTGTCCGGAATGAGTGAAGGGCTTCCACTAGTGTGCTCATTACCTTTAGCCCAAGTCCTCCCTATAGCTGTGCACAACGTCTCTCTCGGTTTCACAAATGAATCAGAGGTTGGCACGTCCCCGATAGAGAGGACAGTGTAGCTTACTGTCATCAGGACGTCTGTGTGGGCCAATTCCCATCCTTCTCCTTTTGGGTTTCCTGACTTGTTTGGAAGGTCAACAAAGGCACATCAACTTCTTCAATAGTCGCCGACCTTTAAGAAGCACTCAATAATAGCAGAAATAAACCTACTAAGACCCGGCTGCTAAGTTTGCAAATATTTGTTATTCATTTCATGGCAGGAAAAATTGAGAAACATCTGTGGTAATAGCCATAGCGAAACTTTTCTGGACTGCAGTTTACAGGTCTTCATTCCTTCCTTTCCTTTCCTCCCCGAAGTAAACAAAAATGCCCGTTAACCCTGGAGGCTAGCAGACAAATGTCCATTGTGTTGGCCTTGCTTGACTTCTTTTAGACAAACTGCATACCGTTAGAAATAATATGCAGAGCTGTGATCTCAGCCAGCAACTACAATGTCAGTTTTCCACAAGCTCCTGCTGAGTAAGAAAACAGAAGATTCAACCACACTGGTGAGAAAGTCAGATGTTTTACATATAGGCCCCAAGACTGCGTTGCTGACTGCCTTCTGCAGAAAAATCCCAGGCAAATATAGTTCCTCTCTTGAGAGGATCAGACTCCTGCAGAACCACTCTCTCTCCCCCATCCGCAGTGCAGTTGAGTGAAACAACTCACGGAGGAGCTAGGAAATGTCTCTGACAGAGAAGGGTAAGCAGAGGCTTTCGCACAGAGAATGGGCGTGAATTACACACAGTGCTATCTTGAAGGGAGCGGGAAACAGAGTTCAAAGATGCAGCTCTGTTTCTCAATGGGCCCGGGCTCCTTTCTGCTCTGTGGCTTTAGGTCTCCATTTGGTGTCAGATTGGTTGAGATTCTGAGCGTTTGCGACTCTCAAAATAAAAATATGACAAAAGAATCCTACATTCCTATGGTAAGATGATATATCTTATTCAAACATAATAGTGATAATGCAGTGAAAGATGAATTAAAAGAGAAATGGCCCCATTGGAAGGTGTTAATTGACCCTGGGAGGAGAGGCTGAAGTAACCCTATGCGGCCCCTCTTCCCTTCCAGGAAAAGAGGGCAGTCCTTGAGTCTGGGAACAGCAGAATGATGGTTTGGGCTCCAGGAGTCATATGCACTTTCAAGTAGTAGAGTTTCTGCTTCTTTGTAGTCACCAGAGAGATGCCTCGGTCTCAGAGGAAAATAGCGAGTTGGGGGGCTGGGGAGGTGGGGGGCCCGGGTGCTAGGAACTGGGGTTCCAGCCACTGCAAACACTGTGGACCTAGGCAAGGAATGCAAGCTGCAGAGAAGCCCCCGCTGAGTGCTTGGACAGTGAGTGAGCACGTCGGCAGGTGACCAGTGTGGGCTGAAGGCCAGAGAGCCTCCTGCAAAGTTCTGCTTTGTGTAAGTTTCCTCAGACCCTCTCCTAGCTTGAGGGGAATATTCCCAATAATAAATAAGAGGTAGCAAGTAGAGGCTCAGGGTAAGATGTCATTTGAGTTGGAAAGCAATTGGGGAATGTCTTTGCACCCAAGTGTGGTGTTTACAAATACATACCGGCCACAAAAGCCACTGTTTTTCCTTCGCATTTACATGCCAGGCATGGAGCTAATTATTGACATGCTTACGTCTCACAATCATTTCAATGTATGTATGACCATCAAATTCGACACAGCTTTGATGGGGAGCAGGGTCTGACATCCTCTCTCCTAGGGGCCAAAAAGATCTTAAACCATTGAAACAGTGTTTGGATTTTGTTATGTAAGTAATGTCACATACGTAAGTCACATTTCTTCTCGTTCTTTGGGCAAAACCAGCAAGCTTCCCGTTAACACTAAACATAAAAATGAAGAGAAACACTGCATACTGTCCTAGGAGAGGGTGAAGGAGCATCAGCAGGGTCCTGGGCTGGGACAGACTGACTCACAGGAAGTGAGCCTGCAGAACCCCGGACAAAGGCCTGACTGAGCGGGGGCGGCCCCCACCAAACGAAAACCCTTTCACGGTCAGTACCTCTAGGACGATCCCCACTTTCCAGGTGAGGGAAATGAGGCACGGGGAAACGAAGCACCTGCTTACGGTCACACTGCTGACAACAGAAGACACAGGAACCGAACCCAAAGTCATCCTGATCAAAGTCTGTGACATTTTACCGATGAAGTTTATCTTTCCCTCCCTCCCCTTCTCGTGATGTTTTGTTGGTTTTCCTTAATAGGACCTGTTCTCCATCAGGAAAAAGAACTGCATTTGGACCTCTGCAATGACATTGCAGATTCGAAGCGAGAGAAACAGCCCCAGGAGCTGCACTGATAGCTGTAGGGTTTCCCTTTTTCTTTCTTTGGTCCTTTTTAAGCAAGGAGCTCTGGAAGCAAGGTGGTGTTAGAGGCACACAGAGCTGATCATTTCGGCTTATTGCTTCCAAAATGCGGTTTCAGAGCCACTTCCGTCCCCCCTCGCCCCAACCAGCCAGACGTCCTCCCGCCTACCCACCATGTGCTGGCCCTGTGCAGTTAAGCCGCTGTCCCCAGCACCTCGGCGGGGTGGCAACAGCTCGGTTCTGTCAGAGATTAGCTGCAGAAACCCCACTGTTCATCAGCACCTCTGCATCTCGAGCTAGAAATAGCCCTGCAGTTTCCATGTACCACGAAGAACAGAATAGGGATGGATGTGGGTAACTTTTTTTTTCAAGCTATTTGGTACTTACTTGTTTTTCTATTAGGCTGTGTACTTGAGTGCTTTCCAGAGTCAGTAGAACCTATCCACACTGGGGGGAAAGAAGCCTTCCCTGCCAGCTAATCCAGAGCCCTGGGCTGGCCAGTCAGCAGCCCCATCTTCTGCCCTCCCATCTCCCTTCATCTTCAGAGAAGCGGGGGGGGGGGGGGGCTTTTCCTCTTTCTGACAGCTTTGGTCTTAGATGTCTTCTTACAATCTCTCCTGCTGTTACTAGAAGACAGCCCTTATCACTCTGAGATCTGAAGGTGCCAGAGTGGGATATCCGGGTGTGGGTAGGTGAGGGGTGGCAGTCAGGGGTTCACAGGCTAAGGCCCGCGGAGTGAGCAACTTGAACGCAGATTCCCTTCATACTCTCCCTCATAACTTTGTCAGTCTTCCTAAGAACCTGGGGACTCCCCACTAGGAATGAACGTGGGCCACCTCTGGTCCTTAGGGCTCCTGTGACAAAGCCTCTCACCAGGGTTCATGGCCAGGGAGAAGATCCTGGCTAGATTTCAGCCCCCATTTACTCCCTTAGCAGAATGCCCTTGCACAGGGCACGAGCTGCCCAGCTGTGCATGGAGTCCCTTGTCCTTTCTGCCCACTTCCTCCTGCCATGTGTTGATGGTCATTTCTTTTATTCACTTCCGCTTTTCAGAGTCCGTTTCCTGAAGGTCAATGAATCAGCTGCATTTTATGCACTTTCTCCTGAGCAGTTTTAATCTGAGCGCTATGGAGAAGGGAGGAGTCCCTAGACACCAAAGATCTACATTACAGGGAGGGCTCTTAGTTACCAGGTTCTCTTAACTTGGGCAACTGTCGCAGAGTCTGCAGTTTGCAAACACTGTGGGACATTAGTCAGCTTTCAAAATGTATTATTGCCTGAAACTTCTATAAAGAGATCCTTCTATGGGGCAGGATATAATAAGGGTTAATAAAAACAGAAGAAAGACATTCTAAGTCTTAAATAAACTGAAAGCCCTTTATTCATTATCTGTTCACCAATTATGTATAAAGTGCCCATTGTGTGCCAGCTGCTGTCTACAAAAAAGACATGAGATGTGATTCCTGCCATTATAAAATTGACATAGTAGGGGAGAGAGATTAAACAAAGAATCTCACAAAAGCATATCATTAGAAGCCATTCAAGTTCTATGAATGAGCAGTACTCACTGCCTTTTGAGAACACAGAGTATGTCCCATTTGCTCTTGTATGTCCAATGCCTGTTACTTAGTAGGTGCTAAATAAGTATTTGTAGAATCAATGGTTGGATGGATGGATGGATGGATGGATGGATGGATGGATAACCACATGAAAGAAAGAATAATTGCATAGCATTGGAACCATCTAAATCCTCATCATTAATGAGATATTGTGAGGACTGAGTGCTGTTATTCCTGGGTGATTTTCTCACCTTGGTTAAACTTTCATGTCAATCTCAGGTGATCAAATCTCTCTGCAGGTCAGGTATAAATTGGGTGGTCCAGAGTCCCAGGCATGCAGTATCTCCTCACCCAACCTTGTTTGCTACTCTCTGAAATTCTTGGACTAGAAACATTGTATGTTTCTGGAAACCAAGTACTGTATTTAGTCCTTCAGTAGGGAGAGGCAAAACCTGCATCAGGCACAGTGTGATTTCTACCCCATTGTCTTCATAGCCCTCTTTAGGGTTTTCCTCTGGGTTTATGGTATTGTGGTCATCTCTGGCATTCTGATTTCCTACTTGTCTGGTTTGAGACTCTTTGGTTATAAGATACTGAAATACATTTAAAGAAACTAAAAAAAGCAGGGGGAAATCATAAAGAAAGAGCGGGGATCTCATAGGAGTCAGTTTAGAAAATAGAACTTATCTCTGTCTCCCTCTCCCTTCCCCTCCCCTTTTCCCTCTCCACCCACCATATCATCTGTGAAGAAAAAGTTTGATATCTTCCTTCCCAATCTGTATACCTTTTAATTAACTAATTAATTAATTAAGCTTTATTGCTTTGCAAAGCCTTCCAAATACTATGTTGAAAAGGAGACATGAGAGGGGACATCTTTGCTGTGTACCTGATCTTAGTGGGAGATCTTTGAGTTTCTTACCACTAAGTATGATGTTAGTTGTAAGTTTTTTATACATAGTCTTTATCAAGTTGAGGATGTTATAGCTTTTTTTTTTTTTTTTTGACACATCGCTTTTTTCTACCTGAAATTGTAGTTATTTCTTTCAGCATCTTCCCTTAGGGCGTTCTCACTGGGTCAAGTGCAGAGGCCAGCTCTCACCCATTCTTGGCAGTCAAAGACCCACTTACTTTCTTTAGGAGCACACCCCACAGGTCAGATGCTCTGGAGTTCCCTGCTGAATCGTGAAGTGCTTTGGGACAGTCCTTCCTTCACTGCTGTCAGTCAACTCTTCCCAGAACACTTTGTTATGAATAAGGTCCAAGGGGAAGGTCCCTTCTTGCAGTTGTTCTCTAGTGGCTGGACGAGAAGGGGATGGCCTCCAGGAGCTAGGAAGGAGGGAAACACTCCAACTCCTGAGGATGTGGGAGGCAAATGAATGGGATACAGGCGTATATCCCAGACCTCCAGTCCCTGTGGACAGCATATGGATTGGAAGCTGCACAACTTGAATCTAAAATAAAGGGCCATTTTGATCCTACTAAAAAATGAATGTGTCAACCAGGAGATTAAAGAAGAATTTAAAAAAATACACGGAAACAAATGAAAATGAAAACATGACAGTTCAGAACCTTTGGGAAGCAGCAAAGGTGATCCTAAGAGGAAAGTATATAGCAATGCAGGCCTTCCTCAAGAAACAAGAAAAGTCTCAAATACACAACCTAACTTTACACCTAAAGGAGCTGGAAAATGAACAGCAAATAAAACCTAAATCCAGGAGAAGAGAAATAATAAACATTAGAGCAGAAATCAATGATATAGAAATTAAACAATGACAACAACAACAACAACAGAACAGATCAATGAAACTAGGATCTAGTTCTTTATAAGAATTAATAAGATCGGTAAACCCCTGGCCAGACTTATCAAAAAGAAAAGAGAAAGGACCCAAATTAATAAAATCATGAATGACAGAGGAGAGATCACCACCAACACCGAAGAAATACAAACAATTATAAGAACATATAACAAGCAACTATATGCCAACTAATTAGGCGACCTGGAAGAAATGGATGCATTCCTAGAAACATGTAAACTACCAAAGTTGAAACAGGAAGAAATAGAAAACCTGAACAGACCTGTAACCAGCAAAGAAATTGAACCAGTAATCAAAAATCTCCCAACAAAGACTCCAGGGCAGGACAGCCTCCCAGAAGAATTTTACCGAATAGTTAAATTAGAATTAATACATATTCTTCTGAAGCTCTTTCAAAAAATAGAAATGGAAGGAAAACTTCCAAACTCATTCTATGACAGGCGTTACCGGATCCCAATACCAGACAAAGACCCCACTAAAAAGGAGAATTACAGACCAATATCCCTGATGAACATGGATGCAAAAATTCTCATCAAGATATTCACTAATAGGATCCAACAGTATATTAAAAGGATTATTCAGGGGCACCTGGGTGACTCAATCAGTTAAGCATCTGCCTTCAGCTCGGGTCATGATCCCAGGTCCTAGGATTGAGCCCGGAGTTGGGCTCCTCACTCAGCAGGGAGTCTGATTCTCCTTCTCTCTTTGCCCCTCCCCCCACTTGTGCTCTCTCTCTCTTTCACTCTCTCTCTCTTTAATAAATAAACAAAATATTTTTAAAAATAAATTAAAAAATAAAGGGATTCTTCACCATGACCAAGTGGGATTTATTCCTGAGCTGCAAGGGTGGTTCAACATCCTCAAATCAATCAATGTGACACACCACATTAATAAAAGAAAGGACAAGAACCATATGATCCTCTCACTAGGTGCAGAAAAAGCATTTGACAAAATACAGCATCCTTTCTTGATAAAAACTCTCCACTGTGTAGGAATAGAGGGAACATACCTCAATATCATAAAAGCCATCTACGAAAAGCCCACATCAAACATCATCCTCAACAGGATAAAACTGAGAGCTTTTCCCCTAACGTCAGGAACATGGCAGGGATGTCCACTCTCACCACTGTTGTTCAACATAGTACTAGAAGTCCTAGCCTCAGCAATCAGACAACAAAAAGAAATAAAAGGCATCCAAACAGCAAAGAAGTCAAACTCTCACTCTTCACGGATGACATGATACTGTATGTGGAAAACCCAAGAGACTCCACCCAAAAATTACCAGAACTCATATAGAAATTCAGCAAAGTGGCAGGATATAAAATCAATGCACAGAAATCAGTTGCATTTCTATACATGAATTATAAGACAATAGAAAGAGAAATAAAGGAAACGATCCCCTTTACAGTTGCACCAAAAACCATAAGATACCTAAGAATAAACCTAACCAAAGAGATAGAGGATCTGCACTCTGAAAACTATAGAACACTTATGAAAGAAATTGAGGAAGACACAAAGAAATGGAAAAACATTCTATGCTTATGGACTGGAAGAACAAATATTGTTCAAATGTCTATGCTACCCAAAGAAATCTACACATTCAATGCAATCCCTATCAAAACACCATCAGTGTTTTTCACAGAGCTGAAACAAATAATCCCCAAATTTGTACAGAACCAGAAAAGACCCCAAATGGCTAACGGATTGTTGAAAAAGAAAACCAAAGTTGAAGGTGTCACAATTCTGAGTTCAACCTTTATTATAAAGATACAATCATCAAGACAGTATGGTACTGACACAAAAACAGACACATAGATCAATGGAACAGAATAGAGAACCCAGAAAGGGACACTCAATTCTATGGTCAACTAATCTTCAACAAAGCAGGAAAGAATATCCAATGGAAAAAAGAGAGTCTTTTCAAGAAATGGTGTTGGGAGAATTGGACAGCCACGTGTAGAAGAATGAAACTGGAACATTTTCTTATACTATACACAAAAATAAATTCAAAATAGATGAAAGACCTAAAGGTGAGATAGGAATCCATCAAAATTCTAGAGAAGAACACAGGCAGCAACCTCTTTGACCTCTGCCACAGTAACTTCTTGTTAGACACGTCTCCATGGCAAGAGAAACAAAAGCAAAAATGAACTATTGGGACTTCATCAAGATAAAAAGCTTTTGCGCAGCAAAGGAAACAGTCAACAAAACTAAAAGTCAACCTACTGAATGGGAGAAGATATTTACAAATGTCTTATCAGGTAAAGGGCTAGTGTCCAAAATCTATAAAGATCTTATCAAACTCAACACCCACCCCCCAAAAAAAATCCAGTCAAGAAATGGGCAGAAGACACGAACAGACATTTCTTCAAAGAAGTCATAAAAATGGCCAACAGACACATGGAAAAATGCTCAACATCACTCAGCGTCAGGGAAATACGAATCAAAACCATAATGAGACACCACCTCACACTGGTCAGAATGGCTAAAATTAACAAGTCAGGAATCGACAGATGTTGGTGAGGATGCGGAGAGAGGGGAACCTTCTTACACTGTTGGTGGGAATGCAAACTGGTGTTCCTGCTCCGGAAAAAGGTATGGAGGTTCCTCAAAAAGTTAAAAATAGAGTTACCCTATGATCCAGCAATTGCACTACTAGGTATTTATCCGAAGGATACAACCATAGTGATTTGAAGGGGCAAATGTACCCTAATATTTATAGCAGCAATGTCCACAATAGCCAAACTATGGAAAGAGCCCAGATGTCCATTGACAGATGAATGGATAAAGAAGATGTGGTGTACATACAATGGCATACTACAAATGGAATGATGGATGGATCTAGAGGCTATTATGCTAAGTTAAATAAGTCAGTCAGAGAAAGACAAATACCATATGATTTCACTCATATGTGAAATTTAAGAAAGAAAACAGATGAACATAGGGGAAGGGAAAGAAAAATAAAATAAGATGAAAATACAGAGGGAGGCAAACCATAGGGGACACTGAACTCCAAGAAATAAACTAAGGGTTGCTGGAGGGGAGGGGGTAGGGGGGATGGGGTAACTGGGTGATGGGCAGTAAGGAGGACACTTGATGTAATGAGCACTGGGTATTATATGCAACTGATGAATCACTAAATTCTACCCCTGAAACTAATAATGCAGTGTAAGTTAAATAAATTGAATTGAAATAAAAATTTTTTTTAAAAAATTAAAAATAAATAAAGGGCCATGTTGAACATTCTTTTGGATGTTTTGTCTGTGTCTGGTGAGCTAAAATAAACCATGGTACCTATCTCCTCCTCTAATAATCAGTAGATATGGCCCATTTCCCTAGGAAATGTTGGATCATTGTCTCCCACACCAGAATGTAAAGTTCCCCAAGGGTAGTGACCATGTCTGTCTTGGTGCACATGGCAATTCCTGCCTGAAACAGTGCTTGGCACATTGGAGACCCGTGGTAAATATTTGCAAAAGGTCTACATAGTTGACCTGGAAGGTGGGAGGCTAAGCAGGCAGCCAGTATTGGAAGATGGGGGAGAGGCTGAGGCTGAGAGAGTACCTAGAGCCAGTGGTCAAGCCAGGGTATGGGAGAATGTGGAGCAGGGTCAGAACCAGAGGAGAGGGGCCAACACTGAGTAAAACATGGAGAAGCCCCAAGGCCGCTCTGGGGAGGCAGAGAGCAAATGCAGGGGGTCAGGCAATGACCGTGATGAAAGTAGGACTAGCAGGCTGAGCAGGGAAGTGAGGGGGTCAGCAAGCCAGGGCTGCTGCCTGAGCAGGTTTCTACCTGCCCGGGTGAGCAGGGCAGACTGCCTTTAATGCGCAAAGGTTGAAGAGCAGGTGGAATGTGATTAGCAGTGCTTCTCAGTCCTGACTGCACATTTGAATCACTGGGGGTATGTTTTAAAGTATAAAGGCACCAGGCTCCATGTCCAGAAATTGATTTTTGTTTTCATCCTAAAGGCAAGGAAAAGCTACAGAAGGTTTTAAGAAGGGGTGTGTGTGTGTGTGTGTGTGTGTGTGAGAGAGAGAGAGAGAGAGAGAGAGAGAGAGGGAGAGAGAGGGAGAATTTTTTATTTGGATAAGAGATTGCAGAAACCAGCTAGCAGGGTATGAGGCATATGACTCAAGAATAGGTATTTTGCAAAAGTATCCCATGCATTTAAGATGCGCAGTAGGGTTGGGAGCCACTGTTCTAAAACAATAGTCGTTAGTCTTGGCTGAACATTGTATTCATCTGGGGGCTTTAAAAACTTTGGATGCCTGGACCTCAGTCCCAGAAATTCTGATTTAATTCTGTGCATAGAGATTTTTCAAAACTCCTCCAGATGTTTGTAATGTGCGACCAGGGTTGAGAATTCCTGTGTCAGAGATTGCCACTCGAAGTGCGGTCTGAAGACAAGCAGTACAGACCTCATCGAGGAGCTTGTTAGAAAGGCAGACTCTCAAGCCCCACCCCAGACCCACTGATTCAGAATCTGCATTTAAAAAAGATTCCCTGAGCGATTATCGTGTAAAGTTTGAGCAGCACTGGTCTAGAGCAGTAATTCTCAAAGTGTGTTCACTGAAGCGGGAACAGCGGCATCACTTGAGAGCTTGTTAGAAATGCAAGTTCAGGGGCGCCTGGGTGGCACAGCGGTTAAGCGTCTGCCTTCGGCTCAGGGCGTGATCCTGGCGTTATGGGATCGAGCCCCACATCAGGCTCTTCAGCTATGAGCCTGCTTCTTCCTCTCCCACTCCTCCTGCTTGCGTTCCCTCTCTCGCTGGCTGTCTCTATCTCTGTCAAATAAATAAATAAAATCTTTAAAAAAAAAAAAAGCAAGTTCATGGGCCACTGAATCGGACTCTCTGGGAGATGAGGTTCAGGACTTTGTTTTGACAGACCATCCACTACAGTTTCAGAACCATAATTCTAAAGGGTTAAAGCAACGATTTCAGATTGCAAATCCACTAGGGAACCTGGGCAGCTGAGTATTTCCGAGGTTTGGGGGTTAACTCATTTCTCTAACCTCTGTGTGTAGCTTTGGCTTCCAATCCAAAAGACTTGGAATAAATAACGGTTTCTCCTCTGTGAGACCCACCTTCCTCCCATCTTGGGACACATCCGGTTAGATGGCTTGACATTTTTCTCATGATCTCTCTGATCCCCCACTCAGGATCTCTGCCAGAGGTTACACTGACGCCTGCCCAAAGACTGAGTTCCCAATGAGCTGCAGATTAAATAAAGGAAAGCTGGGGCAGAGGGAGCAGCTGCGGAGCCTCCAGGGCAAAACCCAGGAAGAGCTAAGGAAGCAAACCCTATCTGCTCACAGGAAGTGGGTCTCCTCTTTATGGCTCAGCTGCACAGAGCAAGACCTGGGGAAGTGAGAGAGGCCACTGCAGTTGACTAAGGAAGGAGAATGCTCCCCACAGGTGCATTTCTCTGGCTGCCCCGTCCGTGTAACAATGTGTAGCCATAGGTGTGATCTGTCTCAAGGTATCCAGCTCTTCTCCTCCATCTTGTGACTAAGCCAGTTTTTTTTTTTTTTAAGATTTTATTTATTTGTTTGAGAGAAAGAGAGAAGGATCATGAGAGGGAGAACAAGCAGAGAGGAGAGGGAGAAACAGGGACCTGGTGCGGGGCTTGATCCCAGGACCCCAAGACCATGACCTGAGCTGAAGACAGATGCTCAATCGACTGAGCCACCCAGGTGCCCCTTGTGACTAAGCCAGGTTTTGAGCAGGCAGCAAACTGTAGAAAGTATGCAGCGTTTGGCACTGGAATGGGGGGCTACCATCTCACAGTAATGAGATCAAGGGTGGGCTCTCCCTCTCTCTTTATGGAATTTTAAGCAGTGTACAGAAGGTCTATAAATGCGCTTCAGGGCCAGGCCCAGGGGGCCGAAGCTCCACTTGAGTGTTTAATACGGTAGGAGAAGAAGTTTTATATCCTTTTCATCCCCCTACTCTAGTAGGAAGAGGGAAGGGTCCTTTGGTGAGGCAAGGCAAAGACATAGATACTTTGCTAGCTTAAGAATGAAGTCATATAAAAGGGGGTTATATGTTTCTGTGACAGAATAATTGAGATATTATCCTGAGGTTTAGCCTGGCTAGTTTTCTCTTTCCCTATTCCAAGAAGGTAGCTGGGCCCTTTGAGTTTCCTTCCAGGAAAAAAAATGTCCAGAATTTGGAAATAGGCAAGAGAGAGTAGTGCTGAACCTGACTTCCTATTTACTAAGACGATTTTACAGCTGTGCAGGGGTGAGGTTAACCTACAGCTTTTTGTTGGGTAGAGATGTAAATAATTTCTGTCCACTAGAACAGATAACCTCCCAAGTTACGTTTTATGGTCCTGTTGGCATTTTAACGAGTTTTGCGTCTGACCCAGCAATCTACTAAGTCACGTACAAGATTCTCAACTGCTGTTTGGAGCGGTTTAGTGTCCCATCAGCTCCCCTGTAAACTGGAGTTGAATACAGTCTGCATCATGTGTTCATTTTATATTTATGCAAAGGCCGTGCTTTTTAACCTTTTGAAAATTCAACGGTCTTTCAGCACCGGTTTATGTTACAGACAACTTCTCTTTCTGGCTTTTGTTTTGCAAAAGCCTAAGCTTCTTGGCAGGTTTACGCTAAGTGGGGAGGGAAGGAAGGCAGAGGCAGCAAGACAGAGTGGGGGGGGGGTCCCCAAGGCTGGGAAGGCAATGGGCCCACAGGTTCTAAAGTTTATGTTGACCTCTGGCTTGCTCTCTCGAAGAGTCCTGGGAAACTAGCAGGATTTCCAGAGGAGGATGCCGACCAGGGCACCCAGGGGGCTGGATCCCAAGCAGAGCACTCCCAGGCTCCAAGGTGACCCCAGTACAGAGCGTGGCCCCTGGTTAAAGTCACTGATCAGAGGGGCCATGCGAGCTTAGATAACAACCTTGAAAAGGGACCAGGATGGGTTAAAGGCCTGAAGGTCTGTGGGGGAGCCTCACACCACCCCAGAGGTATTAATATCTTCAATGACTGAGCTCAAATTTGGGAAATTTGAGACTTCGAATCAGATGTAAATAGAGCAAATTAATGTGATACTTGTCACATACCGTAGATGGTGGGATAAGATTCTTGTCTACCACCTTAGCAGGCGAAAACTTTGTTTTCTTACTTATCTTCCGATTGGAGGTGTCTAAAAGACCCACGCCCCCTCCCACAAAGGAGAGAACAGAGCAGCTAATAGGGAGGTGTCCCCAGTTCCCAGGGCAAGCTGATCAGCCTGTTCAAATCCATCACCAATGCTTGAAAAATAGTTCTCGCCAACCTGGGGGCAGCAGCTGGTGTGCCGAAAGGTAGGATCAATTCAACATGTGATCAAAATAGCCCCCTAGGGTGATGTGAGAGAAGATTTAGTAGAGCCCCCACCCAAAAAACGCCAACCCCGTCACTTAAGCTTTCTGAGTCAAAGCTGCTTTCTGTCGAGCCTCAGGTTTGCAGGTCTCAATACACATAGCCCTGGAAAACCACGAACCCTCGGTTTCTAGTTACTGTTTCTCAGGTGTGTCAGAATCGGCTGGGGAAACTTAATAAAAATGTGTATTCCTGAGTCCTGCCCCAGACCTGTTGAATCAGCTCCTCTGGGAAAGAGAGAGGGGGAAGGGCGCCTATATTTTCAACAAGTGTCCCAGGTGATTCTAATAGCCTCTGAATTCTGGCAGCCTCTGGGAAGAGGCGAAGGGAAAGGGTGACGATTTGGCAATAAGCCTGTGGGGCTGGGCTCACTATCTTGGGGTGTCAAGGGAAAGAAAGTGGTCTCCTATGAATATGTGACTGCCATGTGGTGAAGGGTTTGTGTTGTAAGCTTCCGTGTGTCTTCCAGGGAAGGGTGGTCTTAACTCCCATTGGGTCTCCCGGGCCTTGCTGTGCAGGACGTGGTCAGAGCAGCAAAAGCAGCGGCAGCACCTGGAGCTTTTGGAAATGCTGACTCTCAGGCCCTGCCTGGATCCATGGGCTCCGAACTTGCATTTTAACACAATCCCCTGCTAATTCTCTTGCACGTTAGGTTTGAAAAGCCCGGCTCTGAGGCGGGTGGGGACACAGGATGACTGTCCTGGTGCGTGGTCGCAGACCCCCGTCTGGGGCCTCGCCGCTGTGGTTCTGTGGCTTAGCCAGCCAGGCCTCCCACAGAGCAGCCAAGGCCACCCCGGCCTCCTCTCTCGAGGCTCGAGGTAAGGTCAGCGCAGGGCTGCGGAGGCCCCCTCAGCCACATCCAGGCAGCGGGGGGCTGTGCCCATCGGCTCCTACCGAAGGGCCAGGTGTCTGCAGGGGCCGTCACCAGGAAGTGGCGGAACTGAGAGGTCACAAGAGAAATGAGTTAAGTTGCACCCCCACCCCTTTGGTTAGACTGTGCAGGGGTGCGAAACAAAGCGGGAGGGGGATGCCTCTCAGCCCCTTCCCTGCAGACTCCCACGGACTGGGCGCCTTCTGACCTGGATCTTGGCCGGCCTCCCGCTGCTCAGGGCTCACCCACGCCGGCCTTCCTCTTGCACGTCGCCTGCCGGAGGGCTCGTTACTCCGCTCCCGACATGGGGCTGGCCAGGGGCCAGGGGCTGGCTGCCGACAGACTGCCTAACCACTTAGCCAAACGATGGCCTCCTCCCCACGAGCAGCAGCTGCCATCTCCTCCCTCCCCGCCGGCTGCTAGGGAGCCTCCTGGCTCGTCTGGATCTGGGCTTGGCTGGGGGCTGCTCTGCGGTGGGCTTTGAAGCCTTCTTGGTTCCTTTCACTTCCGATTCACTTCTCATACGGCCTCTTTCCCTTCCTCTGCCAGCGTTATTCATCTCTAATTCCTTCTGTTATTATTTCTCCCCACTCCACCCCTCAGTCACGGTTCCCACCCATACAGAGACTACTTCTGTACCACGCGGCTCTAACAACCCCTTTCACAACCCTTTGATCCTTCTAGCTACTGCCCTCTTCTCTCTCCCCCCAACAATACCACTTCTTGGAACAACTGTCTTCACATATTCTTTCCCATTCCTCCTTTCCATTTGTTCTTTTTCTCACTGCAGCTTGCCTTCTACCCACACCACTCCACCCAAACTGTTCTTACAAAGGACCCACGCCCACCATGCTGTAAACCCAACAGTCGTTCCAGTCTTTGTGCACTTGACTTCTCAGCAGCATCTGAGACAGTGACATACCCTTGGTCCTGACACGCTCCCACCTCTTGTCTCCGTGGCAACCCAGACCCTTTGTTTTCTTTTTAGCTCCTTCTTGGCTGGTGTTGTCTCCTCCTCCTCTTCTGTATGACCCGTAAATGTGGCAATCTATCTGCACTCAGCTTTGGGCCCTCTCTTCTTTTCTACCTGCCTTCTCTTCCTCAAATTAGAGCCCAAATGATTTCTTTATAGAAAAGTAAAGTCAGTTTTTCTAGAGCATCTCGTCATGGACTGAGATTCATCCCTAAAGAACAAGCAACATAAATCTTTAATTTCAAAGCATGATAAGTGCTTTGAAGAAAAAATTGAAATACAGTCTAGTGGGGAGCCGAATTCACACTGATTTATACTGGGGCAGGGGGAGAGAAGGCATTGCTGAGAAAGTGACATTTAAGCTGAGACCTGAAGGATGAAGGGGAGTTGGGCAGATGCAGGGTCAAGAGAAGAAGCAAAGACAAACAAAACAAAAAGCAGCAAAGCCTAATGCTGATGACATTCACTTGCTCCATTGCCCCCCATCTGGTTTGGGCCACCATCTTCTCTCACCAAGAAGACTGCAGTAGCCTCTCAACTGCTGTCCCAACAGACTATCCCTTCTCCACGTAGCAACCAATGTGATCTTTAAAAACTGGGCAGTGCTTGCAATCCTTCAACACCTTCCAACTCACTTAAATTACAAATTCTCTAACATGCTCTATACAGTCCTATGTGATCGTACCCCTGCCCATCTTCCCAACCTCACCTTGGACTACCTTCCCTCCAATCGCTGTGCTCCACCCTCATGGCCATCTTTCAGTTCTGCAAAACTACCCCATTCTTGTATGCTGCTTGTCACAATTTAGATGACTGTGACATATATTTTTCTCTGAACCATTGAGTTCCCATTCTACAGAGTGGTGGAAACTTATCTAAGCCAATTTGGGCTTCTCAGGTGTTGTCTAACTTCCTAACATTTAAGTTGTGCCAGGTCATTGGGTTGGTGAAGGCTCAACTAGTCTTGAGTCACCTGTCTACAAGCATGTCAACTGATTGTAGGCCATGGAGACATGTGGGTCACTGCTGAGAGGAGATCCTGGGCTATTTGCCCCTTTACAAGTGGTAGTGGACTCTGATTGTGGCTTTCATGTCTCATGTGGGAGATAGGACTTTCCACCTGGAGACAGTGTAAGAACTCTCTCTGTAGGAACTATTTGTCCAGACTCACTGCACAGCCATTTTGTAGCCAGGGTCTTGCCTTTACTTGACCCCCCCCCCGCCCCCACTGGATCTTTAGGACCAACAGCATTTCTGGCCTCTTCATGTCCCCTTCACTTATCCTTCCACATGCCTGAGGTGTCTCTTCTAGTCCAGGGGAAACAATGCTCCCCTGAAACTCCATATCTCCCAAATGTTTTGGCTCTAAAGTCCTCTACAATTCTCTAAGGACTGTTAGGATTTTAGAAACCAAAGCCAGAAAGATTCATTTCTTTGTGTTACATCTGCCTTAAAGCAATGGGCACTGAGTACCAAGCAGCTTGGCTTGAGGGATAGGCAAAGGGAGAAATATCAGGATAATGAAACATCATTAAAATTTCAGGAATATTATTGTACCCATTGTTTCAATGCCTACCTTTCCCACTTTATTAGTTAGGGTTCTCCAGAGAAACAGCACCAATAGGAGATAGAAGATATAGAGAGAGAGATTTTAAAGAATTGTCTCACACAACGGTGGGAATTAGCATGAAATCTAATGGCAGGCTGAAGACTCAGGGAAGGCTGAAGACTCAGGGAAGAAGAGCTGATGTTACAGTCAAGCCCAAAGACAGAATTTCTTCCTTCTGGAGGGTTCTCAGCCTTTTCTCTCAAGACGTGCAACTGATTGGATGGGCAGGGAGGGGGAGAGATTGATGGTTGCTTTGCTAGTGGCTGACATTTGCTTTTCTGCTTCTGCTTTGTGGGTGATTCTGCAACAACTTCACTCCATCGTGGGGTAGAGGTAATGGAAAAGCCAGCAGGTCCCCAGCGCACCTGATCGTGGTAGCCACTGTAGCTATGGAATCCCCAGGGGACCAGCCAGTAAGTTGTCACGTCCTGACCGTGCTCCTGAAGCTCAGATGCCCAGCTGCACAGGAATACAGTTGTGTCTTCCAGCTGTGTCCTCGGGGCTACAGCTAGATAAGTGTAACTCGCATCCTCAGATACCTTCTATGCAACGTGGAGCTTGTATATTTGTATTGCAGTCAATATCTAGTCAAGAGAATAAGGGGTCGATCAAGTAGGAGCTGAGGGCCAGTATTTTAACAATCTCTGGGAGCAAAAATGGGATTTGAAGTAGTTCATAAGAGTTATTGGGAGTCATTTACTAATCACGTGTGTCTTTTCCAGATCCACTCTGCTTTGAGTGCTTTAACTTAAACCCTAAGGGACTACACTGATTCTGTTTATGTTACATGTTATGTAACCAAATAACAAGAATCAGTCAATTCTGATTTTAGATATCACTCAGAGTCTCCCTGACCCTGCTTACCTGATAGTGAAATGTACTGACAAGACCAGTCAAACACCCTGATGTCTAGAACACAATCAAGTATGGTATGAATGAAAAGGTCCTAAGTATTCCATGAGTTCTTAAGGAAACAGGTCTAATGAGTTGATTAGTAGCTTCATTATTCCTCCTGGTCCAAGGAACCGGGTTGAACCATTCTTAAAGTGTGTATGGGGTGTGTGTGTGTGTGTGTGTGTGTGTGTATTTTTGTTTTTGTTTTTGTTTGCGTGTTCCTGAATGTTCCAGGGATTAGAAAGAATTGAACTAGACAGATTGTAAACATTCCCAGATTGATGGATCAATGTGGTTTCTCTTTTGACCATTTAGGGCAACCGGCACATTTGCGTTCTGTGCCACTAAAAACTAAGCAAGTCATTTTCCCCTCCAGAATTCCGAAGACTAAATCTAGGTTCTGTGAAATAGTGTAGATCTGGTATTGAGATCTGATATTTATTTCCTGGATGTAGGTAGATACTAAACTATTGAATTGTCCAGTTTTTAAGGTAAATGGCGTGTACAATTTAAAGAACATTCTAACCTGCAGTAGTATATTCCAAGTTACAAAAACAACAATAACAAATAACAAAACACATAAAATAGCTGCAAATCTATTGGGTAAGATAATTACCGCAATAGTCTAGAAAATAAAATATGATCAAAACCATATAATTTGTATAAATGGCATTTTTTATATTTACAAGTGATGAGGCAAATAGTTGATAAATTAATTAGATCTTTAATATAGAATGGGGATTTTCATTTGTTTCTCTAAGTTTGTACAAGCACGTTAATTCCTAGTTGATGTCTTTATATTCACAAATGGGGAATGTGTGATAATGCATCACACCACATTTATTCTGGCTCTGCTCTTAATAATGAGTATGATTAATTCTTTAACATCACTCTTTTTGGAAGGTCTAATATTGGAAAGAACGGTTTTCTGTCTCAAACCACTCAACGAGAATTAATGGGGACGGTAAGAATGCTATGGGATGAGATTGGTAATGACCAGTTTGGTGATGGCACCTACCAGGGTCCCATTATCTGTAGGTAATAAAAGAAATGTGGAACTGAGTAATAGTCTACTATTTGAACATATTTGAAAATATTTTATTTTGGACATAAATGGCTTTCCCTATCCTCCTGCATCAACATATGAAAAATTTGGGGAAAAAAAAGATTTTTTTTTAATTTTCACACCAGCAAACTGCATTTTATAAAAACCATCAGTTAAATTATGAATTGTTAGAATAGTACTGGCCCCAATTAAAATGTAATACCCATAGTTCTCAGTTTTCATCCACTTAGGGAAACAATGAATAATGAAAACCAATCTCAAAGGAAAAAAGAAAACAATAAGAAAGCCCCATTCAACACAGAGCCAAGTCATCTGGAATTGGGTTGGGTTCATTTTGGGTGGGCAGCCCTCCCAAATGCTGTCTCTCCATCTCCTTTTGGACTCCATAAGTCCCCCGGAAACTGAGGAAAAGTGGGGATTCTGCACACAGGACAGATACTGGAAGGATCTATAGCACCAAGTGTAGGTGAACTACTGCCTCTGATCTTCCACCAAAACAACTGAGGTCTTATTTCCCAAAGTTCCTTCTTGAAAAAAAAAAAAAAATTATGAAATGATGAGGAACCAGGAGCACCAACCAGATGTCAAATTCATTTAGCCAGTAAATCTAAGATTGGTAAAAGTCCTGCTGTTCTCCCCTACATTTGCCCTGCCCCCATAAATGACTCACTCAGAGCCACACTGGGCCCAGTCACAGAGGAGCCAGTCAGGGGCTCAAAGTGACTAAGCACTTTGGGAAATTAGCACTCTGGTTTCTCAAATGGTGGATCTGATTATATTTTCACATCTTGGGCCCCGCCTCGCTGTGGCACAGCCTCACCCCAAAGCCCCCCCAGAGCTGGCGTGGAGCAGACACAAGAGCCTCCCCGGCTTGAAAAGGACTTTGAGAGACTAATTGTCTACGGACATGAATGGTTACAGTCACAGGGCTCTCGAAACTGGAATGCAGCTTATGAAGAAGAGCGTTATTATTCCAAACCCCACATTCTGCAGACGAAGTGGAACTTCTCCAACTGGCTAGGGAGCTACTCAGTTGTTTACCTCTGGGCTACGTTTCCAAAGACGGCTTCTTTCCCAGGTCTCACCGGCTACAGGAAGAGAAAGCAAGGGTCCGAGTTACAAAGAGGTATTTGATTTCAGGCACCACCTGGTTTCACAGGATGTCAACGTTCATCAGAACTCAGAGAGTCTGCTTGGGTTGTTCCTGCCCCGGGGTCTGAGCTTCCTGGCTCTGTGTGGAGGCAAGTCTGCCCTGCAGGCCTAAGAAAGTATGGGCCTACCAGTTTCAGATCTCCTGCCCTGTCCCATGACTCAGGGACCAGTCTCAACCAGACGGATTGGAAAGGGGCGAGGTCTGACTCTCAAACCCTTTTTGGGACCTGGAGCTCAATCCCTCCCAATCAGGGCAAGTTCTCCATCTCATAAAGGAGTTTGAGGGAAGTCTTTTCTTTTTTCTGCCCCTTCACATGAGGGTCCTAATCCCAACATTCAGGACTTGGAGAAAGGTCTTCTCCTGCAGACCCTCTTTGAAACAAGCAAAGCCCTGGTAGTGTCTTAGATGTTCAGATCCCTGAACTGGGCAGGCGACTTAGTTCTAGCTGCTGTCCTCACTGTACACAGGTATTTAGGTACCCTCTTGGTGACGATACAATTAAAGACAGGCATTCAAACAGGAAATTTACATATTTCACATTCTTTAGCCAGAGCTAAAGCCTTAGTGCCAATTAGGAATCTGTGCAATGTGAATGTTCTTCATATTTTTCCCTGTGTTGGAAACAATGGTACTCTGTCCATCGTCTTCATCCCCAGGAGTGACAATAGCCTACCTTCCAGAGCCTGCCCTGGAAGGTATTTGTCCCTTCACTTGGTAACAGCTCTGAAAGAACTAGAGCATGGCACGGTGCTTACAGGATCAGCCTTTGGTGTTAGAAACCACTTTCAAATCTCTAGGCCATGCCATCATTTAAAGGGTAAGGCTTGAAGAGGACAAGTCAAGGAGAAAAGAGAAGAACCAAGAAGGTCTGGTATCCAGAAAGCCAAGAACAGTGATTGGCTCCATGCAAAGTGAGCAGGTAACACAGCAAGGTGGACAGGGTCATTAAGGAATGGACTTTTTCCAGCATCTTCACTGTGAGGGAGCTAGACAGTGGCAGGCTGGCTGGGGAGAGTTGGTTATTTTAAGAAGGGAGAGACATGACCGTGTTTCTAGGCTGCTGGGAAGGGTTCAGAAGTGGGGAGAAGAAGGAGAAAGGAGAGAGCAAAAGGCCAAAAGAAATTGGATCCAGGGTCCCAGAAGAGGCTCTGTACAGGAGGGAATCCAGGTTTCCCTTGAAAGTGGAGGAGAGGACTGGATGTGATGGCAAGAAAGCCCGAAGTTCTGAGGGTGGGAGTTGAGGGAGTTCATAAAATAGAAGCTGCTATGGACTGAATGTTTGTGTCCCCTCAAAAGTCATATGTTGAAGTCCCAATCCCAATGTTATGGTATTGGGGCCTTTGGGGAGTAATTAAGCTTAGATGAGCTCATGAGGGTGTAGCCCCCATGATAGAATTAGTGACCTCATAAGAAGAAAAGACCAGAGCCCTCCCTCTGTCTACCATGTGAGGACATGGCAAGAAGGCAGCCATTTGCAAACCAGGAAGAGGGCTCTCACCAGACACTGAATTTGCAAACACTTGATCTTGGACTTCCCAACCTCCACAACTGTGAGAAATAAATAGGTATTTTGTTATAGCAGCCTGAGCTAAAACAGAAGACTTGGTCATTTGCCGAGAGGAGGGTGGCCATGGTTGGGGACAGGGCAGGGGTGCTGTGGTGAAGGTGTAAGATGGCAGCTGGGAGAACAGGGGAGGAAAAGATCCTGACCAAGTGTGGCCATGCTGAGAGCCCAGCTGAGGTCAGAGGACAGACCACAAGAGTGTGAATTCCTCTGGCTGCCTTCAGGAGTTCTCACATAGAAAGAAAGACAGAAAATAATTAGGTCGATCCACAGGAAAGGATTTGCAGGACTGACACAGCAGAAGGAAGGGAGCAAGGAGATGGAGGCTGCTGACAAGAGTGGCAAAAGAGTTGTGTTCTGGGATCCAGCCATGACGTCAGTGATGAGCTAGGAGAATGGAGTGGAGATGAAGAGCCGGGAGACTGGGAGAAAGGGGGCGAAAGAGCTAGAAGACAAAGAGATGGGTGTGGTTCTCTATACACACACATACACATGCAGCCACATATGTAACTCGAGAGGGATAACAGAGGTAGAACAGGTGTCCGTTGCTTAATGAAGTGGGGGTGAAGTTTTTTGGTAAGATGTTAACAACTAATGCTACTAGAAGGTTAACCTTCTTTTTCTGGAAGAAAATAGAAGGAAGCGTAACCTTTAGAAGGCTAAGGTAACAGACCGGATCAGGATGCATGATGCAGTTTCCCTCCTGTGCCCGGGACAATCACTATTAATGGGCAACCACTCTTTGCTGCTAAACTCAAAGTTCTTTTCAACATAGGACTCCAGTAGCCGCTACCAATTCACTGGAATTGATGCATGAGATGGAAACTGCTTTCAGTCTGGGTCCAGATGAAAGGCAATAAGCCTGGGCCAAGTTTCTGGGTTGGTTGGTTTGTTTTTTTAATTTAAATTCAAGTTCATTAACACACAGCGCAGCAGTGGTTTCAGGAGCAGAATCCTGTGATTCATCACCCACATACAACACCCAGGGCTCATCCCAGCAGGTTGGGCTAGGTTTTTAGCAGCAGGGCTGAAGTGATGGTAATGTGGAGGAGACCCAAAAGAAGGAGCAAGAATATCACAGAGCTCAGCCTCCATTGACGGGTTCACAGAGCCTGAAGGCCAAGGATGGCTCTAGGAATGACCCCAGAACTCAGAATCGTCCTGGGAACACCCATAAGGCCAGTTTCTACTGAAGCCCAGAGCTCACCGGGACTGGTTCTAGTTGTCCCAGATGGATCCCAGGCCGCTTAGCCTTGGCTGGCTTCCAGAGGTGGAGAAGGAGGCAAACCACAGATCTCATGACTGCGTGATCTCC
>NW_024426774.1:55618159-55726243 GCF_017311325.1 Ursus maritimus
GATGAGTGTCTCTGGCCTGGCTTGGTAGAAGTTCGTGGGAGGACGCAGTTCATTCCCTTTCGTCACTCTGGGGCTTAGTGTCCGAACAACTAGACCCAGCCTGAGGCTAGAAGAAAACAGAAGCAGCTTTGGGCCCATCTCTGAGAAACGCCTTTCACTTTCATCGTCTCTTCCTGTGAGTGGAGGGCTTCATCTGACAGGAAGCTTCATTTCTTCCTCTCTGCTTGAACTCCCTGGTTTTATACCTTTGTTTTCCTCAGCCACAGCAAAACCATCTCTGGTTACACAATCTGGGTAACGCGATGACAGGGAGTGAGACTATGACATCCCCTTCAGCCCCGGGGGGTGATAATAGAGCAGACATTCATATAAAGAGTTAACTCTATTAATCCCTGAGTTGTCAGCACAACTTCCCTGAGATGTTATTCATATCAAACAGAGTAAGTCATCCATCTGCATCCTGGTCTTCCCTTGTTCAGGGTTGTTTGTTGTTACGTAATGAAATGGCTTTATGTAAAGGCCCCTGGGGCCAGTTTTTGTCATTTGGTTGGTTGATGTTTGTTTCCCCTGTGGCACTTATCAGAAAAACCAAGAACTGGAGACGGAGGACACTCTGTGAGTTCAGTGATCCAAAAGGCCTGGGATTTAACCGAGAGCTACAGATCCGTAAGAGCAAAGGCTTACTGAAAGAGTTGACAAGGAGAGCACAACAGTGCGCTGGCCTGTGTGAGTGCGCGTGCGCACACGTGGCAGCAGGGCAGAAGGAGACAGGCTGAGAGAACACAATGTTCTTGCGTGGGCAGGTGGGGGTGTGACTTGAAATACCTGCGAGCAGACACACATGGGGCAGGCTTGAGTCCTCACTGTAACACACGCTGCCGGTTACCCATCGCCCCGGCATTTCCTCAGGGCCCACGTGTGTTAGCATCGAGCCGCCCACACTTTTTTCTGCGTCCTCTCCTCACGTAATTAGTAAAAGATTGAGGTCTCCTGAGTAAGTGGCAGAATCTCTTCAGGTGCAGTCTCTTTTGGCTAGGTCCCAAACCAGTGTCCCTGTCATTTCAGATAGCAGTAGGAATCCTGTGATTGATTTACAAACCATTCCTAAAGCCGTAGGCCACGTTCCACGCGAGGCTCTCGCGGCTCCCGGGAGGCTCCTGCCCTGCTCCCTTCCGGGTCAGCAAAAGGATCTTGCCTTAGCTACTAGGCATTAATTGAGCACCTACTGATGAATAGGAAGGATGCACAGATTAAGACAAGCTGGGTGTTATAGGCAACGGATGAATCACTGAACTCTGCCTCTGAAACTAATAATACGATATATGTTACTTCATTGAATTGAAATTAAATAAATGAAATAAAAAAATAAAATAAAATCTTAAAAAAAAGAGAGAAGACAAGCTGACCTTAGTAAGTCTAAGATCTTCGTTTACACACTGGTTGGGGAGGTGACACTAACACACCTAGGGCTGTAGTCTCTGTGGAGACTGAATGTTTCTGTCCCCTTCAAATTCGCATAATGAAACTTAATTCCTAAAGTGACAGCATCTGGAGGTAGGACCTTTTGGAAGGTGATTTGGTCAAGAGGGGGGAGCCCTCAAGAATAGGATGAGTGCCCTTATACAAGAGACCCCAGGGGGCTCCCGCACCCCTTCTGCCATGTGAAGGCGCAGTGAGAAGGTGGCCGTCTAGGAAGTGGCCCTCAGCAGACACTGAATCTGCCAGCATCCTGATCTTGGACTTCTAGCCCCAGAACTGTGAGAAATAAATTTCTGTTGCTTATCAGCCACCCAGTCTATGGTATTGCAATAGCAGCCCGTAGGGACTAAGACAGCACCTCTGTGACTCTACTCAGAATTAGCCAGGCATGTACAATACATGCTAAAAAGAAATCTGTGAGACCCAGGATAAGAAGAAATATTTTCCCAAGATGAGCTATGAACAGATTCTAAAAGCAAAGCAATGAACTGTTTTAGTTTTTAAAATAACCTTGGAATTTTTTATCACAAAACTAATAACTGTTTATTTTAGAAAATACAGGTTGGGATGCCTGGAAGGCTCAGTCGCTTAAGTGTCTGCCTTCAGCTCAGGTCATGATCCCAGGGTCCTGGGATCGAGTCCCACATCGGGCTCCCTGCTCAGCCTCCCTCTGCCTGCCGCTCCCCCTGCTTGTGCTCTCTTTCTCTCTCTGACAAATAAATAAATAAAAATCATTAAAAAAAAAGAAAATACAGGTTAAAAAAAATTTCAACTCACCACCAACTCTCCCATGACCAAAAGGTAACTGTTGGACTCATCCTGCAGCCTAGGCCCCATCTTCTTCTTCCTCCTCCTTTTCTTCTACTCTGGTCTGATCTACTTCACATCTGCAAAGTATCTTCCTTAGATCTTATTTCACAAAACGTTTCTACTGCTAAAGCAAGTTCAAAAACTGCTAACCCCCGGGGCAGGTGGCTCTCCCTGGCTTAGTTTCACTCTCCTTCTGATTAGCCTCCGGTAGCACCTCCGTGGCTCGGCCATTCAGAGCCCTCTGCTTCTGGCTACAATCTACCTTTGTACCCTGGTTTCCCATTACCCCCCTATAAGACCCTGTTTCTAGGATACACGATGTATGACACTACTCCCAATGTTTTGCTCACATCTTTCCACCACACGGCGGGCCCAAGCCTTTTTTTGAAATGTCTGCATTCAAACTCTACAACCCGGGTTTGTCTAGCTTTATTGGGCTGTGAATCATAGCAACAGCAGCTCCCCTACTGTGCCCCACCTAACTAATGCAAGACTCCGAGGCCCCTCAATGTCACACCCAGAAATTTCACCCCAGGCAGTGTCTGACTCACAATGTGCCACACATAGGTGACCTCTGTCATGCTCTTCCTTTCCTGCTCCAACCACCCTTATGCCCCACATTTATTAAATATGCCGCCACTCCTGTCAAGCCCTCCGTGAATACCATAACGCCATAATGTCTTTCCTCCTGATGAACCCAAGGCTCAGTCCTCAAGGCGTCAGAACTGTAGCCCCTGGAGTCTTCAAGGCACAGATGCTAGGCCAGCCTCCATCCCCTGGACTCCAGGGGACACTACTCTCAGCCGAGTGACTCAGATCCTTCCTGAAAACAGCTCTTTGGGCATCTGCCCTCTTTCCACAGGCTCAGACCAGAGTTCTTCCCATTCTCCTGCCCCTGATGCCCCACAGAAGCAGTCTGGACAACTTACTCATGCAAATGGATAGCCGAGAGCTATTCGCCCAGCCAGCTCGTCAGAGGTGCTCAGAAATATTCTAATCTTGTTGGTGGAAAGACTTCAGGTTCAAACCAGGAATCTCACTGCATTCTCTTTAAGAACCTCAGACTCAGCACCAAACTTCATAAAATCTTTTCTTTCTCAGGCTAAACAAACTCACAGGCCTCTGTAGCAATCATGGTTGTACAATTAATTTGGTAATTAATCATGTATTTCCTTGTGACAACTCTCTGTTGCTTCCTTAAATTGGTGTTAAAAATTTTATCGTACTAGAAAAAAAAATCTATTTTAAAGGAATACCTGGTTCTGAGGATACTGAGCAAAATAAAAGGAAAATCAAGAAAGATAGTCCCCTTGCCTATCAATCCTTAAGAACCAAATAACCAAAAAGTATCTGTGTTTCATGTTTATGTCTTACTTCATCACTGCTGTAAGGACCATGGTTTTCACTACTTTGTATTTGCAACCATTGCTGACATTCAGCAGGCACTCAGATACTAGTCGTTTCTTTCATTCTAGGGAGGTTTAAGGTCACTATTTGTACCTTAAGGGAGCAGGGGGAAAAAGACAAGACAAAGTAAAAGAGGACAGAATAAAAATCTCCAGAAAGAATAACCACGGAAGAAAGTTGACTTTATCATTTTGGTGATGGGATAGAAGATTCCTAAAGAAATCTCCCATGTTATAGGCATTGCTTTAGATGTACATATTGAGTATCTCATTCTCCCATTCTACGAACACATATTAAGGACCCACTGCGTACTAAACAGACTTCTAACAAGACAGACAATGTCCCTGCCCTCCAGAAACTTCCAGTTTGATGTAGAGCAGCAGAGACTACAACAGATCATTTCAGACTATGATAAATACCATGAAGGAAAAAGAATGGGGAGTAAAGGTTATCGCCTTTGTGTTAAATGGTCAAGGAAGCCTTCTGAGGAGGTGATATTTGGCCTGAAACCAAGGCACCAATTACATGCAGTCCCACAGGTTGTGCACCGCACGTGAACCCCATTTACATGGGCAATAGTGGTGCCCCCAGAGTTGTATGGTGCAGTAGTTCAGAATGTTCCAGGCATGTGCAAGTTAATTCACTTGTAAAATTGATGTACTTTGCTCAAGCAGATTTGCATATCCATCAACATGCACTTAGTCCATCTGGATACGGTGGCAATCATGTCAACCATGTGGTGATTCAGACAAGTCAGGACAATGACCCTCAGCAAATTGCAGGCTATAGTCGATTGTTCAGCTTGTGACTATACATTCTCCACTTCTGGAGACATGGGAGATGAGCCTAGAAACTGACAGACTTTAAGTGAGAGAAGCTTAAGATTATTTTTGGAACCAATCCACTGTCTACTCTTCTAGTCATAATGCCAGGAAAAGGAAATATGAGTAATTGCTGTCCAAGCCTAAAGCTGGTTTTCATGGTGAGAAATCCTCCTGCTTCAGGAATGATCAAATGTGGGGTTTTGAAAATAGCTTTTATAATTACAGACTATACTATTAAAGGTATGCCACTCAATTAACCATTTGCTGCGTGGCATGATGATATTCTGTGATGACAGGTTAATGGGTTCCATGCTTAATAAAAAGAGACCATTAGACTTATAGTAAAGACAACTCTGTAACTCTTTGCTGCCCACAGATCCCCTGTTAAACTGTCCTGAAAAGCAAATGTATAAAAAACCTTTAAGATCCCAAACTGGTTTAATGGGTTTCACAGAAGGTGTTCAAAGGTAGCTTTCCCATCAATTTAGAAATGGAGGCTTAAGTAGAGGTCATATGTTGACCTCGGGTCATTCCAGAAGCGAGACATCCAGGAACTGAACTCCTATTCCCTGAATCTCTCAGCTGATTCTACTTCCTCTCTGAACGGTACTAATCAGTGTTTGAATCTGTCCAAGTCAGTTCTGAAAAGGAAGTTCCAGTCACTCCTCCCCTCCTCAAAGTCTGGCACGTAGAACGCAACAGGAGTCCAAGGGGGAAGGGAGCTGGCAGAAACACAGGGCAGGACGGGGCAGAAGTAGTGCTCCTGGGGAGGTGCTAAAAATAGAAAGTCATGCTTAAACAGGGGAAGGAAAAATGCCGGCCAGGTTTGGCAGGTGGCATTATACAGGGACTTGCAATCGTTGGAAGCAGGATGGAGGTATCCATCCACCAGTGCCAGGCAGAGCAAGGTTATTCTGGGATATCTGATTCAAAATAGGTGGAAAGATGTAATACCTAAACAATGAGGGTTGAAGGACAGACCATAGGCTCCAGATAGCTACCCAGAGCATGCTTTGGAAATTCACTGTGCATATGAGTTGCCTAGAATCTGGCTAAAAATGCAGATTCTGAATCAGTAGGTCTGGGGTTCTGCATTTCCACTGAGCTCTCAAGTGATAACTGGTGCTGCCGGTTCACGCACCACACTTTAATTAGCAAGAGGCAGACATGCTGTGCAAGGTCCTTCCCCCTTTTTCTACTAACCATCACGGGACCAAGAGAAATAGGGAAGCCTCATACTCTAGCTTAGGCAATAACACCACTACTGCTGACGTTAGCCCACGGACTGGGTGCAGTCAAAGCCCTCCACTCATTCCAGAGCAGGGGCTAAGCAACTGGCTTCAGGATGGGGCTCAGAGCAGAAAGAGCTTGAATCAGGGGGTATAACAAAATTGATTGGAAACAAAGATGGGTCATATCTGGCAAATCAAAGGGAGAGGCTTAAAACTTTGTCCCCTTTTAACACCTCAGAAAAGGGTTTCTCACCACTCCCACTGAGGTCAGGGCTCTGACTGAGTGAGGTCCCCCTGCAGAGTAGAAGTTGGAGTTCATTGAACAAACTGACCCAGGCCAGAGCGTGGCGTTTATGGGTTACAGCTCTCTCACACTAGCCTTCTAGGAAAATGCAAAGGGAAGATCTCCTCCCGGGCCACTTTCCCAGGCTCTAAATTGGGCAGTGCAATGGTTAGTTTAATGTGTCAGCTTGGCTAGCCGATAGCACCCAGCTGTTCCATTAAACACTAGTGAGGTGTTGCTGTATTTTGTAGATGTGGTTAATATCTACCATCAGCTGACTTTAAATAAAGGAAATGATTCTTGATCATCTGAGTGGGCCTCACCCAGTCACTTGAAAGACCTTAAATGCAGAACTAAAGTTTCCCTGAAGAAGTCGAGATTCCACCTGTTACGTACGGTTTTGGCTTCTGCTAGAATTTCCAGCCTGCTGGCCCGCCCTACGGATTTCAGCCTCGCCCGGCCCCACGATCGTGTACACCAATTCCTTGCCATCAATCTTGTTAGATATACAGTCAGTCCTCATTATTCACAGATGCTATCTGTGTGAGTTTGCCTGCTTTGTGACCCGCAAATCCGTACTGACAGTGCTTCTGTGCTCATTCACAGACACAAGCAGAGTGACAAAGAATTTAAGTCACCTAATGCATGTTTCCAGCTGAGGTAGAACAAAGTGACCCAGCCTTCCTGTTCAGCTCACCTACTGCCAAGAAGCGTTCCTTCTGTGATCTATTCAGTGCCATGGTTTTCATACTTTTGTGCTTCTTTTTGGGGATTCCACTGTCTAAAAGGGCCCCTAAGCATAGTGCTCAAGTGCTGTCTCGTGTTCTTAACACCAGGAGGCCGTGGGGTCTCTTAGGAGAATATACGCATATCAGATGACCTTCGTTTAGGTATGAGTTGTAGTGTTGTCAGCTGCGAGTTCCGCGGTCACAAATGAACAGGATCTGTTGAATAAGGTGTCTTTACACAGAAACACAGATAAAACGAGGTCATTCCTTGATGGGTTGATGCAATGCTGTGACCAGGGGCTCACAGGAACCTAACTCTGTGTTTCTCCTAGGAGCAATGGCCGAGGATTTGCTAAGTCTGTATTTGTGGTGACTCGCTGGAGCATTGCCTCGAAGAACAAGAACAGGCTGTGTGTGTGTGGAGCGGGGGTCCTGTTTCTCTGGAGACACCTCCCCGGTGCCAATGCGGCACCCCGCTCTCCTTCAGGGCTGATGGCAGGGCGCAGACGGTGCAGGGCTTCTGACCCCCAACAAGGTTCTGTAGACGGAGGAAAGAGGCCCATGTATGAAACACCGAGTGGGTGTGAATAATCCCTTGTTAAAGGCAAAGTTTGTCTCTTACTAGTTCATGTTTAGGAACACCAAATATACGCAGGCCCTGTAATTCGCTGTTACTCTATCCCCCTGATACAGTACGAAGTACGCTAGACCAGGTAATAGCTGGAATACAGTTCCACATTTTTAATGTAATTTGGATGATGAGTCCCAAATTACTTTTCCAATGTAAACCAATCAAGTATATTCCAGTTGGCATGTCTTTACCAAAAATAAACTTCTTTATGAATGTATAAAAAATAATTAGACTGTCTCCACGGCAAAGGGCCTATTCCCAGAGGCGGAGAGAAGCCACATGTCTCAGGGTAAAATGAAGGCACCCATTCAACGACCCCGCTGCCCTTCCTCTCCCCACCTTGGGGGTCAATTCGAGTCTTCTCAGAAGCTGTGGTTATGATCCTGTCTTGCCAGTCCATGGCTGCAGGCTCCAAACCTCATTCTAAATTTGTCATCTTCCGTGTCGTGCCGTCTGTCACAGGAGGGACTGGCAAAGAGGAGTAATGTCTGAGGTCACATGCCGCCCCGCTCCTGGAACACCGCACAAGCTCACACTGTCTGTGGTGCGGGTCAGCGGCGCCCGCTCTGCGGGGATCACACACCTTCCCTGTGTGCCCACTGACACCGAAATGAGACTTAAAAATACTCACAAATCTCTTTTTACCTCAAGAACGCGTCACGGCTAAGACCAAGCATCATGCATCCGCCACTATTGATCCTGAAATAAAACGCTGTCTGGACAAAAAAGTAAAAGCTTCTTTTACGCACAGCTTCCAGGAAATCCAAACACCATTCACTTCTCAGACCCTCCCCAATGTATTTCACGTGTCAGAAAGTGTTCAATGCCAACAGAAGAAGGGGGTGGCATAGTACAGTTTAAAATCTATTTGTATTCAAAAGTGTTTCCCTTTTAATGTTTAGCAACTTCCATGACATCGATAGTATTCTAAGCTGTAAAATGGTAGAGTAAGAGCTGGCTTGCCCTTTGCCTTTGCCTATTGAATTGATATACTAAGTAAGAATGATATATTAAATAAAATTAAAATGAGTGAAAAAATGATGTAACCCCCATAAAAATTGTAGAAATATACATGTAGCAAACAAACTGAGCCAAATAATTTCAACTCAGGAGAAAAATGTCTAAATGAAACAGGACTAACTTCTATGAAGTTTGGCTTATAAGGTCCACCTCTCTAGTGGCTTTTTGTCCCATATCTACACGTCCAACTGGCCACCTCCCCTTCCCCCACATCAGGTGCATGGGCTCCCTCCCCTGCTCACAGGTGGTTGCCCCCTTGGAAAGAATTCAATTAAGTCAGGGGTCCGAAACTACAGCCCACAGACCAAATACAGCTCACTTCCTGTATTTGTAAGTGAAATTTTATAGGAACCCGGCCGTGCTCATTCGTCAAGTTCCGCCTATGGCTTCCCCCGTCCTACCGCGACAGTGTCAGGTAGTTGCAACGGACACCTCATGGTGCTCAGAGCCTAAAATATTTACCATCTGATCCTTCGTAGAAGAAGTTAGCTGGCTCCTGGATCAAGTCCTTCACACTAAGGTGTAACAGTTTTATACGTTACTCTTCCAGGGGTTACTTGGATTTTAATAGGAGGTGATATTTCAAGCTAAAGGAAATGGTTAATAAAAGGATTTCAGTTATCAGCAATGAGATATTCAGGGGATATTTGGAGGCAGAAGAATTTCTTAAGCTCAGTTACCCGTATTCCACCTACCCATCGACCCAGCTGTGGGTCCACCTACTGAGGATTTTGATGAAGTTGAGAGGGTTATGATGGATGGAGGAAGCCCCGAAAGAGAGAGCGGTCTGGAACGATGGTAGGAGGGAAGGATGCTGCTGACGGCTTTCTCTGGAGTGGGGAACACACAGCCCAGGAAACTGATATTTGTCTCAGTCTGGCTGAAATGTTTATCCTTACCATTTACAAATTAACAAAAACATTTTGAGGTTCACTTAAAGGAAGTCAGATTCCTGAATCTGCTTGTCCCCTAATTTTTGTTTTTTATTTTTCGTGGATATCCAACTTCACACACACACAAAAACCAACCCAGAAACAAAATAAAAACAAAAACGAAAACTTTACGGCACATAGAAGATTTTCTCTCCGAGGTTCCCAGGAGCAGCATTATTTATCTGTAAGGAAGTCTCCTACAACAGCGACAGAGAGCTCACAGTAGAGCATTGCTTTCAGGACACGGGGACTCCATTCACACCAGCATTACTGAGGAGACTTTCCAAGACTCTGAAGTGGCCACTGCACAACATGGAAACAAGAACATCTGGTTTCCCATCCCAAGATGAATCAGAGTCCAAATGTGCATGGGGAGTAAGGACCATTCCTAACATTTGCATTTGTTCAGGATATTATAGGGCCCAAAATGTTCTCTGGAACATTCTCCTGTTTAATCCTCAGGACAATCCTTTAATGTAAAAATTGTCATCCCCTTTTAAACAGGTAAGGAAACGAAGGATCTGAAGGTTTAAATGACTCACCTTAGATCAAACAGTTGTTGAAGTCCTCTCAGGGTAGAGGGTTGATTCTTTGAGCCCATACAGGAGGGAGCTTGGGCCCTCATCAAATTCAGAGACCAGCACAGTCCTTCATGGAACTCTTGAATGCCAAGGTTTTGTCTCTCTTTAGGGACAAGAGTAGTACGTGGCCGCCTAAAGAGGCATAGGCTCCACTCAGATGTGCTCATGAGCTACTCACCTTGAGGGCCAGGAGGCCACTGCCCAGGTCTCCTGGACCCTCCTGGGATGGTGGCCACATACCACTAGCATTTAAGAGGGCTTTGCACAGACTAGCAGAATGCAGACCAATTACACAGAGGTGTTCCTTCCCGCAGCTGACCTAGCCTTGGGCCAGAGCCCAGCTCAGCAAGCACTAATCTCATTCTAGAGGGCTCCAGTTACATGACGTCATCGAATCCTAATTACCCCCCCCAAAGCCTCACCTCCTAATACCACCGCAATGGGGGTAGGAGAGGGGTTTCAACATCTGAATTATGGGGAGTCACAAACATTCAGTCCGTAAGAGGGGACATCCAGGCATATTAAAATTCGGCAAGGAAGTTATGATCTCTTCATCCCTAGCGCATTGCTGGACAAAGAGTAGGAGTTCAGAAAATGGCTGTAAAGGTAAACCGAGTTATTCTGGTGTGTGAGTGGCATGGTTCTACGGCTACAGATTGAGTAATTTGTGGGACTTAGAGGCAGATCACGTTTTGCTATCAATTCCCTCCAGAACATGTTAATATTCTTAGTCAATAGGCCTTTTCCAGAAGAATGGGTTTTTACCACCAAAAGCCATCAATGGTACAAAATTACTTAATTTTTACTACCACCAAGGAAGAGACTTTTAATTTCCCACAATGGAAATACTAAGAAAAAAAAAAAAAAAAACACTTTCAAGGCGCTTTGTGGTATGGAGAGAATTTCAAGAAATAGCCAAACAGGGTAAAGGTTGGGGCAACCCTGCCCTAGCACTGACCCTAAGACTCACTTCCTGTAATTCACACAGTTCACGGACTTTTCTCTCCCGCATAGACACCTGCAGGACAGCCACTTACATGGGAGGCCTGCAGGGTTCCAGAAAAGGCTCATGGCTGCACCACCACGGCTGGGTGTCTCATGCTGACAGGTCAGCATACAAAAGCTGTGAGCCAGGAACAGGCAGCCTGCTTCTGCTTTCAAGATGTCTGGGGTAAAACGCTGACAGGCGTCCATACCTCTCTTCCCGTCTCTGTCTTCACGCCGCTCTGTGTGTGCTTTTAGAATCTCCTCACTTAGGATCATTCTACTTCGTCCCAAAAGAATAATGGAAAGATTCAGACGACCTGTTAGTAGCAATTAAGGTGAACCCCTCTTAATGAAGGCAGCCCCAAGTAAATTGTGAGATTATTCACACCACAAAACAGGTTTAGAACCCAGAAAAATAAAACTGGAAAGGAGTCTTAGAAATCTTTTGTTGTCCTCATCCTCTACTTTCATAGGTGAGAAAACTGAGCCCACAGAGGAAAAATGACCAAGCCAATGATCTACTCATTCCTAATTCAGATTTTTCAGAAAGGAAAGTTTTACCACAGGTTATTTCAAATTTTTTGGAACAATCAAAACGGATTTGATTTTAAAATATTTCACTGATACATTTCTGGGGAAATACCTGCACAGAATGAAGGACAATGGCTCCAGAAACGGAGTAAGAATTTAAGTACTACTACATTTATGTATATAAATCTAACCCATGGAGTCATGGATCCTATTCCACATCCAGATCCGTTTTACCACGTCCTATTAACAACTCGTTACATATTATGAACAGAATCATCCAGAAAGGGGCGCCTGGGTGGCACAGCGGTTAAGCGTCTGCCTTCGGCTCAGGGCGTGATCCCGGCGTTATGGGATCGAGCCCCATCAGGCTCCTCCGCTATGAGCCTGCTTCTTCCTCTCCCACTCCCCCTGCTTGTGTTCCCTCTCTCGCTGGCTGTCTCTATCTCTGTCAAATAAATAAATAAAATCTTAAAAAAAAAAAAAAGAATCATCCAGAAAGGCAATTAATGAACATTCTTGCATTATATATTGACACAAATACATGTTTAAAACTTAAGAAGAGGCAAACCATGGACAAAGTCAAGGTCACCTCATTTGCTCTTACTAACCTTTGTAGACACCCTCTCAGCTGCCTTCTTAACACTCTCCAGCATCACTTCTACAACTGGCCCGCGCTTTTTCAAGTAGCAGCTGTGTGAACAACTAGTCGTGCACGCGCACGCACACACGGTGCTCCTGGGAACAAAAGCTGGCAGAGAGCATTGACTCAATTCAATAGGAAAGAAATGCTTTTCTTCCCTTCTTTCTTTTTTTTAAAACCTGGTGCAGGCACCCTTCTTAGGGGCATGCTGTCAGTCTGGGCTTTTGTCTTGGCTGGCTCCTGATTTTTTAATGCATGCTGCAAACACCACTCGTGCAAACTCACTCCATGGAAGCCACTTTGGATCGCCGACACCTGCCCTCAGTGCATTAAAAAGCATGGATCCATTGCCATTATGGAGCCCGAAGCAGAGCCAAGCAGAAAGCTCAAAGGGCCCTCTCCCTAGACATACGTGAGCAGAATAAAAATAAGACACAAATGATAGCATGAAGACTCCAGCACTCTTGGGAGAAGTGAGGGGCTGTGCTGGGCGCCAGGAGGATGTTCTGGGTTCTTGGGTGAGAAACGAAATGAAAACATGTTATCCTTTACATATTAAGTTCCTTCAGGCCTATCATCAACGGGGTGGGTCTTTTTCTGTTTGTTTTGTTTTCTTTTCTTTTTTTCCCGAGAGTGGAAATTGAAAGTCCTTAAAGCAAAGGCATACATTCAAGGGTGAGCAGGGCCGAGTTGAAAGATGTCTCCATGACTTTCCAAATACGCAGGGGTCCCATCCCGGTGATCAGATAACCGAGGAAACACTCGAATACATTCATTTATACTAAAGTATTAGAGACTTCATGCGTGACTTCTCTCAGTGGTGTCTGCACTCCAGAGGTCCTTGCTTCCCAGAGGCCCCAGGAGAACAAACAATATTCAGCCTAGAAGAGTATACAAAACTAGTGGTAGAATTCCAGAGCTTTTAAAGCACCCTACCCTGGAGACCATCTATTAATACCAGGGTGGGTCTAAACATACCCGTCTGATGAAGTGACAGGTAAAAAGGGAGGGTCATAAGTAATAAACCTGGAAGGGTTTAAGCTGTGATCCTGCTGTATTTTCTTCATCCTTCCTTTACCAATCATTCTAGCCCTCATAGTGGTTTCTGCGACTTCAGGCCTCCAATTCCATTGCCCCTGTGACGAAACCGGTGCAGGAGATTCAGCAAAACATGCCCATATTTTATTGGGAGAGATAAACTCAGTGAGGAGTTCAGTGCAAAACGAAATTGAGGGTCAAAAACAATGCCATGGAACAGAAAAAAAGTGGCAAAAATTCAGGCGGAAACGTTAGGCCACACAGAACCCGGCATGAATAGCCCACAAAGCCTCGGGAATCGCTGGTGTTTTAATGGGAAAGGACACTCAGCTAATGATGCGTGATTGTTTTCCCCCCCTTTTATTATGAGAGTAAGAAGAGAAGAAAACCCATTTGGTTGTGTCAGGGTCAGAGGATTTACCAGCTATTTGCTGACCAACTGCATCTCAGTGATTCTCCACCATTCCTTCAAACTCTAGCATTATCACCTTTGACTACACCTTCCAGCTCCAGCAAGACAGGATCGTAGTGACTGGGCTTCTTAGCGGCACTGGGGGCAGGAGAAGCGGTCGGCCCCTGGGGCAGCCAGTCCAGGGGTGCCTGGCCTAGAGAAGACTTAAAAGCAATCATAAACCGATTGAAAAGCCAGTCTGCTTTCTATTATCACTACGGCAAGCAATGCTAAAAAACTCAGTCACATACTGCTCTCCCCCCCCCAAAAAAAAAAAAAAAAAAAAAAAGCTCTTTTGTTGGGCTAAGTTCTAAAGAACTGCAGCAACTGCTGTTCGGTTTTAATAATATAAATGTAAGCTTCAATTTAGCATATTTTTTATTGCTTCTCCTTCAGTAACTATATTCTACATGGAAGCTAATTCAGAGAATTAGGTCCATGCATTCATTCTGAGAGCAAGTGCACAATAAAGCTTGCCTGAGGCACAAGTCTCCCACCTGTCTGGTACTAGTATTCTTGCATTCAACCAATTGATTTGAAATAAATAATGATAGCATAGTGCATTGTAAAGACAAACAGAACTTGGGTTATTTGAATTCCGTCATGCTATGTGATATGTGACCACTTCCAGTTTTTTACTGTGCTTAAATTTTCTGCAATTTATCGTGAAAGTGGATTTTTATGTATTTCTGGCCAAATGTATCCTTACATTTAAGACTTTTCCCATTTCTTTAATAAGTTGCTTCATGTGAAAGAAGCCTTTTTAAAATTAAAATTAATAAAAAGTGTTCTTTGATCAAAGAGAGATCGACACTTCATGAATATGGGAAGAAAAACAAGTTTGACAAAGCCACTGACAAATTTGCAGAAGTTAATGGCAAAAACAGAAACTGTAAAATTAACTGCTCATTACTGTGAAAGACCAATGAGTACTCTTCAAAAAAACACATTAATGAAATTAAAAGCGTTACTCCAGAAGTCTTTTCCTCTTATGGAATATGATAGTTATTTTATTTTTAATTTTGTAATGATAAGATATAACATTTCATAGAAGAACATTCCATTTCTGGCCACTATTATTATTGGTTTCACTGATTATCGCTAAAAATAATTTGGTCCTATAGGAAGGGAGTGTTAGAAATGATCCGCTCTGGGAGTCCAATAGTAGCACCCTCATCTGTTACCTAGTCTATTCTGGAGCTGCCTGACTCTGCCTCATCCCCCACCCTACCCATCCCTCCAAACAGGACCTGTTAGTCAAGTATGAGAGAAGGTAGATCCAGTACATTTTAAATAGTTCATCTTTCCTCCCAAGTTCTTCTTCCAACATTCCCCCACTTTTTCTTCTAGAGAAGGGAGTTAGGTCACAAAATTAGAAGGGTTAAAACGCATTTCTCCACTCTCTTTTCCCATTAACTGAGAGTAGAGACGATCAGAGGATCTGCCTACCCACCTGCGTAAGGCTGGAGACAGGGTGGGAGGGAGGAAGATTCAGGTAGCACAAGTCTGCCTGGACTCTCAGGACCCCAGGTCAAGCCAGAAGCCCTCAGTGGCTTTCCTTTCTGGAGTGAGTCCGATAACTCACATCTTAGCACCTTCCTGATACCACAAGAATACTTGGTCCTAAGATGCTGCATTAAATAGCACATCCCTCCCAGCTTCCACACCCGGACCCCCAGCGTCACCCCTAATCCCTCAGAGAGAAGGGAGTTTACATTGCAGTCCACACACACCACTTCCCTCCCAACTCTGGTCAGCCTGATGCCCTGAACTCTGAAGCCTCAACTCCAAGTGAAAGGGAAGATATTTCCCACCCAAATTTAGCACAGAATCATCATCATTCTTCAGTTCTCAGAAGGGCTCTAAGTCATCCAATGAAGATTCATTATATCATTAAGCTAACATTTCCTTCATGTTGGTAATGGGGAAAAGTAATGATATTTATTTTTCATTTTTACTTACGGAATATAATCAGTTCCACTGATGACCTATTTCTGAAATCCACCAATCAAAGGAAATTGTAAAGTTCACCATAGTAACAGCTCAGTGTCAGTCGCCTGAGTGAGAGCCACACAGCATAGGAGGCCCGGGCCAATCACTGGGCAGAGTAATGTTACCATCTCATAGCAACCAAGAGATCTGCATGGCAACATCAGTTGCTATATGAAAGAAAAATTAGAAACAATATTCTGCTAGGGAGAAATAAAAGTATTAACTGTTAAGTCATACTTGAGTCACGGTTGGAGGACCTATCCTAAAATATCCACCTAAACATAGCTCCCATAATACCTGTCAGATCCAAGAGTCCATGTGCTAGGAACCCGTCACCCACCACCGAATGGAACCACCAGCGCATGAAAGAGAGGGGACTATCCATAGAACAGACCACTTCTGAGTAGGAAAAGAAAGAGTCCTTGAATACTAGAAGCAACAGGCAGATTGGGAGGGTAAATTGCACATAAATAATCACATCTAATTCCGTGAGGGAAGCAGGGCAGATATTATTATTATCACTAAATTCTCCATTTGCTACCCCCGCTATCCCAAACCTGGTCCTCCCCCAGCCTTAACTATCTCACTGAATGGCAACACAATTCTTCCAATTGCTCAGACCGAAACCCTCACAGGCCTGCCTTCTTGACTTCTTTCTTTTTCTCACACTCAATCCCATTCATCAGCAAACGCTATTATTTCTACTTTCAAGAACTGTCCAGAATCTAACCAGCTCCCAGCCCACCTCCACAGCTGTACCCTGGTCCAAATCACTATCATTTCTTCCTCCTAATCCATGGCTCTGCTTCCTGGCCTTGTGCACCCACAGTCTAGTCTCAACACAGCAGCCAGAATGGCTCTTCCTGAACACAAGTCCTAGGCTCACAACCCTCCAGTGACTTCCCATCCTCTAAAGCAAAAACCCAAGTTCTCACCATGGCCTACAAGACTACACACAGCTTAGCTCCCTCTTGTTCCCCTCTGACCCTATCTGCCGCTACTGTCTGCTTGGCCCACCTGCTCTAGCCATACTGGTCTCCTTGCCGCTCTTCTGGCACGCCAGGCTCCCTCTTACCTCAGGGCCTTTGAACTAGCCATCTCCTCTGTTTGGAACATTCTCCCCCCAGATAGCCTCATGGCTCACTCTCTCATTTCCTTCAAGTGTTCGCTCAAATGTCACCTTCTCAGTGAATCCTTTTCTGCCCTATTTTAAAACTGGACTCTTTATACCCACACCATTAACCTACAGCCCCTAACCCCCTTCCCCCCGCAGCAGGCACCCAGAACAATGTGTGGCACTTAGGAAGTACCTAACAAATATCTCATTGTGAATAAAAGAAGCACTGTTTTACAGATAAAGTAACTGGAAGCTAATTTAGCTCAAGAAGCTAAATGATGTACATAGAGGCTTGCAGCCAGAACGTATTAAAGTTCAGACCTGAACTCAGATTTGCCGATGACAACCCAGACGGGGTTCCGCCCACTCTACCACATTTTGAGTTCCTTTTCCAGATCTGCTACCCCTTCTAATAAGTGCCATGAACCCATTAATTCCTTGGGATGGGAAGAGGGACAACTGGGGTGACGGGGCATCTGTGGACATGTCCGCAGCAGTGGTGGAGAGTGGGGGTGAGCTGGTCCAGAGCAAGAGTGATGCATAAGGGACCCCTCCAGGTGAAGCAGGAAGTGTGGCTGAGACCATGTCAACTGGACTAGGATACCCCACTGGCGATGACCTACCCCACCCCTTCGCGTGGTGGTAGACCATTCAGCAATCCCTATCTCTTTGTCCGCTCAGGTAGAAACAAGGATTTAAATGGAGTTTCTAGTCTGTGAAATGTTTCACTTCTTGCTAGTTTGTTCTGAAAGAGTCTCAGAGTTGTATTCAGTGTACATTGCATGACTGGTAGAAGAAAAAAAATAGAAAAATCCAACCACCAAATAGGTTTTCGGTCTGCACAATAGTTTTGGGGGTTTGTTTTGGTTTTGGTTTTAAACAGAAGCCACCTAATGTTATGGTATTATGTGGAATATTGTTTTGATTAAAACTATCCTAAGAACTGGTAGTGGTGTGCCTACATTTTCCATCCTGAACCGGGTAGCAGGTGGTAAGTGCAGGAGTAGGAGGATGGGTGAGGAGAAGGGGGAGGCTGCCCAGACACAGAGCAGGGAGAGGAATAAACCTAGAGCAGGAATATGTTGCTTCCATGACCTGTACCGGTGATTAAGAAATGCTGGTGTGGACACAGATACCATCAACAGCCTTGTTGGGTACCTGCTGAAGGAAAAAAAAAAAAGACAGTTCTTTCACCAGGACACCAGAACACCAGAACATGAAAGACAAAATCAGGGATAATAGTAGCTACCCCTTCTTGAGCGTTGACGGCGTGGCAGGCATTTTGCTAGGTACTTGCAGAGAATTTTACATTTAAGCCTCTCAGCAGAGCCCTTAATAGGAGGAATTTCCCCTTAGCCCCCATTATATAAAGTAACCTCAGAGAAATGAAACGATTTGCCCAAGGTCATACAACTAGAAAGTGACAGAACTGACCCATTTGTTTCCAAAGTCTTTGTTCTTAACTGTTACATTACACCTTCTCTCTTCAAAAAGATTAATTCATGGGATATAAATAAACATGGAAGACTCAAGGTGACACAAGGAGGTGGACAAAAGGAATCATTAAAAAAAAAAACCAAAACAACTTCAGTGAAAGTACCCGTCCTTCCAAGTATCTATGTGTGGAGAGCGAAGCCGGTATGTGGAGGCCAAGAAGGGGCCCGGCCTACAGTCCTGCTTCTCATCTCCAAGGCAGCACCAGCCTTCCTCCGTTTCGTGCCACAGATTAAGCTCAATATTGACAGAAAAAGAAATGCCAATGCCATGCTCATAAAGGTTCACGTTGCTAAAGTTTGCAGAACACATACCGTTCTATAATCCCTTCCCTGTTGACATAAAACTCACAAGTGAGGTGTGTCATTACACCAGGAATCCGGGATGGGGGCTCTCTCCACATAGTGGGGGCATTAAGGGTAGGCATGAAGAGCAAATGGAACGTGGGGGCCTCGAATGTGTCACTGAAACTTCTGACCTGGTGGGGAGGAAAGAGCAGGCGTGTGTTAAAGCGAAGACCCCTTCTCAGCTGCATCTCATTCCTTCCAGGGTTTTTCCTCAGAAGCAAACTTCAGCTTCACCAGAGAAAAATGAAAGACCTGTTACAGATTCCTCAATTTAAAAAAAGGGGGGGGGGCGCCTGGGTGGCTCAGTCGTTAAACACCTGCCTTCGGCTCAGGGAGTGATCCCGGCATTCCGGGATCAAGCCAATAAATAAATAAAATCTAAAAAAAAAAAAAAAAAAAAAAAGATCTAGCCTAACTTTACAGAAAACATGAAGCCAACACGCTATGGGATCTGGCGTTCTGACTTAGTTCAGGGCAGTTTCTACCCAGACTAAACTTTCTGGTGCTTTAGCCTGAGAAGCAGATAATTCTCTGCATTTAAGGGTGATTTTAACTGCATTACCTAACATTAAGGTCATCGGTTCATTTCTCTATTTTTTCAGGCAGTGTCAGCTCTCACCTTTGCAGTGAAGCTCCCGTGGCCGCACTCGACCCGAACGCCCTTAGCATTCACTCTTTGGACCAAACATTAGGCACTCACGTATGTGCACACACTTTAGAAGACAGAGCGATCTCGTGGAGAGGGCTCTGGAATCCGACAGATGGCCGTTCCAGCTCCAGCTCTGACATTTGCTCATTGTGAGCTTTTTGGAGGATTACTTACCCTCTACCCCCTGCAGCTCTGTCATCTGGAGAGTGACTACAAACATACTTGACTTACAGAAGTTCTCAGTGAGGAGCAAATACTGGGGCAGGGCCTAGCATCGTGCAAATGTTCAGTGATTATTTTAAAAGTAAAACAAAGGGACCGAGAGATGCCCGACATGGGAATGTAGCTTTCTAACTGGATCTCTCAATCCTTGCTGAACTACCCTAATTAATTATGTATTGGTTACTCAGGAAAGAACTGAAGGGCAAACAATCCCATCCTCGAAAAGGAGACAACGTATCACCCCAAGTTTTGAGACAAGTCTGCTATATTTCCCTCAAAAGTGAGCGTCACTTTTCTTGTCAACGTGCTCAAGGACAAAGCCTCTCAATCTAATGATATTAAATATAAGATTTAGGCTCCAGGTTTCTCTTCTGATTGTTGCAACCCTCTGCCTCATCCCCCCAAAACTATGGTTAAGGACAGCGTCATCTTTGACTCACTATGCGCAGGTCTTCTGCTAACCTGTGAGTCCGTAACAACTATCTGTACAATCGTGGTGTAGATTTCAGGCTATAAATCCTATTTAAATGCCCATGCCCAAACCTGAAGTGGGTGGGAATGAATAGTCTTTTGACAGATGAAATCCTGGTTTTAAATGACGTAAAACAGGGCTGTATGTTAGCCCCTCTCCCTTCAGACCATCTGGGTTCATGATTTGGCACAGCTCTCAGGTGAGTTAGGCGGATGCCCTCCAGCCATCGGGGGTAGAAAGACAAGAGTGTTCCCTGGTGCCCATGTGAGTTTACTGGGAGGAACTTGGGGCAGCTTTATGAAGCTGTTGGACCCATCATTTGATGATCGTTGGAAGGTACAGCGGAGCGTGAGCCGTAGCAATAGGGGTTAGGAAAGGGGCAGTGCTGACACGCAGCCCCCTCGCAGGCATTTGGCTAAGGGGGGGGAGGGTAGCAGAAACCCTGTCTGTTTGCTGGAGGACTCAGTGAGCCCCGAGGGAAAAGAATGTGAAAGGGAGCTTTGGAACCGAAGGGAGCTTGGGGATGGAGTCAAAGCCCCAGATGCCTGAATTCTGCCCAGAGGCCCTGGCTGACTGTTGGTGTGGAAGGATGCTTTCAGATAATACACAGGATAAGGCCAGCCGAATACCCTCTGAGCCAATGCGAGGGCTCCCGTCTCGTGTTCCCCAGGGAGAGGTCTATCAGGAAACTGAATAAGTCTATCTCCTCAGGATGCTGATGAAGGAATCATCAGGGAGAACACTCACCCGCAGAGCCGCCGATTAAATCTGCAGACAGCAGAGCAGGAGTGGCCCCAGTGACAAGGGCAAGACAACTTGAATGGCTTCCCCGAGAAGCTGCAAGACACACTGCCCTTAGACGCAGACAAGGGAGGACCAGGCTTTGGAGGGCCCCACATGTCGCAAGCACAAAGAAGAAAACGTTAAAGAACACACGGGCAGCTTTGTCACTCAGGGTCTGGGCCTCAGCTGTGGTGCTGAGACCCCACCGCTGCACATCTGCTTTCCTGACTGCCTCGGTTCAGGCCCCCGGGAAACACTGCCCCGCATCTCTTGCCTTGCCTCCAAACGCTGTCCCGGCTTTTGGTTCTGCGGCTGCGGGCTCCAGAAACGAGCACTGCGTCGGAGCGGGTGCGTGGGCTTTGAGCCGCGAGAGCACCCAGGTAAGAGACGAGGACGACTCACCTGCCCAGTCTTTCTCCTCAGCGCCAATGGGCTCGATGACGGCCTGACAACGTGTCATTTTCCAGTAGCCGCATCCTGTTCGGCGGACATCCTCTAACATTGACGTGGATGCGGCCTGTTCGGCTCCTGCAGCACATGGGCTGAAGGAGCCCGTGGCAGAGCTGGCTTGTTTGAGTAGGAGCAGCATTTTTACATAGAACTTCCACTCTCCTCCCTTCTCGGGGAACCAAGGGAAGAGAATCTCCCACTTCCGTCCCCACCAACTTACTGTTGCCGTCCAAGGGAGGAATGGCTGAGCCAGTTGGTCGAAGCTTGAATTTCTTTTGCCATACGGCTACGGATGGTGGGGTGATGGGTCTCATACTAGGAGAAACAGTCTCTGGCCTGTAGAGTTCAGTTCTTCCTGCCCGCCGCAATAGGAGGAAAGCCAGGAAGGGGTTCTCATAAGGGGAAGAGAACCATTCTCCTTCCCTCCCTGTTCAGCCCTGGTGGGTGAGTGAGAGGACGTACGATCTACCCGGCTGGCCAGGTTAGTGGTTGGAATCTATGCCGCAGGTCTTGTCCTGTCCCTGAAGGCACATGCGACTTCATGAATCCCAAGGCAGAGATTCAGGGTCAGAGAAAGGAGATCATAGAGGTCCAAGTCATACTTCCTAACACATTTTGCCAGAATCCCTGTTTTTTGAAGGCGTATCAGACAAGGGAGGCTAAGAGGCTAAAACTTAAGACCCACTAAATCGGAGAGAATCATCTCTCTCGTGGCTCTGGGTTGGCAGACAGTTCTGCTCCACACAGTCATCCTGGGTCCCAGTCTGACAGCACCTCCCCCATCTTCAACGTGCAGCTTCCAAGGCCGCTCGATTCCAGCCATCCCGAAGGGGGAAGAGAACAGTCCAGGGCCAGAGATTTCGCTTAAGCAAATGAGGTGGAAGTTGCCCATATTGCTTCCTCCCACATTCCATGGATGACAGCTCTGTTGAAAAACCTCATGTACTCTACAGGAGGCCAAGAAATGGGAGCATGGATCTTGGTCGACAGCTAGCATTCTCCACCAAGGGGGAGTTAGTGAGCCTTGTAAGGAACGGACAGTCTGCACTTTTACTCAAAGGTGGACACTCTGCCGGAATACACTAAAATGTTTGTGTATACCCTGGGTCATAGACTAGTAAGTTACTCACACAAATGCTCAAGCCCAAACCATCTTTTACCTATAAACTGTTACAGAACTCTCTCCATGTGTCTGTTCAATTACTTGAGCAGATTCACAGATTTGGGGTTAAAATTAAATACAGATTCTTCCTCTAAGCCTCATGTAGGCTGTCTTAGGATGGAAGAGGGGTAACCTACCACCTGAAGACTCCCAAGGTAATACACCTTTATCAGTTTTATTGCCCATCTCTAAAACTAATCAATGATTTTATGACCCATCTCTGGTAAAAAGTAAATTGTGGCACCTCTTAATTAAGAGACACAGCCTAAAGAATACATTAGTTTCACTCATTTAGGTTCTCCAAGCAATAATCCTAACTTCCTATATTGCTAACTTCTCTAGGCAAGATAATTAGAAAGTCACATAGCTGGGATATATAATTTTAGTTGCTGTCCCCCATATCCCACACACAAAAAAATTGATGAGTTTTTTTTTTAAGTTATGCACCTGAGATTTTTGAGGTACAATGTTTTAAATAACTATTTAGGAACAATTATTTTCTTTCATTAAACTGGGGTTGAACACTTCATCCTTTAAGTTACACATGATTTTTTATATAAGCACTCATGCAGTACGTTCCTTCCAAAATCCTGAGCTGGAAAATTTTCTATCTTCAAATGAATATAATGCATCGGTTTTTTTTCCCTTATGAGAACCATACAATTTACCCACTCCCCCGTTTGTTTTCGTTTCTAAGAAGATTAACATTAAATTTAACAATCAACTATAATAGTTGGTTATATTCTGGTGCCTGAAATCTATGTCCCAGCTTGTTTTATGTTTTCATAAACTTTTTTACTTTGGAATAATTTTGGATTTACAGAAAAGTTATGAAATAGTACAAATAGTTTCTATATACCCTTCATCCAGTTTCCCCTAATATTAACATCTTACTTAATCTTGGTATAATGTTTGTCAAAACTAAGAAATTCACATTGGTGCAATATTATTAACTCAGCCACAGCCTGTGTTTGGACATCACCAGTTTTTCCACTAACGTCCTTTTTCTGCCTCAGGATACTACACTGCGCTTAGCCCAGCCTGCTTTAATTGAAATATGGTATCCTGGCTGAAAATCACTCCGAAGAAATTTAATGACTAGGGACTAGAAAGAGTTTGTTTATTTAAAATTTGCAAAAGATTTTTTCTCAATAAAAAAAAAAAGTAGAGATATTAATTTATCCTTAAGGCAAACCATTCCTTTGTTTGGGGGGAAAAATACTCTGGGATATTTAGTTACACAAATATAAAGCAAGTACCCACACGGTCTGTCTGCTGAAGGCTAAGGAACAACCTTAAGTAACTTTAAATATGATATTAGCTGTCTGTTTTCAACATAAACTAAGAGCTCGATTTTGCAATTTAGTTGGGTTTAAGCTATGTATATGCTGGCTTTGTGCCTCTGTAGGAGATGGTCATGAGGAGAAGATTGGGGTTTCCTTAAAATGAGTGAATGTTCCCACTGTCAGTCATCTCAGAAGAAGACAGCTCTTGGGACAGAAAATGGAGAGTTGGGAGGAAAGCCTTAGGTCTCAGTTAGGGATGAGGAGTCTTCTTTCTCTCCCAGCTTGGGATTTCAAGTAGTGAAGACAAGCTTGAGGGATTCCCAGCAGCAGCGACGAGCCAGCCCTTTGCTCCGTGGAGACAAGTTGAGCATCACCAGTCTCGTGAGGCTGGATTTGGGTCTGCTGGGCTCTAAGAGGAGCAAGCATTGAGATACCCACTAAGTTGTACTTCCCCCGTGCTAAACGTTGAAACAAGTCTTACCCGAAGTCACAGCCTAGGCTCAGCTGTGCTATGGGACGTCAAGGGTCAGGCTTGGGGTGGAGTGGCAAGGAGGAAATCAGGAACCTCTCTCCCAATGCCACAGGCCGTCTGGAAGGAGAAGGGGCTGCAGGTTCTGCAGTGCTAAGCACACACGAGCCCTCCCTCTCCAGACCCCTAAGAAATACCTGGGCATATCTGATGGGAGCTTACTTCCTGTAGGGCCAGGCAGAGGCTCGAGGTCGTCATAAAGTGGGTAGCAAATGATCAAATGTGACTTAATTTTGTGGCCCCAGACTACTAAGGTCTATATGTATAGGTTACACCGGTATTTCTGCTCTGGTTTACCTCGTTTTTTTTTTTTTTTTAAGATTTTATTTATTTATTTGAGAGATGAAGGGCTCAGTCCCGGGACCCAGGGATCATGCCCCTGAGCCAAAGGCAGTCTCTTGACCAACTGAGCCACCGAGGCGCCCCGGCTCTGGTTTGCTTTAATTGCTTAAATTCATTTATTCATGCATTCATATTTATGGAGCACCTACTCTGTGCCGGGCATGGTTCTGGGCACTGAGAATGAAAGGAGAAAAAAAGACAAATCTGACTTTGTGAAACAGCCCCTACCCATATGCAGGAAAGTACATTGCAAGTCACATGTGAGCTTTCTAAATCCTAATGAGGAGTGTAGAGAATTATTGATATTTTAATTGTTAAAGCTATGATTTCATTTAGATGTGGTTTTGCTACATGATAAAGAACTCTGATCGGGTCCTTAAAAATTAGAAGGATTTAGTAGATGTGGCTCATCGGGAAGGTTTGGGGAGCACATCTCCAAACTAAAATAACTTTCTGAGAAGAGAAAGGGCCCTCTTAAGACTTTTGGCTCTCCTGTACCCCAAGCCCAGGGGTAACCACTGAGATTTCCTCTTGGCTTATGGCCAAAATCTAAATACTATCTTGGCTACTCGCATCTGAAAAGACAGAACAATAAAGTCCTTAGAAACAGAGAGTCTTTAGACATTTCTTTGAAAAGATTACTAGAATAGAGCTTCTAAATCTTCTAATTGCCACTGCTGACGTAGTCTGTTATAAAAACACAATAGTGAATAGGCAAGGACCAGAAGATGCCAAATTGTCAAACATCGGAGAGTTACCACAAATCATCTCTCTTAAAAATATGGCTGTCAAAGCCTGTGATCCTGATTGCAAAGACATCTGTGACTAAATAATGCTGGTTATGGAAATTGCTGAAAAGTTATAAATAAAACGTTAAATAATACAGTACAGCTAATTCCCCAGGTGTTGTTTCTATTCTCAAGTAAGTTCTACATGAACCAAGTGACAGCATACAGCTTTCCTGTGGGTGTAAATCTCTAGAGATATTGTTCACTCGCATTCGCTTATGTCCTTTTACTTGATCGGTCGCAATAACATTATTATTTCTTGCTCTGTTATTTCTTCTCTCCAATCCACATCAGTAGCCTGTTCTTATAAATAATTCAGCATCTGCCTGGGCATTTGTTGGCAATATTATCTTACATGATGTTACATAGGAAGTGGGAGGGCAGTAATGCTTAAATGTGGGGAAATAATGTTTATTTCAATCGTTCATATTTGCAAAGTGGTTCTGTCACATCCTTTGCCTCTGAACTTACACTGAACTTTCTCTTCCAGAAAGTCCGGTTGCATGGATTCAAGCCTGCTACAAAATTCGATATAACTGAAACTCGATAAGGAGTTTCCGTCCAGCCAAGTGTACCCACAAAATGATCTACCCTACCTATAATTCCTGGTGAACTTGCACCTACTTATATGTTCAAACAGGCTTCAGAGGAAGCATGTCAGATCATCTGTATATACTGTGGGGCAAGCAGAACCTTTTTTTTCCCCCAGCAAAATAATACTGATCAAATGTTATCCCAGTCTCAATTAATTCCACTTAACCAAATTAATATGAAAGATTAAGAATATGGAGGATTTTATGAACACAGAACTCAGAATTTAATTTTTTTTTCCAAATAATTTGAGGCAACACTGTTAAAATTTCCAGGGCAATTTATTTACTTATTTATTTTAAAAAAATTATTTATTTTAGAAAGTGCACAAGCAGAAGGAGGGGCAGAGGGAGAGGGAGAGAGAGTCCACAAGCAGGCTCCCCTCTGAGCATAGAGCCCGAAATGGGGCTCAATCCCAGGAGCCTGGTTATGACCTGAGTCAAAACCAAGAGTTGGCCCCTTAACTAAGTCACCCAGGTGCCCCTCCATGGCAATTTAGAGCCAGGTGTTCACATTTGAGATTTGTAGTTGAAACCTTGCTGGCTAACTTCCCAAGACATCTTGCATATCCTTGGAGTTATTGGGAAGTTCACCATAACTGCAACAGACATTCTTCTGGTTTCTAAATAGAACTAAGGAAGACAAACTTCGAAGACAGAATGGAGTCCATTTGGAGCAGTTCTATTTACACCACTCTTGATTGCCAACAACTAAGAGTATACTTTTTCTAAATTATGAAAACCTATAGGAATCCAGGTCAAGTGTTGACTCAGGGTCATTTGCACATGCTGTTCTCTCTACTCATAATGCTGTTGCCCTCCCATCCACTCTAGCAGAACATTGACAACTTCAAGATAATTAACAACATTTACAGCATTTTTATCTGCACGCATTGAGTTACTTTCCTATTTCTTCATCTTGCCTCAGTCAAAGCAGCAAAATTTTAATAAAGTTAAATTGAAAAAAAAATCTGAAGGTGCTATCTGGGAATGGCAGGACCTTGGTCCTATGGTGTGTTCCTGACAGTGAATATTTAACATATTTGTCATGGTATTTCTTCTAATTAGGGAGAATTTTTAAATGTATGCAATTGAGTGATCATCTTTAAAGCAACCATGGGTCTCTCTGCTATGTTTCCAAGAAAAATCTCTAGTTTCCTAGATTAGTAAGATTTTTTGAAAAAATCATAACTGAATACTTTTGATTTCTTACCTTCTAGAAGGCAAACCAGTCCAGTCAATGGCTTGTCTGGTCCAAAGAGAAGAGAGTTTCTAAAATTAGTATGAAGCCAGTCCTAGCGTGACATAATAATGAATAGAATCACTGATTTCACAAATAATGGGAGTCAAGGTCCATGGGAAAGTCAGCTGGGCTGACATTCCTGGAGGAATGAAAGCCTCTCCAAAGTCGATGCTAGAAATAAAAGGTGAGGAGCCATGATGTTTCCATCTACAAGAAATCTTATGGTACAGAATGCGCTCTTCAAGTGCAAGTGCCTCCCAGAAAATGAAATGCTATAGGACACAATAAAAAGGAAAAAGAAGAACAGCTAATGAACTCTTCTGTCTAGGATGGCTATTTGTGACATAGGGCCTTCTGTGATGCCAGTCGTTACCTCGAAAAGCTTTATAAAAAAAAGTAATCCCAATCTCAGAAAACACTAATGGATCCTCCACCTGTAAAACTTTCCTTTCCAGCTTTAACTTTTCAAGCCTACATGTTGTCAGATGAATAAATTTAATGGATAAGATGTATTTGGATCCCTTATAATAGAGATTTGATAAGTAAGGATCTTGGAAGAAGAAGCCCAGCAGACGAGAACTTGTCTCTAAAGTTTTATCCCATTTTCATATTTCTAATGAAATTTAGTTTCCAGAGAGGACACCAGAAAGAGTACAGAAGCGGCTTTAACAATAACACTCTCGTGGAGCTTTGTTGTTGTTTGCTTCGTTGTGTTTTCTGTTTGCTTTGTTTTGCTTTTGCAAGTTCAGGTGTTTAACTGCTGTTGTTCTTCTAAAAGGGTAGTTTCTCTCCTTTTAGTCCGTTGCATCAAGTCACTGGATATCATGTTCTAAACAACACCCACCATAGGCCAAGTGCTTTATGAAATGGGCACTACTCAAACTTGATGACATGAAGCATTAAGACCCACGGTGCCCTTCTCCTGGAGAGCTAAATTCCACTAATTCTTTTCAGCACTTTGCTCCTGCCAACAAGTCCGCTCATTCTTAGCACACACGATTTATACATCTTTAACTATGGTACAGATTTTTGAAGATGTCTCCTTATATCCATAAGATAACTAAGTATCTGAAACATTTGCTCATTAATTAGTGCCAAAATAGTAGAGACTAAATCATCCCAGGTTTCCAGCCGAATGAAGATTCTTCCCTCTGGTAGGTCACCAAAAAAAGTGAATGTACATACATGTAAAAATACCCATCGACTCCAGAACTGCTACAACAGAGTCCCAGAAAAATGTCTTTCCACCAAAAGATCTCAATTGAAAATATAAGAAAACAAAGTCAATAGAATAAGGCAAAGTTTCCACCTTTGGGTAGCTGGCTCCAGACAGGGTAAACTCCATCCCGAATCTGTTTATAGCATACTGTTATCTCTTGGGTTGGGACAGAGACTGAGGAAGATTTGACCTGGGAATCTCAGGAATGCTGTGTCTCAGGCTCATGGATGCACCTGGCAGAGACCCCCAAAGACCTGAAAGCTCTACGGTCACTGTCATGACATCGCTGTGGGAAGACCCAGTGTTAGGTCAGGTGCCATGTTCGAAATCAAAACAGAAAGTATGCTGCTCTGAGCTAATAATGCAGACTTGTATGAACCATGCCGGGCTCTGATCCAGAGAAACGTGTCCAGTTTAGTAGAGCAGGAAGAGGTCATTTTCCAAACTGACTGAATTCTAACAGCATTTCCTAAAGGGCAAAAAGGAACCATGCTATGTTTCCTCGCAAACAAAGTAGAATGGGAAAGAATGATAAAGTACTCAGGAGTGAGTTTTGGCACACAAAGGAATTTAAAAAACACATAGGTGGAGATATAGGCATTCTTAGAGGTGAGGTAAGATGCAAATGAAGATGCAAAATGAAGGGAATGTTTCGAATGGAGCATCCACAGGTCAGGGACACCATGCCTCCACCTGCTCTCCTCAGGGCGGGCACTCAGTAAATGTTTGTTGACTTGAATTAACATGCTTCAGAGTTCTAAAATGTAGTCCAAGGCCTAATTAGCTAGTCCATGCAAGCCCTCTGGAAAAAAGTCATTCTTAATGTACCTCCATTTTATATTTGGAGAATGAGAGACTTGAAATGGTTAAGTGACATCCTCAGGTCACCCTATGAGTTAGAGGCAGAGTCAAGACAAGAGCCCAGGTGCACGAACACTCACCAGCCCCCACTGAACTGGCCAGATACTAACAAGGCCAGTTGCTGAGGGGGCAGGATCTCTAAGATAAATGGACTCTGAAGTCTAGACTCAGAGAATTTTTAGCTCCCTCGACAGATGAAGGAACTTGAAATTAACTCATCAAACTCTCCCAGTGCTTGACTCAGGAACTTGGAGCTTCCGTGTTCAAGTGAGAAGTTATGGAGGAAGAACTCTAAGATGGCACAAGGAAAACTAATTAACAATGGCGAGGTCTCACAGGACGGGCATGAGCTCTGGAGGCAGACAGTCTGGCTTGGAATCCAACTCTACCACTCATCAGCTGTGACCTGAAGCAGTTTACCAACCTCTCCAAGACTCAGTTTCCTCTTCTATAAAACAAAAATTGTAATAACGATCTTGCAGAGTTGATGTTGAAATTGAAGGTGTCTTATAAGCCCTTAGTCCATAATAGGCACTCAAGACAAACCAACAAGCAAAATGCCAGTTACAACAACGATTCCGTTAAGAACAGTAGAGCATTATACATTTAGAAGACGTGTGAAGGTTTCCACCAACCTGATGAAAGGAAACCTAAAGCCTACAATAAAATACATGGACAGGGAGGCGCTCGTCTGAAGATCACAAGGATAATTTTTTCCGTGTGAGAAAAATGCTTTCCAGCAACTCATGAGCAGATGTCACCCTGGAGTGGTGCCCTTGACACAGGGCAGGCTGCCTTTCATTATCTGTTCTCTCTCCTACTCTTTCCATTATGGCTTTTAATATTTGATGTTCATCAGATACAACACATGCCGACTGCATGGTGGCACATCCATATGTCACATAGATCGTGGTTCTTTTTTAATGGACGTATAGTCGACAGAATGTTACCTTTCAGACTGCATTTTTAATACAGAGTCCCAAGATTGAGGGCAGATGTAATACATACTTAAATTTGCCCAAAGACTTAAGAAAGAGTTTAATTACTTAACATTGCATCCAATGGCAAGATTTGTGGCAGAATTGGCTATGAAAATGCATTTGGGGGTTGTCACCTTCAACCAAAAATTACATTAAACCAGCATAGTGAGGTGCATTTAGAATTTTATTTAGCAACATAATGGTTGATATTATCTATATCTCTGTGTTAAAGGGAAACCATTCCTTTTTCATATGGAACTGATTTCGAAGGGAGTTACCTTTTTGAGAGAGAGCTACTCAAGAGATCTGCACCTGGAAGCCTCTGAGATTGCAGATGTTAAATAGTACCAGTGTTGAAAGAGCCTCAGTGGTCCGCTGGAAGCCTTGAAATATGTTTCAATTACACACGTGACTGCCATCTAGGTGCCATTTAAATATCTGTGGTAATACAGTGACCATTTAGAATAATTTAAGAATTACCTCCAAAGAGCAATCACATTAAGAAAACAAAACAAAACAAAACGGGATAGCCAAAACAATTTGATTCCCATTAAAAAGTTAAAAATCCTTGCAACTTTCTCACTTCCTTAGGTTGATAAAAGTCAGAAGACTTTGGGTTAAGGAAAGCCAGGAATATAAAATCCAGGGGAAGTTTTTAAATTAAATGTACCGATTTACAGTTTCCTTTAACACGATAAAAGCCAAACTTTCATAGGGACGTTTTCTCAATAATGAAGTCAAGCTAGTTCACCTTCGAAGACATTTTCATGTCTACTCAACAGTTTTGTTTACACAGTACCCGATTTTCTTCCAAATTAAGTTTCATATTTGTGAATTTTGACCAACAAATGAGTCTTAGTTTCCCAGATTTCCTGCGCAATCTTGAATGACCTAGAGGGGTACTGTGAAGTCGGGGATGTTTGTAAGGGCTCTGCTTTATCTTTCTTCCTCTAAATGTTGGGGTTTCACTAAGTTCCATCTCTTCAACTTCCACCCTCTTCTTATCTTACTTTACAGACTCTTCCTGGGTGATCTTATCCACTTCTCGCTATATGCTGATGACTCTCAACTCTCTACCCACCTCTAGCTCAGCTCTCTCTCCTGAGCTTCAGACTCCTACCTCTAAATGCCTCTATCTCTGCTTGGATATGCCATTCTCAAATTCATCATGCACATCATGGAGCTCTTCTTCTCCAGCAAACCTACCGCTCTTCCCCCTTTCTCATTTTCCTTACTGGTGCCAAGATCCTTCTGATCACTTAGGCCAGAAACCCAAACACGGTGCTCTAACAGCACAGAGGAGACTTCAAGTATTGCAGCAATTTACTGCAGGGTGGGAAAGGAGGGAGGCATTCCAAGTCGGCATATTGTAATTATAGAGACACTAAAATGAGTGAAAGCATGACATATGTATTATTAGTCAGGATAGGATAGGCTCTGCTGAGATGATAAATAAACCCCGTAATCTCAATGACTTTTTTTCTCATTAAAAAAAAACCTGATACCAATTGCATCAGTTTTCTTGCCACGTAAACTAGGGCTAGTCTGCTTCCATCTTGCAACCCACTGTCTTCGACTTCTGCACTTCCTGGATAATAGACAAGATCATGATGAACTCAGACCCCCTCTTAGCTTCCGCAAACCAGAAGTGTCATATCCCTTCTGCTTACTTTTCTGTGGTCAAGTATTTGATCATTGTCCCAACCCAACTGCAAGAGAAGCTGAGAAGTATCTTCTCATCTGCCCAGGAAGATGAAATGAGGTAGTGAACACCACTGTCTCCACCACGTGTTTAGGAAACTATAAGAAGAGTGGCATATCTGGAAATCAATGGGGGTGATGAGGGTGGTATGTGTTATGGGGAAAAGGTGGGTAGACAGTGCCCAGAGAGCCAGGAAGGTGGGTAAGGCCAAAGCCAACAACACTACCTAGAAGGCCTGAGTGGGGTCAAGACCCTGAGTGCCATGCTGAGGATAATGGGATTTTAAAGATGGGAACAGTGCAAAAAAACAGGGAGATGTAGTGACCTGAGGCACCCGAAATAAAGGGCCAGTTCCTGCTCCCAGGGCCAGCCTAAGGTTCCTATTGCTTTAAGAATCAGTGGAATCCTGACTGGACTGGTCTGGGATCCAGCCCAAAAACAAACAAATGAAAAAGCTCCTGTGGTATTGTGGTCACTATCTCTGGACACTGCATGGTTCTTTCTTAAGGGCTTGGTCCCCACACGTCCCTGTTAATACTCCTTCTCAGCTGCATCCCAGCTCCCAAAGCAGATTCACCTCCCTGTTCTCTCTGGGTTCAGCCTGATTTTTTTTTTTGACTTTGGTGGATGTGGTTTCTTGCCCCCTTTGCTTCTGAGAAGGCTCCACCTCCAGCAGTATTTACCCCAGCTGACTTCCACTCTGTATTACACTCAGCTGTCCTCTGCCAGCCTTGTCCAGTCAAAAGACAAAATAAAAACAAGAACACTTACTGAGTGTTTAATATATGCCTGGCACTGTTCAAGCATTTTATATACATATGATACACACACACACACATATAACAATCCATGTGACCCCCATCCATTAATATATATTGTATATGCTTAAGATATTATATAATGCTATAATATCATATATACATATGTCTATATATGCTGTGTATATAGATTTCATTCTCAAACCAAGGCCATGAGATAGGTGGTATCATCTCCATTATGCAGATGAAGAAACTGAGGCAGAAGAAGTTAACTTGCCACATTCACGCAGATTGTAAATTGGTCAAACTGGAATTTTAATTCAGGATGTCTGGCTTTTTACCACCATGCTATACTACTAACTAAAGGATGACGGAGGGGAGATAGAAACAAGATGGCTTTATGATGTCTAAAGAAAAACAAAATGTGAGGAGCGGTTGTGATTAGCCTGAGAAGGCAGAAGAGTCTCCATTGGAGAGAGTTAGCAAAGGAGGAGGTGCCACCAGAGGATAGAAAGCCTACAATTATTCACACAAGGGCTATTTGTCTTCTTTAAAAGGGACAAACTCCTGAAGAGGATAATGCCTGAATTTTTATCAATGGAATTTCACATGCGTGGCAGGTGGGAGGCAGGGAGAGTTGAGCCCCTCGAATTACAGCTCCTGGGCCCTGCCTCAGAAAAGTCCATTCGTCTTGGCAGAGCCCCTCCCACACACGCACAATGTGAGGTCTCGAGGCAGGACATCTTGTCTGCCCAGCACACAAAATGAGAACTGTTTCCCTGCGCGCAGCTGGCGCGCCCTTTCAGCTGCTCCCAGCTGCCCGGAGCAGCGCACGCCGCGGGGCCACGCCCCCTGATGAATATTCAAGACCGCCTTGTGCTCAGAGCCCGGGATTTCAAAGCCTCTAAAAGGATTAGAGGGACCACGGGGGCTCCCTGATAGGGAGAAGGAAAGGGGGAGCTGGGCTTTGTCGGGACTTGCTTTTGAGGACTACAAAGAGAAGCGAACACTTGGAAACTGAAGTCCTCCGTTGCTAATCCAGGCGAGGTCAAGTTTATAAAGGCAGCTTGGTGCTCCTTGTAGTTTATCAAGTCTGTCAATGTCGCTCCACACCAACAACGAGCAACTACTGCTGTTTCATAGACCAGCTCTCTTTCTAGCACTGGGAACCATGAAAACCAAGAGTAGGCTTTAGCTTTGCTGAGTGCTGTTTCATAACTCTTATCCAGGTAGAACGCTGTGTTAACACACTTCTCTCACAAACGGTCCTGGTGCAGGGACGCTCATGGGTGCATTCTTATGATCCAATCTATGACTTCTGTATGGGTGTCAGTCTACGTTAGAGGCTAGAAACTTTTAATTAAACTTTCATAATATATACACTCTTAGATCTAGTTGAGACATAATTAAGGGGTTAACCATACCTATTAATACTCATATTTGGCTCTATTATTTTTATTAATGGAGAAATATCCCAGCACAGGTCGTCTGAAAGAGTAGATGGTTCCCAAATGCATTTCATTGACTTATAATACAAGGTAGGCTTTTGGGAAAGTGCATTCAGTCTTTTGTTGTTGTTGAATCCTTAAGAGTTCACATTAGAATTCACTGAGGAGAAATCACAGGGAACTTTGTTGAGTGCATCTTTTCCATTAATCCCTCCATTAAGAGAGAGGCTCTGTTTCTTACTTACAAATTGGAAGTGGAAGAAATAACATTACTGAGAGGAAACCAAAAAATAAGAGGAAGGAATGTAGTGTGAAAAACTTAGCTACTTTAAATGAGGGCAGACTCCTCCCCCACCTCACTTCCATTCCAGAACTGAACACACAGGCAGGTGTAAGGGTACAACCACTGTGAGCAGCCATGAGAACTTATGGAAAGTAGGATAGGACCAGACAAAGGACACAAACAAATGTCCCAGTAATCGTATATTCTGGAAATCACAGACTGATAAACTTACCGTTAGTCCCCAGCAAAGTTCTAGATTGGATAGCTATGAAGGCAGCTAGTGAGCACTTAAAAAAGATGACCACTAGGAATCAATGAGAATTTACCAGGAACTGGTCAAGCCAAAGTTTATTTCCTTTTTAGGTATTTTTAAAAATGAAATGCTTGACTAATACATGAGAATGCCAAAAACAAAGAACATCTTGACAAAAGGACAGTCTATTTCTCTTCCCCCACCTTTTTTTTTCTTTTCCCCCAATATTGGAGTCCCCAATATTCAAAATGAGCAAACTGAGCATTTGGCAGCCAAAAGAAAGTAAACTCTAGAGCCAGAAAGAGTTGGGTTTGATTTTAGGCTCTACAGCTTACTAGGGGTGTGACACTGGGCATCTCTGAGTCTCAGTTTTTGCAACTGCAAAATGGGAATAGAATATCTACTTGACAGATAAGGAAGAAAATACAAACAGTATGTAGCGCGGGTACTTGAGAAAGGGCAGTTATTATTAAGATATGGTGTAAAATGTAACAATTCAAATATAATAAACTCAGGAAAGAGGACTGAATTGAGTGAATCATACAAAAAAAATTTTTTTTAATTTGCTGAAAGTACAGTGTAAAATAACCAAGTAACATATTTTAAGTGCGGACAGAAGGTTATTAATATAAGTATGTGCAAACCCAAAAGGAAGAGTCCCTTGATTCCAGTTGGTCATATCCTATCAAAAACTCTTTGTCCCTTTCTGAGGAGGATACTTAAAAGAGAGCAAGGAGACATTAAACAACATTTGGGATGGGGGAGACCCAGAAACCACAATATCTGAAAAATAGTCAAAAGAAAGAATGGTGTTTATCTAGGAGAAGAGATTACATGATAGCTATCTTCTGATACTTGAAGAGCTATGATGTGCAATAGGGTATAAACTTGGTCTGCACAACTCCAAGTGGTAGAATTGGAACAAATGATGGGAAGTTGCAATGAGATAGATTTTGGACTCAACATGTAAGTTGCTCAACAGTGCAAGGAACGTTCTTGAACAATAGCAAGCTCGTAATTACTAAAAGTATTCCTGCAGTGGGGAGAGGCCAGCTCTCAGAGATAGTATAATAAGAGATTTTTGCACTGGAGAAGAGAGTGGCCTGGTTTTAGATTAGTTAGTAATACACCATATATATGCGGCCCTCCACCCAGCCATGGCAGACATGAATAATCCATGATAGCTTTGTTTTCCTGTTGAGCTAAACTCAGCCTGGCAGTCTTTTTCCATGCATGCTCCAAGCTGTCACCACTAACCAGTTCATCAAAGATGACAACCCGCCTAACCCCGATGATCCCTTAGAGTCTCGAAGATCCAATAACTTAGAAATCTCCCCCATATAATAACTATAAAATATGTCTGTAAACTAACTAGAAAGAGAGCCCCTGTTAAGTGCAAACACATTTTCATATATCTGTGTTTGTGTGTGTGTTTATGTCTGTATATGTGCCTTTGTGTGCACATGTATGTGGGATTGATCATAGAGGACTACACAAAACAGGAATCACATGAGGGAAATAGCTCATTATCCACAAGAGCCCTTACATAGTGAGTCCCAATTGAACCAGGCCAACTGTTAATGGTATTGTTTTATGAATACCCACCACTTTCTTGTACGTAGAGTTCAACCCCTTTCTTACCCTCTGCCACCTCCTATAAAATTTCAAACTCATTTTGTAAGCTGTAACTTTTGGGACATCAACAGCAAGTTGTTATAAAGAGAGAATTTGAAGGGTTGGCGGAGATAGGGCTGGGGTACTTAGTAAAGCCTCAAGAAAAGGAGGGTTTTTATTATTAAGCAGAAGTAACCAAAAAGGTCAATAAGAAACTAAATTACAATGTCCAAGGTTGGAGCAAACTGAGAGTCCAAGCTAGTGGGCCGCAGAAGCTTCTTGGGAGGGGAGGTAGTGGAAGATGGCGGTAGCTCGTACTTTCGCTTCCCAGCCAGCAACAAGGAGGAAGAAAGAACCCAGTCGGTCTAACTCCCACGAGAGGGACAGACGTGCAAAGACAATTAGTTGGAGAAAAGAGAATCTTTTCCATAAATAGTGCTGAAATAATTGGGTATTTATATGCAAAAAATAAAATACCTTGATCTATACCTCTCACCATCCGCAAAAACTAACTTGCAATGAATCCTAGACCTAACTCTAAAACTTAAAACTCTAAAACTCTGTGAAGTTTTCTTTTTTAAAAAGATTAAGCTATTTAAATTGCAAAAGTGAGTGTGTAAAGAAAAATGGAAGTACATAAGAGTAGCTACAGTTGAGGTGAGATATGCAAAAATCGCTGAGGGCACCCTTCGCTACAGCCTCCTTGGGCTGGGGAGGGTGTCATAGCCCCATCCAGGCGGGATGGTATTGAATACAGAACTCCAGTCTCAGGAGGAAAGTCAGCACGCACACCAGGAAACTCTACTGGAGCTCCTGACAGGTGGGCGTGGGAAAATCATGTTGGAAGAGGGTGAGAGGAAGCTGCTGTCTGCAGCCCAGCGCTCCCCAACGCCCAGATCTCAAGTGTAGGAGACAGGAACGTGAATCCCAGACGCCGCTAGTCAACGCTTACGCGGCTACCTTAGAGCAGCCGGCCTGACAAAGTGGGTTCCACTGGACAAGCCAGAACATGAAAAGGAGGACTGGCAGTACCTCTGTTAAGAGAGCTGGAAAAGGTAGAGGCAAGGTGCCTGCTGCTCATCTCTTGCCATGAATTCTCAGTCGTTAAATCAGGACACCAGTCCCGTCTCCCTTTATCAGGGTCAAACTCCAGTGTGTCACAAATTATAAAAGAGCTATGTAACAAGTATTATAACACACCAATTGATTTTCTAAGAAAGGAACAAATGAAATATTCCTTCCTTCTTCACCCCTAAAATTCGTACAAAGGCCATCTACATGGTAAGCCTTAAAAGCATTAGCTATGGTGTCAAGTGACGTGGGTTCGCATTCCAGCCCTGTCTTCTATTAGACCTGTAAGCGCAGCCTGAGCTCTGAAGCTTTTGGAATCTTAGTTTCCTCTTCTGTGAAATGGGGATGACCAAAACCAAAAACCAAACCAAAAAACACCTTCCCGGAGATCAAAAACTAGGGATGTACTGTATGGTGACTAGCATAATATAATAAAAAAAAATTATTAAAAAAAAACACCTTCCCGGACATCAGATGATAATGCGCGTGAAGGCGTTTCCTTCGCGGTGCACTCAGCATGTCTAAGCGCGCAGACCTTCGGAGCAGAGAGCGTCGGAAACCTCCTATCGGCTGTGTCAGCAGAGCGAAGCCCAGAGACGCGGCTGACCTACCCAAGGTCCCACAGCTGCATTAGGGGCAGACTTGCTTTTCAAAAATTGAAGCGTTGTCATTTTTTCCCTTCAGTTTCCTTTCCTGTCTTGGCGCTTGGGATCATTTTCCTTGTGCCTCTTCCTCCACCAGCCTTATAACAACTTGCACCACACTTTGCTCTGATTCCCATGGCTTCACTGTGACCCCACATTCTTTTAGCACTCCTACATTGTGAAAGCTGCACGCCATCTGTCATCGGATGAGTGTGCAACAGTCCCTCAAGAGCTTAGTAAATGCCTTTTCTATGAAGCATCCTTCCGTTTTAAGCATAATGCAATGTTATAATTTAACTTTCAAGATCCACTCAGGATAGAAAGGATGATAAGACGGGTCCATACATAAACATTCTCCCCCTGGGCAGCATGGCTATAAATAGACCAGAATGTGCCCTTCTTGAGCTCACAACAAATTACCTAATAAGCTTCCATTTCCAGGCTTTTAAGAGCCCTTCTTTCAGAAAGAAAAGATACAGTGGTTGCTACATTGTCTGTTCGTATAAGGGGCATAGGCTATTATTCCAAACAGATTTCTAGTCACACAAACTAATACAGGTGCAAATCTCCTTTGCCTTCCCATTTTCTCCAAGTCTATAGGGTAGAGTCATAAACTATGGCAGGTTTTACCAATAACAGCTCACCAGAAGGACACGCTATTTGGAAATTAGGTCACATTTTAGGGCTTTCTGCCCGACTCACACACAGGAATAGTAACATTATTGCCAGAAGTATCTTTGAACACAAAGAACAATGGCAGATAATGTTCTGCTGGGAAATGCTGAATGGCTGGATTCTTATAGGGTCTCTTGGAGTAAAGTTTGCTGACAAAAATAAAGGGGTTGTGGAGAATGCTTTCAATGTCTGCTTTCCAAAATAGACTACCTCTCTACTCAGTTTCCCATTATATTTCATATTCCCTGTGCCTAAAATGCCTGGCATGGAGTAGGGGATTAAAATGTACAGAATACGGGAACGAATGATCTTTTTTCTTTCTCTTCCTCTTTTCCTCCTCCTCATATTGCCTCAGAGAAACACATACATAAAGACAAGTTTTAACAGTGAAGACTTAAGACGCTCCCTTTCTGGGGGTTCTGTTCATGAAATTTGTGGGACATTTTGGTCAGGGCTTTGTATTATCCAGTGGCCTTTGAGTGCTCAGCACACCACCCTTGCCACACCACCTGTCCTTCCTGCCTGGGGACGTGGTAGAGCCGTAGAATCCCAGGCCTCACCCCAGACTCAAAGTCTGCATTTTAATGTGGTCCCCAAGGGAGACTGGTGCACACATTCAAGTTTGAAAAGCACTCATATAAAGCCACTTGAATGATGGATCCTCCAAATACCAACTGCTTGCTGGTCTCTAGAAATGTATATCCTCAGATTGCATTTCAAGTAGATAATTGTTTCCAGAAAGGAAAAAAAGACAAGGAGCCCATCATACTTCCGGTGCTTGCAAATTGACAGCAGTCCTTAGACACATAGCAAGGGACAGAGCATCTGTTTCAGGGGACTGAAGCTCACAGTTGGCATAGGTGGGCAAGTGACATTCACTTCTGTACATCTCAGCAAGACTTTGAAACTATCCAGGGCCTTTGTTCTTTTTCTTCTGTGCGTGACATAAAAATTGTTGCCAAAGCATTTCAAACTTAAAATCACAACTGATTGCCTAGTTGTCTATTAAAAGAATAAAGATCTTGGAAGGAGGGGGGAACAAATTCCCATTCCAGAGGAAATCAATAGAAAATTTTAATCTGTCAGCAATTAATTATTGTATGTATTGATTTCCATGGCTTTTAGTGCTCTTAGCAGCAACAGGGGAAAGGCTAATTGTTCTGGAATGTGTGTGCACTTGGAGCATAGCCCCAGGAAACAGGGAGCTTGACCGTTAGTCAAGAATGTGTTATAAACAAATTATAGGCAAAAATTCCTTCAATGGGATAGAATTAGCAATTTCAGCGACTCTTTAGCATTGATAAGGCAGACGATACCAAGCATGGAACAAACGTTTAGCAGCCATCTGCTCTGCGTGTGGAATTGGACAGACCGATACACACGCAGCACGGTGCTTTAACCTGCGTTTAAAATACTGCCAGCAGCGTTGTTCAGTGAAACCCTCTCCATCCAAACTCAAAAAACATGCCGTGCCACTATCTGCTGTTATTTTTTAAGAGACTGACACATAACTGATAAAGGATGAGAGAAAATACTGGAAACATCTATGGTACGTGTTCCTTTGTAGATTGAATTTCGTCTCTGTATATTGGTTCATGGAGTTCCTGCTGCCTACAGGCTTCCCCCCCGTCCATCTCCTTTGGTTCAAATCTTTCAGATATTCCTCACAGAGCTCCTCTGTGGAACTTGCTCAGGGCTTGCAAATTGGAGTTCTCTTGCTTCTTCGATGTTCGCATTGCAAGTTACGTGATCTTGGAACCCTTTCTACCTTACATTATAGTTATTTGACATGCTTTCTCTCTGCGGTTACACTGCATAGTTCTTAGAGCCTCGTCTTATTAATCTCCGTGGCTTTCCATCCAGCACAGGGCTTGGCACGTTGTGTATAGTCCCTAAGTAGTTGCTGACTTGAACAAATGAGTGTGTATTGAGCACTCATTATCCAGTATCCCATAGCCCAGTGTGACCACAGAGCAATCAATAAGGAAAGCAAATATTCCGGGGAAAGCAATGGAACTCCACTAGAGCCTTAATTCTCTTTTGTCATCCAGTCAACAAATATTTAACTAGCACTTACTGTGTACCTTGAAAGAGGAAATTATGAAACAAGGAGAAGGAGGTTACAAAGTCAAAATTTTCAGGGCAAATAAAAGGCAAAAATATGAAGCAGGCAAAGCTTTATCTATCATCTTTTCTACACCTTCTGTCCTCCTCTCTCTGATTTCCTGTTGTCTTCACTTTCTTGTCTCCTTTGCTACATCCTTGTAAGTGCATCTAGTGTAACTCTTATCACTCTATATTATAATTCAGTCTGGAAATTAAGTATAAACTTAGGCCATAGTTAGGGTTCAAATATGTCTATTTCCCAGCAATGACCCAAGAATAAGGCCTGAGTTCTTAGAAAACAGCTGAGAGAGAATTTGAAAAAGGCTGTGATCACCTAGGACTTTGGAGGAGAAGGGGCCCAGATCCCTCTGCATCAGCACCCAGAAAACAAACATAGCACTCAGTGAAAGGGAGGGGCCTTCTCCCCATGTCTGCCTGGATCGTAGACAACTGAATTGCAGTGAAACGCAGACTGAAGGACTAACTACATTTTGGCATTCATCCATTTAATGTTCACATGGCTTCAGCTGCTAGTAAGGGGTACTGTTCTAGGCCCAAAGAATACAACACTGAATAACATGGACAGAGCTCCCGGCTTCTTGGAGCTGATTCCTGTTATGTGCTGACCAGAAGGTAGCATCTACAGAAACATGCGTTCTTTTAAAATCTACCCCTGGGCACCTGGGCGGCTCAGTCGGTTAAGTGTCTGCCTTCAGCTCAGGTTATGATCCCAGTGTCCTGGGATCGAGGCCCACATTGAGCTCCTTGCTCAGAGGGGAGCCTGCTTCTCCCTCTGCTTCTCCCTCTGTCTGCTGCTCCCCCTGCTTGTTCTCTCTCTGTCAAATAAATAAATAAAAACTTTTAAAAAATAATAAAAAAGTAAAACTTCCCCCAAAACGAGGGGCAATTGGCTAAGCTTGAGAAGAAAATTACTTCTACATTTCCTTACTGGGTTAAACCAGATTCTTCTTTTTCAGAGCTGGTCAGACTGGAAAACTGTAAGAATTCTCTACTCTGAACTTTTCTAGAGACGCTAGCGGCCAGTCAGGCTGCCTACTACAAAAATGTATCCCCTGTGAGGTTGTTTTCTAGAATTTTTGGGGAACAATGTGAAAACTTCCACTAGTGTAAGAAGTCATATTGTTTTCCTCCACCAATAAATAAAAGTTTGGAAGTCAAAAAGCAAGAGAGGAAAAACGCCAGACTCCTGGCATCCTTGAGTCTGGAAAGCAGTAGATCTCAACAAGCAGGAGCTGAAATGGGAAAGCATAAGTAGTCAGTGTGGGAGACCACGCCAAAAGCCTGGCAGGAGGCCAAGTTCCTACAAATATAAGCAGGGCAAAGCCTGTAAAATCTGGGTTCTTTCTCTTAGGAGGACCGTATTTGTACTCATGGACTGATGGAGCCTCGACAAATGTGGGTTACATTATAACTTATTTACTTTCTCCCCTTTTAAACTACAAGCACATAGATAACAGGGACTTGATGTCACCAGCACCTCGAAGAGTGATAGGTGCATATTAGGCATAGTTCAATGCTTAATAATTATGTGAGAAAGGAGAGGGAAAAAGAAAATACTTAATGATCGCAAGTATTTAAGATGCATCTGTATTTTTGCAAATGGCAGGAATCCAGGGCAAGCCTGGTGGCAATGTGATAAATCTCCATCAACAGCAGATATGACAATAAAGTGGGGAGATTGGAGGAATTCCAAAGATGCTCGGAGAAACGGGGGCACTATTGGAATATAACTTCCAGTTGCAACTGCATTTAACAAAACACACTGGGTGTGTGAGCAGTGGCGCGTGTACTAAAATCTCTCCGATACTTGATAGTCACACCTCATGTGTCAGGTGCTAGATGGTGTGTTATTGACCATAAGGCCTGCAGGAAGTTGAAAAGAGCTCATTATCCGGAAAGTTTGCATTCACCCAGTTTTTTAAAAGGACCAGTATTACAATCTTGGCACTGACATACTGAACTTAAGACATGGAGAACGAGGGCACCTGGCTGGCTCAGTCAGTAAAGCGTGCAACTTTTGATCTCTGGGTTGTGAGTTCAAGCCCCATGCTGAGTGTGGAGCCTACTTAAAATAAAATAAATTTTTTTTATTAAAAAAAAAAGAAAATGGAGAATGAAAAAAAGAAAAAAGAAAAAAAAGAAAGAAAGAAAGAACACAAAACTGATCAACAGCTTGACCAAAATGAGGAAAATGATTAAAGGAGTACCCAAAGTGACAATCTAAAAAGAATGGTGAGGATGATTTTGTTTACAAATAATAGGAATAAACTCTGGCTGGTTTAAGTGACAGAGGGGACTGGATAGAACACTAATGGCAGAGTGATATTCAGCCAATTCACCCCAGAATGCCATCCTGTGTGTTTGTGATTGGTTGGTGTTCATGCTGTACCTTTTAAATATCGTGACCACCAGCTCTGGACACTGGAGTTCCTCACAGACTCCAAGACACAGCCAGCTCTCAGAAATGGGCTAGAACCTGCGTATCATACGTGGTAATTTTGGCAACAGGCAACAGAAAACTCTGGCTCAAGCTGGCTTACCATAGCGGCTAGCAGATGACAACCTGTAGGTTGGACACCTGTCTTACTGGAATGCATTCGTGGTCACTGGGGTGTGTATTTCGTAGGGCTTCTTTAGAGCTGCAACAAAGACGCATAGACTACAGATCTTAAAGTATGTACTATCTGGCACTTTAAGAAAAAGTTTGGTGACCCCTGACTTCCATAATAGGCCATTTATTATCTAATATATTTGATTCAGTCCGAGGTGGGCTCGAAAATGCCATCAAAGCCTCAGGCTTTTTAGAATTCATTTCGCAGAAGACAGCCATCTTCAGGATGGCCCTCATCCCAGGATGGTCACCCTCATGGTGGCAAGAGAGCTGACAGTGGCAAGTAGGGCTATGTGCTTCCTTGTTCATCTCCAGCAGGAGAAAGAGTAATCCCCCCCCCCCAGATATAGAATACACATTTTAATCAGATTGGGCCAATTCAGGATGCATGCCCAACGCAGCTGCCAGAGGACTGCCCTGCACATGTTGTCTTAGACCAGTCTGCAACCCCTTCTAGGAATGGGTGGATCCAGACCATGATTAGCATTGCTTAGAAAAGAGAACGTAGAGAGTAGATGTTCAGCAAGCAAGCGACAGGCATTGGCCAACTATGGGGAGCCCAGGAATCTTCCCACCCCTCCACCTCTACATCTCTGCTTCCCTCTTTGACCCTGATTCCCTGTTCTTTCTCATCAAGACTGTTTCTTTTACTTCTCCCAGAACATGGTGGAAAATAAAGCTGTCAACAGCTCAAGACCATAGTATTATGGTCTTATAACCGAAAGAAACGAATCTCTTTTTCCTCCATCTTATTTTTTAGTTCCTGAAGAAAGATTTTGATTGGCCCAGGCTGGGCAGAGGAGGATTTTTCAATCAAAGGTGAGATCATGTTCTGGAATTGGAAACTCTCGCTAGAGCCAAGTGGACAGTAGTAGAGAGAGGGTCAGGTCTGGAAAAAACAGTGTTGCGAAGATGAGCCAACAGGTGTCTGCTACACTATGTTCATTTCTTTACGTCAGAGTAAATAATCCAATACTTTCTGTTACAGGTGATTGTGTACATTAGGATTATGTTTCATTTTGAGAAAACCAGACCCCAAAGAGCGGTCATTTAATTCTTTCATACCAAGTGGCAAAGTAGACAAGTTGGTATGGCACTTCTATGCACTCATCTGCTGTGTCGCCCTTGTCTTCATGACCCAAGATGGCAGCTAGAGTTCCTGTTAGTGTGTCCACAGTTGTAGCAGTGGGAGGGAGGAAGGGACAGGAACAGGGAAGGGGCAAGAGGTACACAACAACTACCATTTAAGGAAAGCTCCAGAAGTTGCCATATAATACGTTCACCTAGTCCTTTGCAAGGGAAACTGGGAAGTAGCCTTTTTTTCTGGACAGCTAAGTGTCCAGTCTAAAAATCAGAGGTTCTATTACTACGGAAGAAAGAACAACACATATTAAGTGACAAATAGCAGAGTGATCATAGTCTCTGCATAGTGATCATTCATCTTTAGAATACACAGGACTTTTAAGCTAAAAGGATGTACTTTGAACTCAGAAAGAAAGAAAGAAAAACAGTCATCATTAAGGAACGTAAAGGAGAGCTTAATAATACAATTCATGTCTTGTACTCCCATAATTGAAATTTAAATAAATTAAAGTTACAGAAAAACACACAAAACACAGCCATGGTTTGCTTATGCCACGTACGGCCTTCAAATAAAGACAGTGCTGTGTCCTAGTAAAGAACTATCTCCCAGACTATGACAACCCATTCATGTCATTTTAGACAAAATTCTGTGGAATTCTACAGCTGTTGTGGTATAAAAGGAGACAGACTAGCATTCCTTAAATTCAAACTCAGACTTAGAAACACGAAATGCTGAAAAACTATGATTTAAGCCCAAGAACTTCTCCTACTGGCTAAGCTATCAAATTGGAAATGTCCCTGATGACCAGGTATATTTGCTCGACTGAAAAAAACCTGTTCTCATTCCACTTGCTACAGTGATAGTTTGAAAGGCTCCATCAGAAGATTTTTAACTTGCCTTTCAAATTCTGATTGATGGGCCTACGCTTTTCACAGCCAGTTTGCTATGGAAAGAAGATTCAAACAATTTTCTCCCTGCTCCCCTGGTCAGTCCTTAATGGTGACTGCATGAACCTGACTCAGGCCATTTGGATTTAGAAAAAATAGTGAAGCTCGGGTCTCTTGCCTGCGAATGAAAGGAGAGTAGAGAAAGGGATTTTTTTTAGCACCTGGAAAGTTCCAGCAAAACCAAGCCTTGCTGCAGAGGGTGTGTCAGTGCTCAGGGCAACACCCTTCCTGCAGTCAGGGAGTACAAGAGCATGTACTCAAGTATTATTAGGTGACAAGAATAGAACATTATTCTGAGCAATAAAGTGTTATTCAAATTCTACCAAAGTACACAGATGCCGTAACAAGGTAATTATTCTAAGAAAGAGGGTTTAATTTAGAAGTTACCTAACCTTTTTGGTTTCTATTTTTTATGCCATTTGTAATCTAAATTAGCAACAAACCTGTGTTTCTCAAGCTTTTACATCAAACTCCAAACGTATCTGCAATTTTCTTTTAGGATCGGCGATCCATTTATTAGTGCTTAGCCTGTTTCAGAGATTTAAGGCAGTCTAGGCCCAGGTACTCTGCAGACAAAGGGTAGAGGAGTAAAATGAATGAGTGCTGTTATTTTCAAACAAGGCAGAAGAGTAGTCACTTCATCGTAGGACTGTCCCGTTCCCCCTGTGCTGCTCCTAGAGACCCGGGCAGAACAGAAAATCGTGGAAAAACGGATGCTTGCCAAGTGTTGGGATTTTGGCCTCTCCATGCGAATCAACAAAATGATCAATCCAGTGTTGGTTATACTTAATTAAATCTCAGACCCTCTCCAAATTCACTGATTAATTCATTATTTTGGCGATTATTTTTTCAAGTACCTGTCTATACCTGACCCTGTGCCACACTGTGGGTATACACACAATGATTGCAAAGGGTCCCCACCTCTAAGGGTTCCCACTACCAGCCAGTGACAGTGATATTCATTTCAGTTACGGGAATAATCAGCATGTTTATAGAAAATGATTAACAGAAGATATTTACAAATGATCATAACAATTAGATGGAATTACAAGTAATTTGTTAAGTTGTCCAAATTCCCTATAATGTTATCCTATTCCTAGAATGGTATTATATTCCTCTAATGCTTTTAATAAAAAATACATCAGAAATTTCAAACCCTAGTGTTAAAAATTGAGTGATGAATTATGATCAAGCAAACAAAGTTCCTCTAAGTAATAGAACTGCCACTGTGGGGGCGCCTGGGTGGCACAGCGGTTAAGCGTCTGCCTTCGGCTCAGGGCGTGATCCCGGCGTTATGGGATCGAGCCCCACATCAGGCTCTTCCGCTATGAGCCTGCTTCTTCCTCTCCCACTCCCCCTGCTTGTNAAAAAAAAAAAAAAAAAAAAAAAAAAAAGAACTGCCCCTGTGAATCAGTTGCTTTTTTGAACAAAAACTAATTATGTAATCATAATGACGAATTCTGTCCATCATATACGTAACACAGTTGTTAGAGCAAATCCACTTAAGGCTTCCCTGGAGCAGGGAAAGGGCATGGGTGAAAACTAGAGAACAAAATAGCTTATACTGTTTTGGGCCTTCTGATGAAAAAGACGGTGAGATGAATGACCCTTTTTCACCTCTTTGCCAAGCATGTGTCACTTACTAAGCACCCGTGATGTCATTGGTTAGGCTTACCAGAAAACACTCTTGAGCAGCCTCAGAAATTTTGTCATTAGCACATGTCGTCCACCTTATACTACCGAGAAAAGGACTTCTTGAAACGTCTCAGAGAGGGAAGTATTCGTATACACACAGAACAGCTCTGGTGGTCACCAGACCTAGACCCATGGTGTCAGTGGTTTTACCCACAAACCAACTTGCCGTCAGAATTGTACCCACTTTCAGCTGAGGATGCAGGTCACACGAATTCAAGGCCCCTCCCAGTGCTGGGAATACCAGCAGGACGAGCCACACAGGGCTATGCGTATTATGCATTAAAGGCGATACGGCACAAATATTGAGTTGTTTTGACCAGGAGACCTGATGAATTCAACCCTTCAACTAAATGCCTTTCGGGTGCCTTCAGAGCAGAAATACCCAGGTTATCTGAGTATTTAAAAGGAGGCTTTACCACTAAAGAAGGGACGGCAGGACAAGATGCTTATCAAGTTCTTCAAAAGCAACAGTTGAAGTGAACAAACTGCCGTGGGTGCTTTTACTATGTGAATTCACAAAGTTGTACGCTCATTTCTGTCATCAGGAAGTAAGAGAGAAAAATCCCTTTTAAAATCACTGAATCAACACAGATATGATCTTCACAGACTTTTCTCATTTCTGTCATTCCTGTCTCTGAAGATTTGAACTTTTATTCATTCAAAAATACTTATTGATTTCCTACCACGTGACAGGCAGTGATCTGGTGCTTAGAATGCTCCAATGAAGAAAACAAACAGGGATCCCTGTCCTTATGGAGATTACATTCCAAGTAGGAAGCAGAAAATACAACAAGTAATTTCACTAGACATTAGAAGGGGTAAATGTTATGGAAAAGGAAATATTAGAGCAGGATAGGAGGCTCAGGAGTGCTAAGTATGGAGAAGGAAGACCAATCTGGTTTAAATAGGTGGCAGGGTAGGGCCCATTGAGAAGGCAACAACTGAGTGGACATGTGAAGGTGAGGGAACGGGCTGTGTGGCTGTCCAGGGAAAGCATTCCAGGCTGGGGGAACAAACATGTCTGTGTGTTTGAGGAACAGAAAGGAGACCAGTATGGCTGGAGTAGAATGAGTGAAGGAGAAGTTAGCAGGAGTTAAGGCCAGAGAGATGATGGGGGAGCAGGTCTCTGGGGTTGCATAGACCCTTTGTAAAGACTTACATCTACTCTGAGTGACATAAGACATCATTGTGAGGTTTTGAGCAGGGGAGTGACATGATCTGACTTGCATTTTTGATATCTCTGACTTAATTCTTGCAGCTAGACTGTTGTAGAAGTGAGGGGCAAGGGTAGAAGCGGGGAGGCTGGTTAGGAAGTGATTGCAATAATCCAAGAGAGCGGTGACAGTGGCTCAGACCAGGCAAGTAGCAGTAGAGGTGGTGAAAAGCGGTTGGATTCTAGATATATTGAAATAGGAACCAACAAGATTTGGATATGAGGAAAGAAAGAGAGTAGTCAAGGATGACTTTCAAGTTTTTGGTCTGAACTAATTAGGGATAGAGTCGCCATCATCTGAGGGGTGGAGCAGGTTTTAAAAGAAGAATGAGAGTTCAAGTTTGGACTTGTTAGGTTTCATACTTCGGGTAGGCAATTGGATAAAGGTCTGGAGTTGAGGAGAGAAGTCTGAGCTGGAGATACACATTTGGCAGCTTATAGATAATATTTAAGGCCATGAAGCTGAGTGAGATCACCAAGGGAGTGAGCGAGGAAGAGAAGAGGCCCAAGGAGAAAGTCCAGGGGCCCTCCAAGATTACGAAGTCAGAGAGAAGAGAGACCAGCCGAGGAGACTGAAAAGGAATGCCCAGTGAGGAGGAGGAAAACCAAGAAAGGGTGTGTCCTGGAAGCCAAGTGAAGACACTGTTTCAAAGAAGAGGGAGTAGTCAGCTCTGTCAAATGCTCCTGACACACACCTAAGTTGTGGACCAAGAACTGACCTATGGAAACTGTAGGTCACTGGTATCTTTGGAGAGAGCAGTTTCAATGGAGTGTTCATGGGAGAAACACTTGTTTAGAGCGAGTTTAAGAGGTGATAAGAAGAGAGGAATTCGAAGCAGCAAATATAAATAACCCTTTGGAAAAATTTTGCTTAGAAGAGAACAAAGAAGGGATGTTTTCTTCATATGTTAATATGAAAAACTACACAAGAAACACCAAGTGTTGGCGAGGATGTGAAACCAAAGGAACCCTCGTGCACCGTTTGGCAGGAAGGCAAACTGGTGTGGCCACCATGGAAAACCGTATGGAGGTTCCTCAAAAAATTAAAAATAGAACTACCGTATGATCCAGTAATCCCGCTGCTGAGTATTTACCCAAAGAATATGAAAACACTAATTCAAAATATGCACCCCTATGTTTATTACAACATTATTTACAATAGCCAAATTATGGAAGCAGCCCAAGAGTCTATTGATAGATAAATGGGTAAAGATGTGGCATATAATATATGCTATATAGAGAGAGACTATAAAGGAATATTACTCAGCCATAAAAAAGAATGAAATCTTGCCATTTGCAACAACATGGATGGATCTAGAGGGTATAATGCTAAATGAAATAAGTCAGTCAGAGAAAGACAAAAACCATAGGATTTCACTCATGTGGAATTTAAGAAACAAAAAAAAAATGGAATAAAAAAAAAATAGACTCTTAACTCTAGAGAACAAACTGATGGTTACCAGAGGGGAGGTGGGAAGAGGGCTGGGTGAAATAGGTGATGGGGATTAAGAGTACATTTGTCATGATGAGCACTGAGTAATGCATGGAATTGTTGAATCATTATACTCTACACCTGAAACTAGTATAAAACCATGTGTTAATCATACTGGAATTAAAATTTTTAAATAAATAAACAAAAATAAAAAACATGAAAAATTAATAATTGCCAAATGAATGCCCTGGGTTTTTTTAAGGGAGACAAATGTGGCCTAAACAGTTATTTACTATGGAGTTATTTAACAAATGGTTAATACTGTGTTCTGTACAAGGTCATTTCAGAGATTATAAAATCACCTGCACTATAAAAGATTCTTTATGCCAAAGAAACCTTCTCGATATATGTTTTGCTGTTTCTTACTCTCATCCCTTCTCAAAAGTCTACCATTCATCTCAGATGGAATACTGCAGTGAAGCAGGAGGACAGCTCCCTTTGCTGCTTACGCCTCGGACCTCGGGAAAGTCTCCTCACATCCAATGTCTTATTTCTAATAGTACAAAGGAAAAGGGAGTGAGTTGGTGTGTGGGCACTGTGGGTGTTGGGAAGACAGGGGAGAAATAGTATCTCTGCTGTCAGATCTAACTCTGGTAAACAATTTTGCCTGCAATAATGGTGTTTTGTTTTAAATAACTAAGACTAACTTCAAACCCAAAAGGCTCTGTATGCACAAGTGTGCGTGCGTGCGTGTGTGTGTGTATTTTAAGGGTTTCCTTTCTTTTGGAAGGATGGGAACAGCAGGAATTCTTTGCCATTCTGCTCTTTACCACCTTCAAACTATTGTCACTGTCTAAACCATATTATGATACATAAGTCACGGCCAATATTCTGAAACTCGTTTTTAAAAACCTGATTTAATTTAGGGAGCTTTGAAAGCATCTTCAAAAAGAGAAGATAATATTGACTATTGCATCCCCAATCATAGGTAATGATCATCTCTAAGTACAAAGAATATTTTTATCTTAAATCTTTCCACTAACATGAATCATTTCAACTCACCTAGCTTTATAAACATTTTCATTTTATAAGAATAAATGTTGAAATATTTACTATCTTAAGAGAAGAATTTATAGCAAATGGCAATTTTTAAAACTACTTGTAACTACTAAAGTTTCAGAATTACAGGTATCCTAAAATACTGTGAGGATTGTATAGCTATCATGGCTATGCTAGCAACTTTGCAGAAAGGTGACAGAAAGCAGGAGCACTGGGGCCCGCAATGACTTCGATGACCTGCGAAGGGCAATGAAGGAGTGGGCTCCCCCTCCTGAGTCCACCTGGGCACTGCAGAGGCCGGCACAGCGCAGGGTGGCTCCCAGGGTGGAGGGTCTGGAAAGACAGAAAGTCAGGACCATGCAGGGCCTCGTACTGCCGCGCAGCGCGCATGCGCTGGGGCAACTAGGACTCCAGACAGTAGAAGCTCCGGTACATGGCGCGCTGCCATGCTCCGGTCATGGTGACCTGCAAGGTGGAGAAGTTCCGGCACCAGCCAGCCTGGTGCACCTGCATTACCACGACAAAACCGACGACCTGATGGATGTCAGGAGCAAGTGTGCAGATGAGCCCATAAACCGCATGACTTTCAAGATCAAAAATATGAAGGGGTTTCACTCTCTCCTTCATTTGGGAATGTGAAATTTTGCCTACAGGGCCACCGGGGATGGGAGCAGGAATCTATTGAAAAGAATGGAACGTTTTATCTTTTAAGCAAAACTAAGAAATGATGAAATCAAGAATTGCGGCAAGTTTAAATAGTATGTTAGTTGTCACTGGATGATTGGCTCCATTATGCATTTTAATCGCTAGAAATGGAAACAGAAGAAAGTGGCGCTAATTCTTAGGTGAGGGCTAACACAAGATTTTTCTGGAGCCCAGATTTCAGTAATGAGAGCTTGTTTTGACACTATGGGTCTCCCTCGTCCCGCCAAGCCAGAGCCCTCTGAGCTACCAGCTTGCTGGTGGTGGATGGGAAGCAATGGGCTGGCAGCTTCCCTTAAGGTGCCCGTGGTCTGGTACAGTTTGAAGAGGGGTAACTGTCTTTGTTGCCAACCTCCTGTATCCCGGCAGTACCACTGCACCATTTTCCATTGGCCATGAAGCAACAGCCAACTGTGAGGTTATATCTAATGTGAAGAGAAAGAATATTTGGGCGAAGTTTTTGTTTTGCTTGGTTTTATATTAATATTCAAGGGCCTGAAATTGCTTAAGATGTGGAGCTAAGGGAGGCGTGGTCAAGACTAGAGCTCTGAGAGGCTCCTGATGGTTGCGCCTTGAGTGCCACCAAGGCACGGCTCTGCTCTTCTTCAGGTTCCTGTTCATCCCATCTTTCAGCCTGGCCCCCACGTGATAAACGAGGGGCACAAGTCACATGGTTTGGGAAGCGGAACATCCCCCTTGCCAGCTGCCATGATGGCCCCTGAGCCTGTCTTCCTTCTGCAGGAGGATGGTGGGAAGGGTAGAGACACTTTGCCTTTGAAAGGACTGGGGATTTGATTTATAAAATGTATCACGTCTGGGGATGAACAGTGGAAGCTGGATTCTTGGCTGTTTAATTAGAAAGAGTTGTAAAGTACTGAGTTCGGGAAGACCTATTTTTTTCCCAAGCAAATGGAATGAGAATCTAAACAGGCCAAGCATTGCTGACTTAGCCCCCTGAAATTGCAGAGCCCCTGCGAAGACGCCCTGGTAACAATGACCATAAGGAAGCTATGGATCCCTCAGCTCAAAGGAGGGGCAGCATTCCCTTGACCAAACACCACTTCCTGCCGGGCCAGAGGCCTCTGGGCCGTGCCATCATCCTTCCTCAGCACTGGCATCATGCCAATGAGGATCTTGTTCCCTTTCTACTACCTATTACTTACAATAATAACATAGCCTGTATGTTTGATGTTTCAAGCCTATGCTGTATTTTCCTAGTGATTAAAAAATAAATAAAGTTTACTACCTCCTCTCCCAATAAAGCCCCAACTAGGAATCAGTCCAGTATTTGAGTCCCAACCCCTCAGTTTACTAGCTAGGTAGCTTTGGGCTAATTATTAACTAGCCAGGGTCATGGTTTCCTCACTGGTAAAATAAATAGGAATCATTTTGCCTAACTTCATATGTAAGGATCAAGTCATTTAGTGCAGGTAAAACACTTGGCAACCAGTAAACTCTCAACAGTTGGTAGCTACCAGAGTTCACTATTTGGATGACGAGGATATGGTTAGGGGCCCTCCTGCTAGACCTAGGACAGGAGGATCTGTGGCAGGTGCGTCTCCTGTTCCTTGGGAACTCCCAGGAACGCCACATCAGTCCCGGTGCTGCCCCCAGCACCCTCACCTGTGCTAATAACTTCTCTGGTGGAACTGAAAATACATGGAGAACTTCTCGAGGAAGTCAGCTGCGACTAACTGTGACTAATTATCTATTCCCCTGAGAACCCCATAGACAAGAACACACAGACACTGATCTGGCTTCCGAGCAACCAAGAGTCAAAAGGTAGGGCAACTCTAGAACATTATTTTCTGTGGGCTAGAGCAGAGTCAGAGATATTCTGGGACCAATCTTCAGGGCAATTATTTCTAAGAACCTTGTTAGAATGGACAAAGCTAGATTAGGAAGTAGCAATGCGAAAGCCATGATTGGAGAGAAGAGTTCTCTAAGAGAAAGAACTAATTAATTGGTTTGACCGGAGCTTCTTTTATATACTGATTCCTACTACCTCCCTGACCAGCACCTCCTTCCAGGTGATCAGAAAATGGTGAACATACAGCAGAAGGGCCTGGCAGGTGCAGAGCTAAGCTAACAAACATTAATACCGGCCCCTAAAATATTTTCACCCCTTGTTTTTGGGGACTGTTTCTTCTCAGGGTCCCTCCCACTACTTTCCTGGTAATAGCGCCTAAAAGGCTGTGAAACAAATACCAAATATGGGTGAAATTTATAGCTGAAAGAATACAGTCACAGGCTTTGGGGTGCCACAGAATTGGACCAGTCCTAATACCAACCCAGAAAATTGGCTAAGTTACCTAACCTCTCAGAGCCTTGGTTTGGTCATCTGTTAAATGAGTCTTAATAAGGTCTCCTTCTCTGGGTAGATGCCAGAATCAAATGAGAAATGTATATAAAGCCCCCAATACAGTGCATGATACACAGAAAGCACTCAGGAAGTGGTAGGGCATTATCATTAGGTGAAAGGAGTAATGATTCTTTTAACATGGGAGTTTCTATCCATCCCAAATACAGTAGAGCTATTCTAATAAATCAATCATTAATGGAGTCTGTGATTATGCTGTCCAATCCCAGCTCCTGTGGAATGCTGAGTGTAATCAGTCCGAAGCCCTCAACGAGGTCCCTGGGCCTGATCTTTAAATACAGTATCACTATGGCAAGGAACTGGAGGGGGGGAGAACAACACCACGGTATCAAATATACCCTCCTTCCCTTTTTTCCTAAAGCCCCCTTCTCTTGATAACTCTTCGGTTCCCAGGGAGCAAAGACTCTTGGGAAACAGGAAGTAGCAAAAAGCCTGTGAGAAAATCCCCAGATGAAGATCAGCAGTAATCTCTCCAGACAACAGTTTGGTCAGAGGAGGGAAATTCCCCACCAGCCCTCAAAAACAGTCCCTCAAGAAAGCTTAGCGAAGGTTAATTTGGGAAATCCCCTCGGAGGCAACAGAACAGAAACGGAAATCTGCCTCTTCAGAGAAATCTAAACAGAGTAAAGCAAGTAGTGGCTGCCTGGGGAGTGCTCTGTGTAAAGCCACACTGCTGCTCCTGCCCACCTTCCTCCTCTTCATCCCGATCCTGAGGGTAACCCCGAAGGTTCCCAGTTGTCAGAGCCACTTGACACCCACTCTTCTCCAGGCTCCCAATGCAGGGGAATTAATGGCACAGTTCTTAGCCTCTTGACATGAGCTGCTGCTAAGCCAGATTCACTTCCAGTTAGGATCTTCTGTAAACCCTCCTCCCTCTCTCCTCCCCCCAATGGTAGACTGTCAAGCCACAGTTGTCATACTGCAAGTTTCCCATCAGGTTTTACTGAGTTCTAATCTGAATGTGACCCTGGGGTCACATTTCTTAGCTGCTGCTAAGCTCCAGGGGGCAGGGAGAAATCCTTCCCACAGGGAAGGGGAAAAAATCACATACACCTTGTTCTATGAAGGGCTGAGAATGGAATATTCGTTGCTGAGCTGTAGCAGAGAAAGTATATAAACACTGTAAGAAGGGGACATGGAGACGGGGGTGGGGAACTGTTGGCCCCATGACTCCCCCATCTCCATGTGCAACTGAGGCTCGGGTCAACCAGCTCTCCATAAATCAGTCCCTTCCCATGGGAGTTCTATGTGGTGTTTTCTTGATCTGTGACTTAAAATGACCACTTTAGGAAGATGACAAAAATGCGATTTTAGTAAAAGAGAGAGGAAACTAGTCTCCTTCATGACAGCTGAAATTTCCTTTACTGTATACTTACCCAAAATAGGTATGAAATTTTGGTAAAAAGGGGTTTTTAAAGGAGAAAGTATTCTGGGTTTCGAGTCCTAGAAAATATTGTGCCCTGCTAGAGTGTGTGCCCTTTTCCACAGTCAGGACCAATCACTGTGTGGTTCACAATTACAGATTGTACTTTCAAATATTTTTTTGACTCCTAGAAAACAACCCTGCCAAAAACCATTTTCCTGGTACCTTCAAACAAACGTGGTTCTTACTCACTTCAATTCATGTGGTTTTGTTAAGATTCTCTTTCCAAAAGTTGTAAACATTCTCACCCACCTACTTTTCCCCATGCTTGGAATAAGCCAGAAAACTCCAGCCTCGGGTTTGCATGTATCTAAGCAATTAGAATAGTCTTTAAATTCGTTCTGTATACACAAATAATAATTACAATAGTTACATTCAAATGACTGTCAAAGTCTCCTACGCTTGCCAATTCTAGATAGATTATCAACATACCCTCAATAGGTATTATTCCGTTTTTCATTTGAGAGCCTAGGAGTTATTCAATTCGTAGTCCTAACAAAACCAGGGAATATTTCTGATTTCAGGGGAAACGTTTTCATCTGCTCTCAGCTCTACTGTAGTTATGAATGTGAAATCAATTAAATGATGAGGCACAAATGAAACAGATTCCAACATGGGCCTGAGAGTAATAAATAAACTAATAAAAAAGGAAAGCATGGAGCAACTCTGATGGAAGGAAGCTGTTTGCCTTTGCCCTGGAAAGTTTATAGTGTTTTAAACAATTGTAAACATGTCAGTATACATGGATACCGTTTCCATAGCAGCATAGCAACAGTTAAGAGTTTCTCCAAACATACCCAAAAGGAAACTAAAAATAGCTTGTCTTCAATATCAAAATACATACATATACATATTCAGACAACGGTACACAGAATGATGTGTAATTAGAAGTTCTGACACCAAACCTTTCACAAAGCGCAATGCAGGTAGCTTTAAAAACCAATGAGTTCGGTACCTTTAGAAATGGGGTTGAGACCAAAGAGTCCACGAGAGGGAAAGGCAGTTGCCAACTTGAATTCTAAGATCCGAGGCTCCTGACCCTAAATGCCTCCGACCATTGCTCTGCCGGCTCCACCTGACGTACCCCTTGCTGCCAAGGGCCCTCGAATGCTGTTCCTCTCAGGCTCCTACGAAAATTGGGGTTGAGGGTATCATACATGGTCTTACTTCCATGTATCGCAGTGTTCTCTCATCTTCTTAAGTGCTCTAGCCAGTGTTCTCCAACCTCCTGATAGAGGGTGATCAGTAGCTGCATTTTTAAAAATAACGTACACCCAAATGCCACACTTTCCCAGTGCACTTACTTCACCTGAGACACAGTGACAGAAATAATGCTTCTGAAATGAAGACGGCGTGTTGGTACATTTTGGGGGCCTTCACTGTTTGTGCTTTTTATTTATGGCCAAGTATTACAAGTAGTTCAAAAACATCATCTAGTGCGAAATATTATTACAGGGTGTGTAGAACGTATCACCCAGGCTTGGACACTTTTTAGAGTGAAGGGGGGTATTTATAGTTACGCTGGAGAAACAGATGTGAACCAAGACAGACCAAGTAGGTCCAGGCGAACAGTCACACAATGTCACATACGAGTAGAAGTGTCTTGAGGACAGGGGTGATGTTTTAGTGACTTTTGTATCTTCAGCACAAATTGCCATGTTTACACCTACAAAGAATTCAATAAATGATTGTTAGATTAAGAAATTCTATAATTAGGTTATGTTTTTGCAAAACTTTTAGAAGTGCTTACATGTAATACTACGGTAAAACATGAACGTATTTCTTTTTTTCAATCCACAGACCGTGTATTGAGGTTAAATAAAATCCCACGGAGCACTACAGGGTGACTCTTACTTCATCATCTAATCTTCTCCTTGAAAGTAAAGAGGATAAAAATGGAGAAGCAAAATATCTCTGAGTCACAAAGAAAATAATTCTATCCGTCTGGGGTGGTGTATGAAAGCACCAGGAAAGGGTTGGAGTATGAGTGCAGATAAGAAGCAATTTCATAATCTCTTCCATGGTTATTATCCTGGTTTCATTTTCTCTGCCAGGAATGTTGGTCCCTGGGGAGAAATGCAGATCAAGTATTGGACGAGTACACTCCAGCTGGGAAGAATGCTATTTGTCTTTCATGATGAGGAGTTGAGGAGAGTACTAGCCATTGGTGAACTCCCAGGAGTGAAGGTAAGAGCCTCTTTACTTTCTGCCCAGGTCTCCCAGGAGCACAGGGAATGTCTTACGCAAGTCACTTTCCCATTTGATGGACCGCCAGGTCTTAGTGTATAAGCTGCATCAAAGGATTGCCATGGGAAGTAATCATTACGTTCAAGAGAAGCACTTAGCCGTCCTCCTATGAAAAGCACTATAAATCTCCCGAGCCTTCGTGGAGAGGCAGCAGAGTTTGGGAGGGGGTGAGGCCTGCCGGGATCGGACTCTGCAGTCTTGCCGTTTGGGTTTGCAAGACAGATCACCCTACGGAATGTTGCATCAACTTTCTGGGCCCAAATTTCTTCATCTTTTACAGGAGGAAAATAATAACTGTACCTGTGTAAAGGGTTGTTGATGAGGATTAAATGATATTCATGTGAAACGCCTAGAACATGAATGTGAGCTATTATTTTGGCCAGCTCTGTATTTCTTTAGGTGCTAGGCAAGGGAACTATTGGAGACAAATTTTTTAATTAAAGGCAAAAATTATGCTTTTACATTTCCAATCCATATCAACCCAAATGTGTATATCTAATGCCGAAAGAGAGCTGCCCGGCCAGAACATCTCACCTTCCCCTCCCCAGAAGTTAATTGCTTGTCACTCTGACATCAAGGGGGCTCTGCATTTATTATTATTATTCATCAAATTTCATTAGATCCGAGCCAGTTTGTGGGCTGAGCTGTAACTAGCCACTCCATTTCAGGGAAAGCTGAAAACCTGCACTAAAGGAATAATATCTCTTTTGAAATATCTAATTTAGAGGTTAGGAAAGCTCCAGAGAAGTGAGGGTTTTTTTTCACAGAATTACGTAAGGCTTTGTATTTAATGCATTTCTAATGTCTGAGCTGGGGGGAGGGGGTGGGAAATAGGCCCTTTATAAATATCAAATCCTGTTGTTATCTATGAAGAGTGTGCCAGTTGGTTACGTAGAGCCAAATTCTGTTCAGTTTGATAATTACTGAATTTGACATTCATAGAGGTTCTTTTTTAATTCTGGGAATACGAAATCCAAAGACTCATTGAATTATGAAATGCTTCAACCCTATTATCCTAATATAATCACCCCACGGGCTACACTGCCACAGGAAATCTTCGGGACAGCTCCTGGTGTTTAGAAAGTCTCAACAACAGGGATTCAATTCATATAAAAGTCACCACAGTGTGGTTTTAAAAAATGAAACACCTGATCCAGGGTTATAGTTAATGATTCTAAGGAAAGATATGGTTACTCACACCCAACACAGTCTTCTGTCCAACAAATCCACACTGGTGTTCAAAGAGAAGGACAAAAAAAACCCCCCAAACCCCACACACACCTGTTTAAGAATACCTGGGGGCAGGAGAATTGGCCACAACATCTATCTGCTTCTCTTGAGTAGTAGTAATAGTAATAATTCATTTACCTAGCTATACTGCCGTTTCTTCCTTAGCCATGTTAAGGGAAATCTAATTATTTCTCACAAAATAGGAGTTTCTAATGAACTTTTATTATTCAACATATTTAATAAACAAGAAAGGTCTACATAGCACCTAGATTTTCTTTGTCTTTAGAAACCCTGTCTTCATGTCCTGCTTGAAATAGTCTTACGCTAATGAATGGAACAAGCATGGCGGAGAGAAAGTCCTTGGGACAGGGAGTCAGAATTCTGTGACTTATAGCCACAAACTTGGGTGAGTCATTTGGCGGTGAAATGTTGGACATTCACATGGTCTCGAAATATCACCCCACAAAGTACTTCTTCGTTACAAAGGGGAAAGATACCTCCATAATGGACACTACCTTAGCCCAATGATCAAACTCCATCATCAGTAATGGGCAAACCGACATCATGTGACCTCATCCCATGCCCGGAGCAGACATCATAAATGGTTCTCAGCACAGTTTCCCATGAAGCCAGAGCACAGCCTCACAATCTTTCTCGAGACTGATGGCATCCTCCTAGAGACAGAGTTTGAGAACCAAACATGGTGATGATGTCATCCCACTCGGGCCTGCAAATAATAAACACACCATAAAGTGGCACCACTCCCAAGAGTCACGAAGGCCTCCGGAACATCTCCCAGGTGGCTCTGAGGTCCTCAGCAGAGGAAGGATTGTTGATCCCAGGGCCTTACAGATAGTACAGTCAAGATGGCTTTACTGAGTGAGGACAAAAGAAATTGTGTGTGGGTATGTTTTTTTTAAGCCAAAAGCAAAAAAACCACAAACACAAAAACAAAACAACAAAACAAAACAAAAAAAAAGAAAGCAAAAAAAGTGAGCTGCCAAGTGAAACACAGTCTATTCAATGTCACAGATTGTGATAACTGTTATCATTTTGGGGGCCCCTTTGCTGATGAGGATCACGCTTCCATATCCTACAGAAAGAAAATTTGCTGTGGGAACAGTGAGTTCTGCTTAGTCCATTCGGGTTTCAAAATTGTCCTCCAAAATTAAAGCTTAAAGCTTACTCGTTTGAATATTCCCAATGGTAGCAAGTGGACACATTTTAATGCCAAATTCATGCTTAGATGTCACTTTTCCCATCTAACAAGCTGGTTTCTTCTTGTTACTTCTCAGCTCAGCTCCTTATCTGTTTCCTTTACACCGTTTATCCCAACTGGCAAGTATTTGTTAAATTTGTTTGCCAGCATGTTGTTATGGGGATGGTTGGTCTGTCTTTCCCATTACATCAGCTCCAGCAGAGCGGGGACCGTTTCTGTCTCGTGCATCACCGAGTCCTCAGCTTCTAACACACAGCCTGGCACACGGGGCAGTCAGTGGACGTTCATTGAATAAATGAATCAATAGATGAACGAATAACTAATAGATCTGATTTTTTAAAAATATCTCCAGTTATTTGGTGTTAAGTCTACGGAGGAGAAAATTAAGTAATCAACCTTCTGTGACATGGCTAAAAATTGAGGTGAAACTTTAAATAGTTCTACGTGATCCACAAACCCTACCCCTGCTTGTAAAGGCAACTCTAAAATAAAAAGCCCCAAATGCTTTGAGCAATAGAGTCTTTGCTAGAATAAGTATATGTCTCCCAATGTGACTCCTTGAAGGATAATACTAATTTGAATGTATAAATTGTGTCATTTTTTTTTAGTTGTGTCTGTTTTTAAAGCAAGTTTTATTCATTGCCTCGGAGTCCTGCATGCCCCAAATATCTTACATAACACATGGAGAGGAATGTTCTCACTATAACCCTTACTTTAGAAAACTCTCTGGTTGTCAGCTGAAGCCCATGAACAAAGTGTTCTTTCAGGGCTGAGCAGGACCACAGCTGAATAGCAGATCAGATTAACCAATGCCACCATAGCTGTAATGACATCCCTAGAAACACGAGAGTCCTCACTGAAAGAACAAAGATCAATATTTAGTTTCTTATATTCCTTCTGGGCATTCCATCACATTTATGGCCTCCTGTTCTGCACATCCCTCACTTCTATCTCCGTATTGCTCTTCTGGGAAAATGAAAAGTTCAGACTAGAAATAATAGTCCTACAAATATAAAAGCACTTTCAACAAAACATAAAGTTAGATCACAAAATTTGTGCTTTGTTAATGCCAAGGTTTGCCCTTTTTTTCCTAAATACATTTTTTTGCCAATATATTTTCAAACCTTTCAATGTATTTTTAGCACAAGCCAGATGGACTTTACTCTTTATTAACTCTCAGGTGAAAGGAAGAAGCAAAAGTTATTACCTAATTGTTTTATATCCATTTTATTCACTGAACCCCGCAATCCTAAGTGTTGCAGTTAAACTCTTGGCCTCAACCATTCCCAGATATAGACTTTACACACTGCTGCTAAAGTTCCAACCTCCTAATTTGCACACATTTAATTGAATTTTTTACATGGGCTAAAAACATTCTTTTATTGAAAAACTATATCCAGACATATAAAAGCTGTATATTTATTATAAACACCTTTCATTTATGTGATTTTACATAGTGTAATCCATGAACAGTGCTGCAAACACATCTTTAAAAGAAATAACATGGCACTTACTCATATCCAATACTACCATCCTTATAAACATGGGCATTTAGATAGTGTTAATTTAATATTTTGATAGAACAAAGAAGACTGGTTTGGGAGTAAAAGAGTTAAACCATCCATCAAAACATTTGGGTTTGGAGCTGATGGTGCAGTCAGGAGGGTTGCTGGTGGCCCATGTAATGGGACATAATATCATGTGCAGTGAGGACCTAAGACCAGTCCTGGTCACCATCCACCTTTCCTGTTTAGAACACATGAAATAGTTCTGAGACTCCATTTCCAATGGGGGAGGGGTTCCCCCCACATCGACGAACAATTCTCGGACAGCCTGCTGGTGTCTGAGAAGCCAATTCAATCCTGATACTACCTACCCAGAGATAGCATCAGATTCCACAGGTGAAGGGTTCAGTCCCACAAGAACACCCTTTCCCCCGCCTTATTCATAGTCACAAGCCCAAGTTGTTACTATGCTGCTGACTGACTGGCTATAAATCAGAGGTTCCCATGATCCCCTCCTTGGGTTCAATTAATTTGGTAGAGTGGCTCACAGAACTTGGAGAAATATTTATTTTTAATAATGTTTATTATAAAAGAACATAATTCAGGAACAACCAAATGGAAGAGATGCGTAAGGCAAAGTCTAGGGGGAGAGGGAGGGGCTTCCACGCCCTTTCCAGGAGCACCACTGTCCCCGCACCTACATGTATTCACCAACCCAGAAGCTCTCCCAACCCAGTTCTTCTGGATTTTTATGGAGGCTTCGTTACATAGGCATTGATTAAATCACTGGCCATTGGCGATTAATTCAACCTCCAGCCCCTCTTCCATCGGAGGAGGTCGGAGGGGACTGAAAGGTCTAACTCTCTAATCACGTGGTTGGCTCCACTGGCAACCAGCCTCCATCTTTAGGTAAGGTCCAGAAATCACATCATTAACATAACAAAAGACACCTTTGTTGTTCTCATCACTTAGGAAGTTCTAGGGATTTTAGGAACTGTGAGCTAGAAACCATGGACAAAGACCAAATATGTGTGACAAATGTATTTTGGTCATCCAAATGACCAAATATATATTTCTTATAAATCACAATATTACACAACATTTTCATTAACATCACCAGGAGACTGCCAGGGTAAAAAAGGAAGTTATCTGCCAAACAGTATGTTGAATGAATGACCAATAGCACCCGAGCGAGTCCACAACCAGAAGATGATGAGACAGGGCCAACCGGGTTTTGAAAAGACCTGAGGAGCACATATAGCACAGGGTGTGACACGACTTCCCATCCCACAGTCCTGCGGCAGATGCGGGGGGAGCATGGAGAATGACAGAGCTAATGGCTGCAACTTACTGCCTTCTGCAGCTCGGTCAGACATCACCATGGACCTCCTTGTTCTCCAGGTTGTGAATACTCATTTTTATGCCTTCATTGTTTTCTACAAATTTATCACTTGTGGAAATAAATTCCCTGGTCATAATAATGAGATAAACAAAAAGGACAGAATTTTTCAACCTACTGGAAGATATTTCATTTTTTTTTCTTATGACACAATCCGTTCTTATGTTTTTTAAGTTACTCACTTCTCAGGAGCCTAACTGTCCTGTTGTGCAAGAGAGAGACAGGGTACCTTGCCTGAGGTGGCCAGGCATTAGCTGACTGGGCCTCTGGGCAATGGTACCAATGTAGCTCTGTCACAAGCTTTCCTCTCCACCTCTTCCCACAATGCCCTGTCCTCACACACCAACCCAGCATGCCCGTCTCTGAGGGCTTTGGATCTCCAAAATAATCCCTTTTTTTTTTAGCTTCATACAAAGAGGCCAGCCACGTGAAGGATCCAGCCTCGTGCAAAAATGAGAAGTTGAAATGTTCCTTTGTTTCTATCCTATCTGCCCCCTCTCATATCCCTCTCCTCTGACATTCCAACAAGGAGGAGGAACAGGCAAAGAGAGGTGGTCCTGGGGTTGCAGAGAACACAGGAATCTTTGTGGGATCATCTCTTTCTTTGGGCCTCAACCTACCACTTCTGAATTTGCCAAAACTTTCCATCAGCAGGAGGAGTCGGATAGCTCAGTGGAGCCAGAAGGTGGTCCCACTGGCTTAATGATTTGTTATCTAATTTGTGTTTGAAAATTAATTTATTGGTTTGCAGTTTCACCTGGTTGTGAATTGTCAATTAGTATTTAATAAGACTTTTAATTCCATTAGAGTATTTCATGTTTAACCGTACTTTAAAAGAATGTTTTATATCTTGTTCACTGTTCCCCACTCTCCAGTTTTCACACACTCAGTTCTTTTAATTTCAGAGTGTATTTGTGAGGGTAATACTAATGCTATACTAGGTAACTACCAAAATGTCAATGGGTTAGCACAAGGCCAAGTCCAATATCAATGAGCAGGAAGTACAACCTTTCTCCGGGACACTCACCACCATAGACCCCTGCTGTACAGCAGCAGATAGTTGGGAACAATAGTACAATCTATCAAATAGAATTTTGTTTCTCACTCACATAACAGTTCAGTACAAGTGTTCCTGGTTTGTAGGCAGCTTTCTTCCTTGTGATCATTCAGACCTAGGCTATTTCCATCCGGTGGTTCCACCATCTGTATGCAGCCAGCAGATGGGGAAGAGAGAATGGGAAGAAGCTCCACTCACTTTTTAAAACTCTGGCCCTTCTGTCACATTTATCGATGACCACGGGGATGAAAGGAGTCAGAGAGACAGGGCATGCTGAAAAATGGAGGCTCTGCCTGAATGGCCACTTCCCGCAATAACCACTAGGAAAGAAAGAGGATGAATTTTTGGCGATCTCTTCACCATTTCTGCCACACAAAATTTCAAGCTCCCTATCCTGGACATGCTTAGGCTTAATTTCTAGACCCGCTTACTCTGAGGTTGGAATGCCCAAAAAATATTCAGGATCTCATGATTTGGTTTTATTTTTGTAGTTGTTGTTGCTGTTATTCATATAGATCTTACTCAAATAACAAAGCATCAGCTACTTAGAAAATTGCTGCGTTCCTTGTCTAAGATAGATGTTTATCCTATCTCTCATGTTCCAAAGACCAGTATAGAATTTTATGTTTTGATAGTTCAGAAGGAAAACATTAGTAATGATTTTCACAGGTTGCCTGCTGATTTTCCCTCGTCACTTTGGGGTAACACAACCACTAACATGGTTGTGTTTGTCTCCAAACCCCTGAATTTGCACATGCAATCACTCAGTTGCTTACCTACCCAAGTGAAAAGAACACTGATTGCTTATTTACAAGACTGGTGAGTAGGAAGAAGGGCCTCACAAAATCAGGGGTGCAAATATATAGACTAAAATTGAAAATTGGCCTCAATGACCACAAACAGCTAATTAAAGTAGTTGCTTCTGCAGTCAACCGGTAACCTCTTTATCACTAAATCCCCCAACTAACAGCCACTCACTCCCTAATGGGCCCTCTACTTCGGCCTTCTCCAAACCTAATGGTAACCTAGATGGGAACCTATGGCAGCCATAGCCCAGGACTCCCAGAGAACTTTGTTTTTACCTCTTTAACAGCATAGTCACATTCTTCCTTGTACCTTAGTGGTTTGTATACAGCCCTTCCATCTCCTTCTAGATAATAAGCTCCTTGAAAGCAGAATCCACCCCATGTTTATCTTCTTGTTTCCCACAACACTTCCCTGGCACATAATCAGTCTTTAATATTTATTTGTTGATGTGAATTAGGTCAAGTTACAGATTAATTCAGGCCCAAACCTGCAACTGAGGCCATACTCAGATGGTGCTTCCACTAATTTAGCTGCTGGACGCCCACATTGCATTTGTTAGGTTGGGTGCCTTCAGGCTGTTAATTCCCTTCTCACATACCCTCTACTTCTGTCTTCCTTTTCAACAAAGACGCTGATGTCACTGAATCTTGCCTCTACGGCTTCACATGCTAAGAAGGGGAACTCAAGAAGGAAAGGAAATTCTTTGTCCAGACCTCACCCTTAGCTTCCTTTTTTCCTTTCTTGGTTTCCATTTTGGTCATGTGACAAACACAGGAAAATGTTTTGGAGTTCTAACTATAAGCCTTCTGAAAACGTAGAGAAGCTTCCTAAACTCTGGGCCTCCTCTGTGGTCTCTCCTCACCCTTACATTCAGGAGCCAGAAAGGTCATCCTGTTTCCTTCAATTCTTTAGAAAATTGGAATCTAAACCCAGCCAGACTTTTCAAACTTCTCTACTGTGAGACTTTACACATCTCACTAGTATCTGTGAAGAAACCAGAATCCAACGTTATAACAAAGGAAAGGGAAGGAACTATGCGAACCATTGACGTGATGGAAAGAACCACCTAGGCAGGAACAAGAGGATTTTGGGTTTGATCTCTGGCTCTTTTCCTTTTTATCTGGCTGACCCTGGACAAACCAGGTCACCCCTCTGGATCTCACTCCTCAGTATATAATGAGCAAGCTCATTAGGGTATCTCTCCAGTCCTTGCTGGGCTAGGAAGTAGGAGTCACTAATTAGGCAGGTGATGACCATTATACTGGACCCACCATCTCCAGTCTACCAGAGGCATGGTTTTTCAATCCAAGCATCTGCCATCTGCCTTTTTGCATGTTGGCTGCCAACCCAACACCTGGGCTAGATGTAAAATCTTACCCAGTGAATTAAATGACATTTCTCCCATTTTCCATTTAGAAGAAGGGCAAAAATATGCATCTCACCCCAATAAAACAGATTTTCATTTTTTCAAAAATATGGCTAATGGAACAATACCTTCCCAGCACCACCACCTGATAATATCTCTCCAGCTGTTTACACTGGATGGACGGATAACAAGGCCCAAACTTCCTCTCTTCTGTGTTGAGCTCAGTAAAGTAAATAATGGTCCCAAGTAAAGAAAAATCTTTAATTTCTGAGCTCTAGTTGGAGCAGGGGGTTCTGTTGTTTGGCAAGATGTTCTAGTGAGCTTCTCACGGTAGGAGTTAGGGCATTATCTGGCAACAGGAGAAAGGAACTGAAAGTGTGTTGCATAAAAAATGTAAAATTCTATCTCCCCTGTGCGCATAGGGATTTGGACACGTGTGTTGTATTTAGAAGGGACACAGGGGTGGGGGTGGTTCTTGATCTTCATTTGCATTTAGGCTACTCAGTCTCTGACAATTGTTGCGCCTGCTCTTACGTATGTGTTTGTGATGTGTATTATGGGGAGGAGGGGCGGAAAGGAGAGATGCTGTCCTATTCACCCACCCAGAGGCTGCAGGGGGGAAAGGAAACTGCCTGCACGTCCCAGCAGTGAAGGAACTGTGGAGAGAGGCTTCCTGGAGGGCCAGGGCCTGCTACTAACCATCCTACTGAATTTGCCATAGGGCTGCTCTTAACTGAATAACTCACAGCATTCCCACATAGACTACCTGGTCAGACAAAAGGAAACATCTGGTAGTGAGTTTAAATTGAATTTCCCCCTTTGGCAGAGAGTTTCACCCCTGAGGCTGGCTGGTAGAGAACTAAGAAGAACATAGGGTTATTGATTTCTTAGGTGCCGTTACTGTTTCTCTTTCCATATCTCACCTTTTAGACCTGAGGGAGAGAAATGGGAATGGGTTTTCCTAAAAAGAGGAGGGTCAGGTAAAAGCTGGACGTAAGCACTGGAAAAACCGAAGAATGGGGCCCTCTCAGAGAGAGGAGACAAGAAGAGTCTTTGAAACACTAGAGCAAGGTGAAGAACTGACGTGTGCCTACAAAGAGAACTTAGGAGCAGTTTAAATGGCTTCCGTGATTCGCCCTTACTCTGCTAGAGCATGCGCTGTCAGCAGGGGTAGAATCACCCCAAGGGGGCAAAACCAGTCTTTGGTGGGTATAAAATCTTGGTGTAAAATCTTAGATATTACAGTGGTTTATGGCCCTCTAAAGGCTACGGTAAATAAACAGATGTACAGTGTATGGTGATGTTTAAATTTCACTGGCAGGAGTGAGGGATGGAATGGGGGTAAGTAAGAGGGAAAAAAAGGTCTAAAAAAGTCTCCTTAGGGGGTGATAATGAAAAGACGCTAAGGAACAGAGTACTAGGACAATCATACTTACCTTCAGTTTCACATTATCCACTTCCGTTTGGAATTCCCTCTCGTCACTTCTATCCGTCCATTAAAAAACACGCAAGTCTTGTATTGGAGAGGGTGTGGGGAAATAGGCCCCCTTCACGTGGGCTCCCAGCAGGGGCCACATAGAGGGAGCAGCTAGAAGCCAGGGATTCCACAGGAAACATGCAGTGATAAAAGCAATGGCCTAAGGCAGAGAGAAAGGCTGGTGGGGGTGGGGGGTGGGAGAATGTTATGGAACAATTCAGGAGCTGACAGGAGGCCAATTTCCTCTGTGGTTCTCAAAGTCTGGTCCCAAGATGGACAACATCAGCAATCACTGGCAAGTTGTTTGAAATGCAAATTCAACTTCTCAGTCCCTCTCTAGACCCGTGGAACAGAAACTCTGGAGGCGGGGCCCAGCCATCTGTTTTAACAAGTCCTCCAGGAGAGTCTACAGTCAGTGAAATTTGAGAGGCCCTGAGCTAGAGGCAGGTGACCCAAGGGAGTGGAGCCATCCTTTGGGTGACAGAAAGTACAAAGTGGGGGCTCAGTAAATGAAAATGTTCTACTCTCTAGTTTTTAGTCATCTTTTAAAATTTCCTTTCAGATCTGATTAATATAAACATTGCTCATTTTCCTAGGCAAGGAAAACAACTCTGCAGTCATATTTGCTGAGTACAGGATGGAGGGAAGTCTGCATGAAGCTGGCTAATTAAGACCACGTAAGTAATCAAGGCAAGCAAGTCGAGCACAATAAATCTCAGACGTGGCTCGTTCTGCTGTCTTCACTGATCAACCAAACTGAATAATCAGCAATCGCTTCTTTATTTTTTGCTATGTAGACACTGACAAAAAATGTTCATAAAGTATTCCTAAATTATAGCGGAAAGGTTAAGATATTTGCTCAAATCCCTACGTAGGGAAACTGAGTGGCCTATTCACACCATCACTGATGGGCAAGATCCAAGCTCCAAGATTCTGATTCTAACCTTGCGAAGTATCAAGTTCAATTTTTCCTTTTCCTTTTAATTCTTCCCTTCTTTATGAACTAAAGCAATTTAATGTATAACTTCAATTTGTTCTGTTTGTGAAACATTCATAGTATTTGTCCTGAAAACATATTGCCTTTTTAATAAGAGGTAAACTAAGGTTGAATGCAAACAATCTGGTAACAACAGACTTGAATTTGACTCACTCTGCTCCTTAGGCCCCTGCATATTGTATGAGCTTGCAAAGCCTTGTATCAAAACCCAGGTACCCGACGATGTTTTTTCTCAGAGTCAGCTTCTATCAGGGACCTACTAATCACAGACTAATAATAGGAGAAACCCTAAAGAATAAGGACTTTCCACCAGTCACTCCAGTATTGGTCCCTCCCCCAGGTTACACTATGAAGGTTGACTCCAGTGAAAATACACCAAGGACTTTTTTTCCTGACCCAAACTAGCTGGGTTTATAAAAATTTGTTTGTGGTGATTAACGTTTAGGATATAATAATCATGCCTCCACGTTATTCCTGGTTTACATCTGAAATGACCTTGTATCAAGTGTTTTGATTCCCATGGTAAGGAGGTAGTGAGGATCAACCTAGAAGGTTATTATTGGCTTCCCCTGCACCCCAGGATTTCTTTTGTACATTGTTATTCCTCTTTCTCCTACTGGGCCAGGTGATGTATCACTTTTACAATAACTTCTCCCCTGAGTTTCTCAAAGGCTAGTCCTGGCCTAGATCACACACTGAGTTTCAGATCCATGCGGTTATTTGAAAGCTCACAGCATCTTTCTTCTTCTCGTGGGCTTTTAATCAGATCCTGTTGTACCTTGGTACAGAGGTCTGCCTCAAACCAGGACTCACTCCCAAACCCCAGATGCGGACTGAGAATGTGTTCCTGCAGAAGAAAAGAACCCCTCTTGAGATGTGCACGGTCTCTTTTGTGAAGTTCTTTAATTGTCTTTTTTTGAACAAGTGAGACGTGAATCGCTCAACGTTCTATTATGTTATCAAATGAGTACGATGTAAGGAAAGCTTTTCTTTCTTTCTTTCTTTTTTGCATTCTTTTTGCTATTTGTAACACTGAATTAGCCAAAGAATTCACACTTACTGGCAGGGTAATCTTCCTTAAGGACATTTCTTAAGGATCACCAAACTTCAGGTGGACCTGATTTTATTCAACTTACGAAGTGATACCCAGTGGAACCTCTATGCTCCCAAACGGCCTCCTTGGTACAAACTGTAAATGAGTCAAACCACATCATAAAAGCAAGCCTGAGCTACAGATAATAAGAGCTAATGTTCATGGACCTTTTTAGTTTTTGTGGTTTGGTTTTTTGGCCAGGTACAGACCTATATGCTTTCCATACGTGAATTCGCACTGCTTAACGACCTGATGACAAAGGTGCTCTCGTTATCCCCACTTTACAAATGAGGAGAGTGAAGCCCAGAAAGGTTAACTGATACAAGGTCACGCTGCTGGTGGGCGGCCAAGCCAGCTCACAAGAACTCTAATATGCTGCTTGCAAAGATCTCCCCCTCCCTCACTCTTCTTTCACTGCCTCCCACTAGCCCTCCTTCCCACCCCCACCCCATGCATTTTATACTGTGGGGTTAGCCTGGAGTTCCGGTTGCCTCCAAGCTCATTTGTCTCCCCAAATCCTGTGTTCCTGGTAGCCACATCCTTGTCCCTGGCTGGAGTCACGCAGAAAGCCTGAACATCTGACACGCATTGGTCATGCCTCCTCCCTTTGGGGACTAATTTCACGCTGTGCTTAGTGTTGCGTGCAAGAACATTATCTCCTGCTGCAAGCAGCAGCCCCCAGGGTATAGTGTACTCTGCCCATGGCTAAACCTGGGGAAACTGAGGCACACTAACAGTGCAGGAGCAACTTAATTCCTCAAATGCTTGGCAGATGAGGTAAGGACGAGATAGATACATTTGGACTTACGTTTCAGTCTGGTGGTTCATCTACTGCACTGCCCCCCCTCCCAAGCCTTTCTCCTCTGAGGACTTCTTGGGGGGGAGTTGCCCCGCGCACACCCAGGCCAAAGCCGACTGGCAGAGCACTGCCAGGGCACCACGCACCATTTCTAATAAAGGCAAGTGGCTGCTCCTTCCTCTCTCCCCTGATATAAGTGCCCAATGGATACGGGGTGTCTGACCTGTGTGTCTTACCTTAAGGACCCTGAAGTATTAATTATCATTAGCTGACAAAGCCTACAGGTTAAAAAGAAAGGAGCCCGTCCATGAATAGTAAACATGCCGTCCTCCTCTGCTCCCCACCCCACCAAATGCTTGTGTCGAAAGCAGCTAGAAGCTGCAATTGTTCCATTCAACATTTGTCCACTGGAGACCACCTTGGGGTCTGCTTTATCTCTGCCAGCGTCCGAACCCATGGGGAGTTTTAGGATGGGTCTGTACTAGAACGGGTTTCTCTTTGCCACATATGGCTTGGACCATATTGAGGTTATCATCCAAAACTTATTTGAGCAATGTGTACTGTAACATCCAGGAGTTTGGGAGCCTAGCTGGGGAGAGCTTTAACAGTAGGAGGAAGCACGAAGCCAGCCTCCTGGTATGGCTGAACTGCGGCATGAATAATTTCTCTTCATTTCACAGTCAACACAGATTTATGGCATCTGCCAGGTGCCAGCCCCTGGGCACACAGAGGTGAGTGCCGCAGGCAAAGTTTCCTGTCCTGATGAGACTTCACAGTGGTTTATTCTGGGAGGATTCTTGGACATCAACTATTTACTTTCAAAAGATTCAGTGGAAATTAGTTTCATTTAAGAAATACTCATGACAGCCGGTTCGGGGGCAACTTTTCCAAACATGCTGTAACAAAATTGGCAATTTTAGCTAAATCACACCCTGTTCTTCAGACACTTGACTTAGATTTTTCTTTAATACAGCAAATCTGTGTTCAGAACACAGAAACTTGTAGGGACCAGCCACTCCAGCTCGACCTTAAAGACAGCTTTTCAGGCTAGGCTGCATTTTCTAGAAGAACAAATCCTTTAAATATTTTCCTTGAAAGAGGACAGTAACAGCAGCTTGCAAAAGCCAAACTGAATATTTTAATGGAAGCCCTTCTAGGCTTTTTGTATTGGGATAACCAGTGGAACTATTATATTTAAGAAATGCTAGAATTTCTATTAAGAAGGAGGTGAAGAAGAAAATGTATACCCTCTTTACATATACCAAAATGTTTTCCTGAGACTGAATTAAGCACTGGACACTGCCTCAGATTCTGAGTGACTTAATATATTAGGGGTTTTACACACTATCCTTCATGTTTTCCAACAAATGCCTATCCCATGTTCACTGTGTATCATGGTCTGTTCTAAACACTTTACTAATATTAACTTTTTAACTTAAGATCTTTCAAATTTTGTAAATTTTATCCTTGTTTGATGCTGTTATTTCTGTTGCTGTCTCCTGGAAGTTGAGCCTTTAGGTATATTTTCCTCCTACGTCACAAAAATTAGTGTTACAAAAAAGTCTCTGTATATTCTGCATCCCTTAAGTAAGTGTATTAATATTTATTCTTACAAGTGTTTAAAATAAAAATGCATATGGTCTTCAAATGTTCGTTTTCCCATTATTAACTCTACCACTTTCAAAAATTCCCAGCTATTCGAAGCTGCACGTTTCTCAGTCTCCATTATGTGTGATCACAGTGTTGATAAGTCCTTAAAGTTTTAAGAAAAGTCCTACTCCATGCGAAGTTTCAAAAAAATTTTTTAATGAAAGAGAGTTAGGTGGCACAATAGTTACAAAGAATTCCTCTTTAGAGTCAAAAAGTCCCAGGTTCAAATCTCCAAACCCCAGACGCACCTCTTAATAGTTAATGTGACTTTGAGCAAATTACTTAATTTTTTAGACCTCAGTTTCTTTATCAACAAAGCACAGATATTGGGCCCCTGGGTGATGTGGTCGGTTAAGCGTCCAACCTTGGTTTCAGCTTAGGTCGTAATCTCAGGGTTATGAGATCAAGCCCACATCAGGCTCCACGTTCAGCAAGGAGTGTGCTTGAGATTCTCTCTCCCTCTCCCTCTGTCTCTCTCTCTCCCTCTCTCTCAAATAAATAAATAAATCTTTTTGAAAAAAGCAAAAATAGGAACACTGTCCTCAAAATTAGTCTAAGGATTAATTAGAATAATACCTGCATCCTGCTTAATCTAGTGCCAGCATAGAGTGAGCTCTCAATAAGTGATTGCTAGTAGTATTACCAACACATAAGAGTGCCAACTACATGACAGGCAGTGCTAGGAGATTTCACATATCCTATCTCATTTAATCCTTTACAGTCCTGTGAAGCAAGGAAAAACTCTTCCGTTTTTGTAGATTAGGAAGGTAAGTGTCAGAGAGGTTAAGTAACTTGCTCAAGGCAGAGCTGGGATTTGCAGTCAGGTTGGCCTGACTCCAGAGTTCATTTTCTTCCCCCATAGAAGAAAATTGTCCTTCCCAAACTTCTTTTGCCATTTCATGCAAGATGTGGATTGCCATTTTCAAGTTTGTATTATTACATAGCTACGTGAAACCACTTCTTTTATCTGAATTACCATAAATAACAAATACATCTTCCACCGTATTTAGCTCCTTTACCATTCAATTCAAGATAAACGTATTTTGCCTAAAAATCGTATTGGCATTTGGAAGAAACTCAAGGTCTATATATAAGATCTGTAAACAAAAACCAGATGAAATCACAGAGTAAAGTAATATCCGTTTCTTTGGTTCCCTGTACTGGATGTGGATCCATCTAGAGCTGAATTTGATGTCATCGTGACCCATCTTTGTACATTTCTTCTTTTATTCAACAAATGTTTATTGGATGTTAGATGAACGAGTCCTAAGTCCTGCCTTCAAGGAACTATAAATTCAATAGGACAGATAAAACGTACCAAAACACCAATAATTCCAGACAAGAAGTAATAAGTGCCAGAAGAAAGATAGAGATAAAAAAAACTAGGGAGTCTCAAGGATGGCAGTTTCTTCCTGCCGGAAAGAGAGGGATCAAAGCTGGCTTTAGGGGGAGAGTGGCTTCCTCTATTAACTGCTCCATCCAGGTGCAAACTATTCATGAGTTTGCTTCAAAATAATTCAGAAGGGGGTGCGTAGGTAGGGGTGCAGATGAAATAAGGCTGGCCATGACTTGATCATGCGGAAGGAGGCTCCGGGATGGGAGTACACACAGCTTCGTCACACTAGTGTGTCTGCTTCTGTATGTGTTTGAAATTTTGCATTAGAAAAAGTTAAAGTATTCCCCATATCATTTCCTTATGTAATAAAGTACATGTAAATGGCTACAAAATGTATAACATAATGGTTTGGGCCTGGAGGATTGACTGGTAGGCCATTAGCGACCACTGGTGAAAAGAATGGAATTCTGCTCCCCTAACCACTACTCTTCCCTGCCTCCCCCTCCACACACAGAAACGTGTGCATCAGGAACTCCTTCATGTAGAACTGTAGGTCAGAAAGTGTCAGTGTAGGGTAATAACAACCTAGGGAATCCCCTAGAACCAATGCCTACCTCCGGGGAGAGAATGAGCACATATCCTGATGAAAGCAGTCAGTGTGGGTTTTATAGAAAATTGAAAACACAATCAGTGAAGCTCAGGGGCTTCAGGGTATCTGCAGACTTGAGTTTTGAGGCAGTATCCCATCCCTCTGGTCACTCATGAAGATCTTCCACGTAGGCTCAGGGAAGGATATGTGTCAATATTTGTAGGTAAGATAAAAACACTCAATATTGCATTGACCCAAGAGTTCTCCATGACTGTATATAACACATGTCCCCAGAATGTTCCATAGGTGTGTTATATAGTGATTTCTGTTAATTAAATGCAATATAATTTTGATGAAGGCCTGCCTCTAGCCTAATTCAAATACTCTCTGGCACATTGGGTAAAGGATAGAGCTCAGCCATCTGGCAGCATTCCATAAAACTGGACATAATTATTATAAAATATGGCACTGGGGAAAGTGGTAGATACAACTTTATACCCTTTTGAGGATGATAGAGTGTATTTCCCTTAGATTCTGCCTGGATATTTTACCAGGATCGGGATGTTTTAAAGAGATAATGCCACCCTGACTTCAAACCCCAAATTAAAATTACATCAAGTAAGATTAGAGAGTGTCACACGCTACTTTAATTCTGAGCGCCCGTACTTTAGTGGCTTCTCATTTAAGAGTACATAATTATTTTCAAATTATCATTCATCATTTCACGGTTTAATTAGATTATCAGCTAGAACTTTCGGGGAGATTGGAATTCTACATGCAAACTAGCTTCTTCTGATCGCTACTTATGCTCCTTTTGGTTAACTTCATTTCCTGAACCCTCAGATCATGTTTCACAGATAACCATCCTAGAGTTACTGGGAAATATTCAAATGGAAAAGATCAGTACTATTTCATATGGCATATTTGCAAAAGATGTAGTTTGTCTACAACAGAAACTTAGCATTCAGTAGCGGTATAGGTTTCCAAGAATATTAAAATATTTCTTTAAGGAAATGTAATTCACATGACCTCCAACTTCTTAATTATACCCAGGTGTGTGCATGCATTTTTCGTATGTGTTTTCTACACGTTATTTTAATAAAAGAGAAAGAAACTCTTCAGAGGGTCTCTGCCTTTATACACTGAGACAAAATGACTTAGAAACTCCCTGGATATCCTCCGATCAACTGTTCTCCTTGCAATTTTTGACAGCTATAATGCTTCTTAAAACACCAGGCTCCTGATATTCTTCTTCTTCTTTCTAAAGAGAAACAGTGATTTTATTTACACATACAATCAGTGTGATAGTTTTCTAAATGTGTTTCTACCAACCCTGTTTGATCTCTGTAGTGTCAACTGATAAAATCTGTCCCTCTCATAGGGCCAAACAGCTTTCAGATCCCAGGTCAGAGGTCACTTCCGGGAAGGGGGGGGGGGCGGAATCAGATTTTAAAGAAGTTGAAAAGCCTGGATTTCCTCACAGAAATTGGCCACATGGGATAATCTTACAAACTTCATGTTTTCCTAATTCCCACCAGCTGTGTGATTATTTGATTGGTGTTCGTCTGTTCCACGAGACATTATAAACTCCATGAGGGTAGCATCTGGCTTAGTTTTGCACACCATTACATTCCTAGTGCCTGAAACAAAGAAAGAGCTCAAAAAATATTTGTAGAGTTAATGACTGTAAAAATACATATATGTGTGTGCATTGATAAATGAGTGAAGTAAAGAAATTGCTCAAAGAGGCTTTATCCATAACACTTTAGAACCGCACTCTCCATTCAGTAGTCACTAGCCACACATGGCTATTTAAATTTAACCTTAAATTAATTAAAATTAATATCCAGTTCCTCAGTTGCGCTGACCACATTTCTAACGCTCGATAGTCACACAAAACTAGTGGCTAGTGGACAGCACAGATTATATTTGACAGCGTGGATTACAGAGCATTTCCGTCATTGTACAAAGTTCTAGTGGACAGCACAGCTCATAACGCTAACACCCTACTCCAAGGGGAGTATTGTTCTTCCAGGCTCAATCAGCTCATTATTACTGCTGCTATCATTAATATTAACTAGGTGACTTAAACCCCTTTCCTATAAAACTGTTCTCCACTTGATTACTGGGCATCAGTCAAGCACCTCTGTGGTTCTATATACTTTCCTGAGTACTCATAAGAATCCTTGAAATTGAGAAAATCCACTGTTCTAAAAGTACATTTATTACATAGGCCAGGTGTCTATGTGCTATACTGAGAGTAAAAATGGGAAAGATATAATGTGCTCTAGAAATGATCATTAGTGTACAAGGAATTTGGATTTGTATTAATTTACTTAATTATGTTAAGTGCATGATTGCACACATTCTGAAATTGTAATTATATGTTAAACTGGCATAGCCTTCCAAATGAATAATATTCAATATGTTTACTGAGGGTTTTTTTATTTCTACAATTAAACATTTTTAAAAACATAAGACTGCACTTACAACCATCTTATTCCATACAGTATAAGCAAATACTTTGTCTCTGAGAGCAGAGACTAGAAAGTTGCCAGGGGGTAGGATAACAAAACTATAACATTTATACTTAATTAAAAGTAATAATATGATTTAAATACCCATGCAAGCAAAAGCATCTTTAGTGATGATACAAGTGCTAGAAAGACGATAAGAGACTAGTGAAGATGATATGATGCTCAGATTCAGGGACACAAACCAGGAAACCGAGCACACTGGGAGAAATATGCAAATTTCTAGGAAGCTTTGTCTCTTTTAATAAAAAACCAGGTTCTGTGCCTCCTTTTAGCAAGCTAGACTTTATATAGTCCCCTTTTCTCCATATCTCTATTCAAAAGGAGCTGTCCAATAAATACTATGCCTACCTTTACTACACCCACATGCTTTAAATTATACATCATAAACTTTTGTCAATCTGTATCATAAAATACCAAAACCAGCTTTTGAACCAAATACATGTTACCACACCATCATTATCATGTCCCAGGCTTCAGTGACAGTTAATACGTTCAATGAATACTAGCACTATTTTTGACAGACAATAACCTCGATGCCAAACATGCTTGTCAACATAGCTAAAACGCTATCATTTATCGTATTCTGATAACTTCAAATTTTCATACCACAGGTGTTCCAAACCATAGGAAATCAAATATTTCCCTAATAGCACACTTTAAAACTTCAAGCCCTACAAACTGAAAAGTACACAGTTAACTTTTTTCCAGGCGCATTTGCAGGGATTGCACCTGTGCCTACCTATGAACAGCCTCAGATTTTCTGCTTCGCTCCTAGCCTTTATGACTCAGGACTTTTTGTTTACAAAATGCATGTCACGTTTGGCAAAGGTGAAATTGTATGGTTCCACTACTGCGTTTTTAAAAAGCAACTCAGATCTTGTTTCTTAGAAGGTAAACCTAGGGGTTGTCAGAATGCCACACAGCAAGTTTATCAATAAAGAACTTTGAAGAATGGGTTCGGAGGTGAGAGGCCAGATGAGTAGAAAAAAGAATTGAGAGGATTCATGCCTCTCGTCTCTGCTGATTTCAATGTGGAAATCCAAGACGAGCCAACCCCTTTGAAATCCGTCTTTTAAAAGACTGTTACTTTGCAGGAATTAGGCGCTCAATGTCTTCTAGCTTAAGGGATGTAATATTCGATGAGTGAAGTAAGGCTACTTGACAGATAAGGAGGGATGAGTGGGAACTGTGATAAGCCCCATCCGAAAACATTTTAATTTTTTGAGAAGCATGTAAAAGCTCGCACAAGCCCATTCAGTACAGTGGGTGGAGGTGCAGATTCGAAGTTTCTGCTTGAGCTTAGGGCAGAAGCCAGAGTTCCTTGTTGGACTTTGCATTGCAATAAAAGTCACAAGGCCATGCTTTAAGAGGGGCCAGAGAGTCCATTTAGAACAAGTTTTTCAAGTTTTAGGTTGTAAAATTATATCTAATTACAAACTAACTTTAACCTTTCTTCAACTTTTCTCCGTCTCGCAAATCTCTCAACCTTCTGTTGGCTTGATCAAAGCTGCTTCGCCCAACACTGCCACATCCCAAGTCCTTTCTGACCACTGGTGTTGTGGGAGCAGATTTAGAATGTGCCCGTTTTGTGTGAAACAATAACAACAGAAGGGGAATTCTGAGATCCTTTGCAAGTGCTGAAGGTGCTGTATTCCTGAAGGTGGTCCTCCGACAGGGGGAATTCCCATTTCTAAAGGGAAGAGAGTATTTAAATGGTTGGGCTTACATTATTCCGCTGTGAAAAAAGAGGTACTGTGTTCAAATCCTTTGGGATTTGGGGCAAGACAATAATCTTTCTACTTCAATTTCCTCAACGTTTAGCATGAATGATGAGGGCACCTAGCTCAGAGGATTGTTGTCAGCATCCTGTGTGTTGTTGCATATAGAAGTGCAGTACGTGTCACCTGGTAGGCACTGAATAAATAATAGCTGATTTATTGGAACACTTCCCACATCATTTGCTAATAATCCTGAACATTGATGGTACATGGCCAATGACAGCGAGAAATCTGGTAATAGGGCTTAGGTAGAAGGTCCAACATAAGAGGAAATGGATTGGAAACAAAGGAGAATTTACTTATTGGCTGCTCACAATGTGTCAGACACTGTGATAAGTGCTTCCTTTATATGTATTAGGTCTCATCTACTTTTCACAACATCTCCATGGGTTACGAACTCTTAATAACTGCATTTTGAAAATGACTCAGATGATGATTTGTACTGCAAAAACCTGGTAGGCTTGACCTAGATTCCCCAGAAGCCACTTCCCAGTACGGTTCTGGGTTTGATTTGACCAAAAGTGGAATTGACCTGAGATTTGGAATGCAGGAGTAAAGCAGCAGCCATTACTCTCTGGAGGTCGTCATGGTTAGATGCACCAGTGGCAGACACAGAGATGCCAGTAGGTTCTCCTCCACTCCACGTCCTGCTCTTTGGAGGACCTCTGGCCCTGCTGATGAAATGCAGCATCACCGGATGCTTGCGTGCAAAACTTCTCAGGCAGCAGCTCCCCGTGGACTTCTTCACAGCTCCCTACTCACAGGCCCATTCCAGCAGTTGGCCATGCCTGTCATCTCAGAGGGACTGATGGGTGACCCCTCTGATCTTTACTTCCTCAGGGCCTCCCACACCAGCAGTTCTGTTTCCCTAATCAAACCTTGACTGATACAAGGCAGTGGCATCAGGGCAAGATTAAGTAGCTCACCCCGGGTCACTCAGTGCATGATGGAGCCAGAATTGGAAGCCGTAATCTGCTTCCAGAGCCCACACTCTTGACCACCACTATGCAGCATTGCCTAGAAGGAGGAAGGGGAAGGAAGGGAAGAAAGAAAAGGGGATTATAAATTAGGAGGGAAGGAAACAGAGGTAACATGGCCAGAAGGGGTGAGAAGGAAGCAGGGGGGAAACAATGAGAACTAGATAGTGAGCAATGGGGAGAGGGAGAGGGAAGTGCAGAGGACAAACATACAAATGGGGACAGGGTAGCGGCCGTCCCAGCTCTACTTGCTCTGCCAATATGTCCTCCTCAGCACAAGGAGGGAATGTGAGGCATGGCTAATACATGCCAGAGAACTGCAGAGTTCTATCTAATGCTCAGTTGTTAAGGAAGCAAATGCCCTTTCGGTTTTATTCTTCTAATAGAAACTGAATCTAAAGTTTCACAAAGTTTTTTCTTTTTTTCAACAGAGGACCTAATAATGTCTCAAATTACTCACTCTTTAGCCTTTGCTAATTAATTTTTTACAATCTTGCATAAGTCATTGGTAAATACCAACTTGTGAGCCAGCAACCTTTGTTATAGACTTTGTCCAAAAGTTGAGAAATCAAATATTTTTATGCAACAGAACAATGACTAATAATTTAATTACAGATTATCATGTTCAACTGGGGTGATAATCAATCTAACTATGTGATATTCAACATGAGGGATGTGGCAAACTTTGCACATAATTTCCAAAATAGAGGTGTGAAATATCGTTTTCCCCTGTGACTACTTGGCTCACCCTAGATATTTACTATGTTTAATACTACAGCTGCCAAGGAAGCATAGAAGTTAATTTAAAATCTTGTGGGACTTTATTTTCTACTTTGAAGCAGCTAGGACTTTTTAAATATCCTGTTCAGGGTAGAGAACATGCTCTCCAAGTGTCCTGATGTGCATAGGGGTGAGAGGACATTATGTCTGACTTTGAGGACAAGTCATCTCGTCCCCCCCATCATCCTGCATGATTGCCCATGCATTGTTCCTGACTTGCATTTTAAGCATTGGTCAGCATGCTTTTGGCAAGACTGTGCCAGGAGAACAGGTTTTATGAGAGGACAGTGATAGATGGTGTGATAATCTTGCCCTAAAACCATCCCTTCTCTCCTTTGGGCCTTGTCCTCCTCTAAGCTCCATGATGTTATAATGTCCAGTCAAGGGACCAGGCTATAAAGGGACAAGGGAATGCCAAAGTTGCTTTTACAACTGGTTGCCCTCCTCCTGCCCCAAGATGAGGTTAAGAAGGGCAAGCTCAAATCAACATATTTAAAAAAAATTTTTTTTAAATACTGGATTCATTTCACTGGATTTTGGTGGGTTTTGCCTCTTAAAATGTTACCACAGCCTCAAATGACAGCAGAAGGCAAACTCCCATTTATTATTTATATATTTATTGTTATAAATCATTAATATAGTATGTAATTATCTTATAATTATCATTATAATAAATAATTGTTCATTATTTTCTATCACTGTGAAAAGAAGGGGCAATGTTAGGCCCCTGGAGATCCTGGGGCCGGGCCTGGAAAACCACCGGAACCCATCCAGCTCACCCTTTCAGCAGCCATCACCACATGTAATGGGGCACATGGAGCCCTAACACCTCCAGCCTTTGCCCTATACCTTTTTGTGTACTCCCTCTCATATTTTTTTTCTTCACTAGTTCTCAGCCTTCCCAGATTCTAGCCTCCTGGGTCACTTTCTTGTCTGTAGCCTCAGGCATGATTCTGCTGACCACTTCGCTGATGCTAATCTCTGCCTCTCCCTCTGTTCAAAATTTGGATACCAGTGAGACCACGGGTTCCCACTCCTCACCACAGACGCTCCCAGGTAGCAACTTCCCTGTTCGCCCAGCACCAAGGGGACTTGAGCACCAAGGTAGAAAGCAGAGAGACATGGTGTTCCCTTGAGTGAACCTCAGCTCTGGGGGCAGCTATAGACAGCTTACTCCAGTCCCTGCATTATGACTCTGGGGGATAGTGTGGCCATTGTGGTGTCAACATTATACCTGCACTAAGGTTTCCTCTACCTGAACCCTGGAATCCATGGCAGGGAAGTGAGGAACTGGTGGACAGAAAATATGGGGGGATTGCAAAGTAGGGAGATGGACATTCAGAGATCAAGCACGTTTGCTTTGCCTGAGCTGATGAGCAATAAAGTTTTCCTGTACCAGGGGAGGCAGGACCCAATAAGACTCAGCTCCACTCCCTCATTCGTAGACTTCAGTCAGGACCTCTTCTTACTGGATTCAACTGGTACTCAGCTGCTACAGTTGGTTTTGATCAACTGGTATTTCTGAGCTTTAGCCTCATCTCCTGGCAATAGCCCAAGCTGTACCTCTCAGGTTAGGGTTAGATGGTGAGCCTCTATTACAGACATCGATTTGCTTTCTCAGGAACATTTCAAACATGCTGTGTAGAACACATGTGTTATGTAGCTGGGCAAAAGCAATAATCTTTCATGGGACTCTAGCTCTCAGCACAGCCCAGTTAGCTCTACTCCCCAGGAAAGGGATTTGAACAACTTTAGAGCAAGTATAGTAAGAGAGTGAAGGAAGGAGTTACTAATATTTATTGAGCCCCTGTTATAAGCCAAGTATTCTTCTAAACATTTTGTTGGTAGTATCGTGAACATAGTATCACTTTGTTCATAGTATTTCATGATCCACTAGAAGGTGAATTCCATGAGGACAGAGAAGTTTGCTGTTGTATCTCCAGTGCCCAGAGCACTGCCAGGCTGTACAAAATGCTCAGAAAATATCTGTTGAGCACACATAGGATCCAGATTTTGGTTTCTAAATGCCATTCCCTAATAAAAGGAACCAGGGCTCTTTGGAGAGATAGCTGATTTTCTTTTTCTTTTCTTTTCTTTCTTTTTTTTTTTTTTAAAGATTTCATTTATTTATTTGACAGAGAAAGGGAGACAGCCAGCGAGAGAGGGAACACAAGCAGAGGGAGTGGGAGAGGAAGAAGCAGGCTCCCAGTGGAGGAGCCTGATGCGGGGCTCGATCCCAGGACTCTGGGATCACGCCCTGAGCCGAAGGCAGACGCTTAACGACTGAACCTCCCAGGCGCCCCAGATGGCTGATTTTAGAACTGGAGCAGAGAAAATACAAGATGAGCCTAGAGCACTTTACAGTCCCAGAAAGCGAAGAAGTGCTCGAAAACACAAAAGGGTCAGAATATGTCAGAGGGGCGCAGGAAACAACCTGAAAGGGCTCCCCATGGACAAAACTGGAATGATTTACAGCAAAATAAATAACATAGCATTAGATTATTACCTAAAATATAAAATATATGTGAGTCCATACTAATATAAATGAATGAATAAAAATTAATTAAGGAGAAAAAGCAACTCTTCCTTACAAAAGAACTCCAAATATTATATATGGACATTGCCTCTCCAGGAGGCAGAGCTTAATGCCCCACTTCACATTCTCATCTTGACTGGCTCCAGCCTATGCCCAGCCTGGTTCCCAGAGCTCCCCATTCTAGCTAGGCATTTACAGCTTGTAATGACCTTGTCATTGTAGGTGTCTTAAGTTAAGACAATCTTAATAACTATTTGCTGCTTGATATAATCAAGTCAAATTCTGCCCCTAATATACATGATTTATATTAAAGCATTTGAGTATTTTATACAGTTATCCAAGGACTCAGAAAATATTTTCTTTTGTGTCTTAAGGTTTGAGTAATAACATATTTATTGAAGTCACATGTGTAGGCATATTGTTCACTATAATCCTGTAAGTATCACTCATTTTCACAAATAAGGAAACTGAGAGTCAGTGAGGTTAAAGGACTTCCTTACACAACTACTAAGTGGTAAAACAAAAATTTGAACTTATTGTGATTCCTATGCCTATATTTTCCCACTGTGCCATGCTGCCTCACCAAAAAAAACCCTCTAAAAGTTCTATAGATACAGTATTCCATATGCAGAGCACTGTGAAAACGGGTAGAGCTAAAATTACGTCGACCAACTTTGTTTCAGATTCTACATGTGTGCTGAGCGTATTGTTTCTTGCCTGATGATTTACTTTCTATACTTGCCTGACAGAGAAGGTAACAGATGTAGTGTGAGAGCAAAAGAGAAACAAAATATGTCCTGATGCCAAAGTCAAAATTAACTCCAACAAGAAGGAAAAGTTGAAAGAGGAAATTTGCTTTTTGATAGAGTTGTTTGGATCACCCGTGCTTCTATAACAATTTACAAATCATAGAATATTTTGGTACTCTACCTTGTTTTTTAAAAATTACTTCTTTAGGGATGCCTGGGTGGCACAGCGGTTAAGCGTCTGCCTTCGGCTCAGGGCGTGATCCCGGCGTCATGGGATCGAGCCCCACATCAGGCTCCTCCGCTATGAGCCTGCTTCTTCCTCTCCCACTCCCCCTGCTTGTGCTCCCTCTCTCGCTGGCTGTCTCTCTGTCAAGTAAATAAATAAAATCTTTAAAAATAAATAAATAAAATAAAATAAAAATGATTTCTTTAATGGAAAGGGTAGCAAATTTTTAAGGAATAGGTAGTTAAATGGTTCTCAGTTATTTGGTTACATGCCTTTCTTTCCCTACCAGGTTCTCTGATCTGCAGAGACCACCGTTCTTATTCATCTTTTTAATCCCCGCTGCCTGACACAAGGTAGGGACCCCCAAAATAATGATTGAGTGGAGGAATAAATGAATAAAGGGACAACAAGCAAATTATTATCAAGTCCAAAATAGTCCAAAGGAGGTCAGGCATTCACAGATGAAGTCTTTTCTCTCCCAACCAGAGAGTTCTTTCCAGTCCTCTATCAATCCTTTTGATAGGACAGATTTTCTTTCCTCAAGGCTACAGTGTGCTTAAAAAGCAGATTCCAATTCAGTTAACACCCACTGAGGACCTGCTAGGTGTCAAGGTAGTCCATGTACAATGGCTTATGTAAAACATCTAATAACCCTGCAGCTATTATTATCCCCATCTTTCAGATGAGGATGCTTAGGCTCAAAGAATTTAAATGCTTTGCCAAGGGTCTCACAGCTGATAAGGGGCACGATTGGAAGCTGAACCTGGTCTCAGTTAAATTTCAGCACTCACTCCACTCCCCTGCTGTTTCCCCACAGTGTACCAACCCAATGCCACATTTTGGTAGAATTTACGGCACACCTTTTTCACAGTTTAACATCCCTGACATAGGAATGCATTTTATAGATGATAGCCTTTAAAATTCCTTGAAATGTGGTAATGGTTTCTCAAAAAATATTGAATTCACCAACTTTATCCCGTATCATTACCTCTGACCAAAGACTGGTATTGGAGACCTCTATTCTGTTTGTAGTGTCAAAAGAAAGCTAAAAGAACCTAACTACAATAATTTAGAGAACTGTAGGAAGACAGCTCTGATCAAACACCTTTTCTGAATTGTTTTTACTTTGTCACTTAACTATCAGAAATTCTTAGCTTAGGGGGCGCCTGGGTGGCACAGCGGTTAAGCGCCTGCCTTCAGCTCAGGGCGTGATCCCGGCGTTATGGGATCGAGCCCCATATCAGGCTCTTCCGCTATGAGCCTGCTTCTTCCTCTCCCACTCCCCCTGCTTGTGTTCCCTCTCTCGCTGGCTGTCTCTATCTCTGTCGAATAAATAAATAAAATCTTTAAAAAAAAAAAAAAAGAAATTCTTAGCTTAGTTAATAACAGTTTAATTCTCTAATTTCCTTTTAACCTCAACTGAGATCACCTTAGAGGCAATGAGGGTTTTGACTGGGAGTGGAGTGGAGGGCAGTGAGGGAGTTGACATCATTTAAGAGGACAATGGGGTACTGTGGGAAAGAGAAGAAGTTTCCTCAGGGTAATGTTAAACGGTAGGGACAGGTTAAGGAGTGGAGTTTTAAATGAAATAAACATTTTAAGAAGGTAAATAAACATGCTCGAAATAGAGACTACCATGCATTAATAAGAGTATCTGTAAGAAACTATGGCAGGTAAGCAAAGGGAAGCTGTTATTTCACATTTGTGAATAAGTTAACCAAATGCTCAGGGTGAAGTGAAATAAACCCTAATTTATATTTAGACATCAAAACCATTTTTAAATCACTGATTATTACACTGCTCTAAAACAACTGTTGCCTTTTGTGCCTATTACCAACCAAAAACACTCTCAAAATTGAATATCTAGTTCTTGATCTAAAGTATCTAAGAAGCCAGAGATGTCCTGCATTTGACCCAGGGTCATTGGATCCACTTTTTCTGTCTCATCTAGGAAGACTCATTGATCAACTCAACAAAAATTTTGTCCTGACCCAGAAGTTCCAGGTCAATTTCCAGGTCAAGACCAGGGCATTTGTGCAACCAGTTCAATGCCCAGTGAGCACAACAATGGAGTACTATCCTCCCACTGGCCTGAACCGTCTGTATGCCAGTTTATTGGGCAAGCCAAAATGCTTGCCACGGTTCCTTTTCTTTAAGCATGGGTGGCCATGTTTTGTATCTCATGACCCAACCTCATAGTTATTGCTAATTGGACCAGGGGAGGGCATCTAATTCAAGGAAAGCTTATTTGTAGACTACACAGCAGCCTACGTAGTCTGGTTCAAGAGCACTTTCTGATGGTTGCCTAACTTGGACCAACTGAGTTCTATCTCTTTGAAAGATGAATGATTCAGGGATGCAGAGATGTAATGATGCAGAGAAAGACCACTAGCGATTGCAAGTGGGAGAAGGAGACAGACACAGAAGAGAGCATAATGAGAGGGAATAGCTAAGTTACTCTAGTATAGAACAGTAGAGTAGATGTGGGCAACAAGGATCGTGAACAACCTTCCAGTTCTGTTTTCTGAGACAGCTGGCCATAGTTCTTTTTCCTGAGATGTTTTGTTATTCAAATTTATCCTGAGTACTCCTGAGCCCCAGTGCTTTGGTCAGAAAGGTTAAGTTTTAACCAAATGGTTAAGGTAATGTGTAGCATGAATACCCCAGCAGTTTAACACAATGAAAGATTACTTCACTTTTTGTATAATTTGCTCCAGATCTAAAAGACTATTCAGGGCATATGTTCTTCAAATTTCCAGATTTCTAGCTGAGAACTGATCACTGACCGAAATACTTCTCTCTACCTGTGATGTAACTCTTCTGCTCCCAGTAATTGGCCACAGCTTACCACAAGGTCCAGGTAATGACAAGGAAACTGGGAAATGTGATTTTTCCAAGTACTGGGAAGAAGAAAACTGGAAGTATGAGTGAATCAGGTACCTAAATGTGGGACACCTTGCTACCATACCTTTAACCTTTTCTTGGTGCTTTATGTTAATCATTTTAGCCCTTTCTATGCTTCACTGAAACCCATCAGGTAGTGTTACGTTCGTGTCATTTAACGCACCTTTGAGTCACTGTCAGACACACCTAGTCACGCCTCTCTAGTCACTTAGCAAATTTGATGCTTCACGATAAATTTAAAAAAACTTATAACAAGTAGGAACTTGCATTGTCGAGTAGATGCTTTCAGATGCTTTCAGTAGATGCTTTTTTTCCTTCTAAAATAAGAACAGTAGCAGAGAATGATGGATTTTTGCCATGTGCAGGGGAAGGCAGGAGAGTGGGGTGAGAAGATAATGAGAGCTACTGAGATCATCTCAGTAGGACCAAGCTACTGTAATTTATTTCTTTGTAATACTATAATTTACTTCTTTTCTAGGAAGAGTAAGTTCAATCTAAAAAGAAAAAAAAGGGGGATGGGGCTAAAATTTACTGAGTATCTACTATGTGCCATCATTTCATACAGATATTACCTAATTTATTTACCACCAAGCAGTATCTATGAGCTAGAAATTACTATTGTCCAGCTGATAAAATTGAGACATGAAGAGGTTATATGATTTGCCCAAAGTCACACAGCTATGATGACTGAGAATTCAACCCAGGCTTCTACATCCAGATCTGCAAATCCATGCTTCTCACAATGTCATGAAAAACAAGCAGCAACAAACCTCAAATACATTCTGGAAGAGACAATCCAGATTTTCTGGGGCTATTCCTAAAGGAAATAAAGTTCAAGAAGGATTGAATTGATTTTAGAAAAATCCCTAAGGATTTTGAAGATGGTGATCTCATGCATTTATTTAATCATTCATTCATTCAAAAAGATTTCATAAGTGAAGGTAAAAAGACAAAATGGGGGGGCGCCTAGGTGGCTCAGTCTTTAAGCGTCTGCCTTCGGCTCAGGGCATGATCCCGGCCTTCTGGGATAGAGCCCCGCATCAGGCTCCTCTGCTGGGAGCCTGCTTCTTTCACTCCCCCTACTTATGTTCCCTCTCTCACTGCCTGTCTCTCTCTCTGTCAAATAAATAAATAAAATCTTTTAAAAAAAGAAAAAAGACAAAATGGAAAATCCCAGTTCTCAAGTTGCTCACTGTACTTAGGCATAGCGCCACAAGTAAACAGACAATAATGATGATATAGTGAGATAAGAGTTATGATAGACATAAGCAAGTGATGTTGAGGGTCCTAAGTCAGTGTTGCTACTTAGTTCCCTGTGAAATAGACTCTAAGACAGGAGTCTTGCTTTCAGGATTAATCACCTGTAGGGGAAATGAAAGAAACTGAACTGAACAGAAGAAGTTGGACTATAATGCAATCGCAACAAAGTCCTCTGCCTTTTCACAGGAGAATTATAGGGCTAGGATGGCCTGCAGCATTGTCCCAACTGTGGCAATGGGACCAAGCCTCTAAATTCCTTTATCAACTAGTCATTGCATCTGGGCTGCCCATAGGAAGGAAGGCATGACCTTAATTAAGTGGCTCTCTTCAACCAAGGTCAATCTCCAAAATGAAGCTTAGCTGAGATCTATCTGTTACTAACACTCTCAGCAGTTAGGGAATGAATGTTTCAGTCCCGAGGCGGTAGAGGAATCCAAGCAGCACAACATTGGACCCACCATACCCACCTTTGTGGAAAGTTTTCCAGAGAGGATGGCCTGGAGCTGAGTCCTAAAGGACAAGTAAGAGTTATCCAGGCGAATGGTGCATATGAAGATATGGCAGCCTGGGGAGAGGACATTTAGGACAGTTTATCATGCCCTTGGGAACAAGTAACACATGAGGGAAAGCAGCAAGTGCTGAGGTTTAGATGTAGAGGTCAGATTCTGCACAACATGGCACACTATGCCAAGGAATTTGATCTTCTTCCTGAAGGCAATGGGAGGGCATTCAAAGCTTTTATTCAGGGAGTGATATAATCAGATTTGCTTTGTAGAAAGATCATTCTGGCAACAGGTGGAGAATATATCAGATGGGGATGAAACTGAAGGAGAAGCAGACTCATTAGGAAGCTGTGACAGTGATCCCAGAGAGAAGAATAATACTCGAATTGACAAGTAGCAGGAGCAGTGAGGATAGAAAAAAAGAATATTAAGGATATTGCAGAGATATTAAGTGGGCAAAACTGAGAAAACTCAAGGAATCAATTAAATGTTGTGAGGAGGGAAAATTTTAAAATCAAGAGTAACTCAGAGGATGGTTCCATGTATTGTTGATATAAATCCGGAGGGAAACATGGTAAGTTCAGTTTTAAACATTTGTGGAGCATTCATATGGGGGATCTTCATCAACAGATGTTTGCCCTCCTCTGGAGCTCAGGAGAGAAATCTAGGTGGATGACAGAGTCAGAGTCCACATATGGATGGTAATAGAAGTTATGGGAATGGAAAAGCATGTTCTAAAATGTACATAGACACAGAAGAAAAACAGTATTTGAGGTAAAGAGGAGCAAACAAAAAGGTGCTGGGAACATAGAAGGAAAATCAGGAGAGAGGGGTGTCTTGGAATTGAAAAGAGGGGAGAGTGTTAGGAAGTTCCAAGTGCAGGTGAATGCCACTGAAAGATTTAAAAAAGACAATTTTCCAGTGTATTAAGTTGGGGGTCACTGGTGACCTTGGCAAGGAACAGTTCAATGACATGGAAAAGACAAAACAAAGACAATAAAGGAAACATGACCGACCTTTGGGAAGTTATGCTAAAAGAAATGTCAGTCACCAAAGCATGAATACTGTATGATTCCCCTTATATGAAGGACACAGAGTTGTCAAACTCACAGAGACAGAAAGTAGAATGGTGGTTACCAGGGGCTGTAGGCAGGGAGGACGGATAGAGAATTTTTGTTTACAGGTATAGAGGTTCAGTGTGGGAAGTGAAAAATTCTGGAGATGGATGGTGGTGGAGTTGTAGAGCAATGTCAATGTACTTAGTACCACAGAGCTATGCATTTGAAAGTTAAAATGGCAAGTTTTATGTCATGTATATTTTACTAAAAGAAAAAAGAGAGAATAAAAAGATTAAGTGAGAGATGAGAAAATGTAGGGACTGAATATAGTCCTTTCTCAAGAAGCTTGGATGGGAAGAGAAAGAGAGAGAGAGAAGGTAATAGCTAAAGGAGGGTGTAGGGTCCTGGGGGGGATTTTGAGGAGAGAGCCAGTAGAGAGGCTCTCTGGAGATACCAGAGATGCATCAAAGAGAAGCAGTTCTGTGAGCTGAGAAAGACAGAAAGATGGCAACATGGAGGCTGTGAGAGCAACAGTTGAATTCCATTCTGATGAACACTGAGAAAGGTGGAGTAACACAGCAGAATGACTTTTGACCCATGAAGGATGAAAAAAGGTCTTGCTCCGCCCAGATGATGAACTTCAGTTGAGTAAATTTAGTAAACCATTAATGCTCTCTTGAGGCTTAAAAATCAACATCTAGTTCATTTGACTGTTTTAAGCAGCTAATAGTGGCCACACAGTCTTTTACAGATTAAACTGGTCAATCACATAATATAGTATGTCATATGCAATGAGTAGACACAATGGTAATATCGCGATATGTAAGTTTTTATTTTCCCATTACATATTGGGTGATGTTTTATCCAATAAAGGGCAAAAACATATATGAACTTTGGAGCTCACTAAAATGTCAAGAAAGAGTATTGTCTGAAAATTACACTCTTAAGTATTTCCCTTTTTCACTAAATTCGAAAGTATTACGTACTTTATAGTATGTTATTTTAAATACCTACAAGAAAAATATATTCAAGTCATGTGTTTGCTTGAGTCACAAGGAAAAAAAATAGTAAAGCAAAACAGCAAATTATTTTCTCAAGAGTGAAAAACAGGAGCCTTTTTAGAAGCACCACATTTAATTCATATATTTTTAGTCTGTCTAAATGGTCTGTGAAAATTAGTATCATACACATCAGAAATAATGCTTAAACTTGCACTGTACTTATTTCTGTCTAGACATAAAAGTTAATAAATTACAAAGATAGAAATCTTTGATATACTTTTTCGTGAATGTACATATACACACACAAGTGCTTGTGGAAGATCTGGCTGCTGGCCATGATTATGTGAATTCGCACCATTTCTTAGTTATATAAAGACACAGTACCAAGAAATCAAAGACAAACAGAAATGCCTCTCACTCCCAGTCCCCTGATGTGAATTGAGGTTTGGGCTTTCTGCGGCAATTTTTAGATTTAATCTATATGAACAGGTAGATGGTTATAAGAGCTCTCCTGTTGGGTACATGTGTATGAACTTGTCATTAAAAAACACTTTCAGGGGCGCCTGGGTGGCACAGCGGTTAAGCGTCTGCCTTCGGCTCAGGGCGTGATCCCGGCGTTCTGGGATCGAGCCCCACATCAGGCTCCTCCACTATGAGCCTGCTTCTTCCTCTCCCACTCCCCCTACTCGTGTTCCCTCTCTCGCTGGCTATCTCTATCTCTGTCAAATAAATAAATAAAATCTTAAAAAAAAAAAAAAGTAAAAAACACTTTCAGGGTCCCAAAATGAGGTGGTAATAATGACGCTAATATATAACTTTCTGTGCCACTATATGCATTAATCTCAAAAAAAAGTAAAATTTTTATTTGGTAACAAGTATGTCATAACCATCACCAAAGATGTGTAACAGAAGTATGACACAAAAATAAGAATGTCTTAGGAGCCGCCAATATCACACCCATTGTGTGTGCATGGGCATTTGAATATTGAGGGTATGCCACATTAAAAATGAGAGATCATATAGTCCCCTGAGGTCTGGAACATGTGAACCAATTAAAAGTTGTAAAGAGAAAACGGAAAGGAAATTAAAAGATTGGTCTTTTCTGAGAAGCACTGTTGGTGGGAATGCAAGTTGGTACAGCCACTCTGGAAAACAGTGTGGAGGTCCCTTGAAAAGTTAAAAATTGAGCTACCCTATGATTCAGCCATTGCACTACTGGGTATTTACCCCAAAGATATAGACGTAGTGAAGAGAAGGGCCATATGCACCCCAATGTTCATAGCAGCATTGTCCACAATAGCTAAATTGTGGAAGGAGCCGAGATGCCCTTCGACAGATGACTGGATTAAGAAGATGTGGTCCATATATACAACGGAATATTACTCAGCCATCAGAAAGAATGATTACACAACATTTGCAGCAACATGGACGGGACTGGAGGAGATTATGCTAAGTGAAATAAGTCAACCACAGAAAGACAATTATCATATGGTTTCACTCATTTATGGAACATGAGAAATAGGAAGATCGGTAGGAGAAGGAAGGGAAGAATGAAGGGGGGGGGAAGAAGGGGAAAGAACCATGAGAGACTGTGGACTCTGGGAAACAAACTGAGGGCTTCAGAGGAGAGAGGGATGGGGGATTGGGATAGGCCGGTGATGGATATTAAGGAGGGCACATATTGGATGGAGCACTGGGTGTTACACACAAATAATGAATCATGGAACATTACATCAAAAACTAAGGATGTGCTGTGTGGTCACTAACATATCATAATAAAAAATTATTATAAAAAAAAAGAAGCTGTCAAGAAGGTAGAGATAAGATTCCCTTTCAACATTTTCTTTTATTACCCAAGGAATAGGTATGTCCTGTCTTTACACTGCTGCTGCTAGAATGCTTCCTTTCCTCTAAAGGAGAAGAAAACAGGACATTGTGTTTTTTTAATGAATCTACTATCTGAGCCTCATCCAGGTGTGCAAAGTACTTGTCTAGGCCAATCGTTCAGTTGTTGCTTTGACAAGGCCTGTCATACTGATTCAGTATTTAAATGATTTCTTAGAACATAAAATAAGATTAAATGTTTTTAAAAGGAGAAGCATATTCTCTTACATGGTTGAAATGTTGTCCTAATAATAGACGGACTCTTCCCAACTTAGAGACTAATCAGTATATATGTGTTATTTGAAGCCTTAAACTGGAAGAAAGAATTTTCAGGGTATCTCTGTCACAATAAAGCTTTATATGTAGATGTCTCTATGTTGTTATAAACTCAGATCATATTTCATAAAATATATAGGGCCCATCAGAAGACCTATTTACAATCAGTTACTCTTTATTAATTAAATGCTCTAAGTCTTCTATGAGTGTGGGACCCACCTATAAAAACTCTCTGATATTCCTAAGTACCATTTAGAAACAAAGTCAAAGTAAGATTTTCCTAAAAATATTAGATCATTACCTTCTATGGTGTCCAAACACTTTCAAACAGAAATCAAAATGAATGGTTTAGCATGGTTTTTAAGTGGAATATTAAAATTCGAACTGTCTTAGAAACTACCAAAAGTAGTTACAGCTACACATCCTCCATCTACTATGAATTTGCCCAGGAAGAAAATATTTTCCTTTTTCTTATACTTTAAACTACATCCATTTCTTTGATTTTTTTTTAATTAGCAAAAGGGCTTGAACAAAACTAACTTTATGCATAAATTATGTTTTTGTCATTGACATAAAGCACTTCTGAGTGAACAAAACAAATATATATGTCTAAATTAAGTAATTATTTCCCAAAGTTTTCTTGCAACCCAAATAAAATGTTAAAGCTATTCAGTAACAAATGGTATTTTTTGTGTGTCTAAATGTTGTCTATGATCATTAACCAATTGAAAATTTCCCAATAGCTATTTTTAAATTATTAAAATTTTTCATTAAAAATACATCAAATCCCTACCTAAGCAGGACATGGGACTTTAAAGGAGCACGCAAGTCAATAAAAGTGATGTGCAGTAGATGAAAACATTATTTTCTTATATTTCTAGGAATACTCTTCATAAATATTTTTTTCAAATAGTCCCATGAAGAGATTGGAGAATGAAATTTTCTGATTAGTATTTGAGTTATCTGAAGGATACTAGCTAAGCAATAGTTGGCTCCTTTTTTTTAAAGGTGGTAATCAAATGTATTAATGTCAAATTACATTGACTGTAGTGTGTGGCTTTTTGTCTTTTTAGCTCCAAGAGCATATGGGTCATGGTTATCACCATGAAATGATCATCCGTGCAGCACTATAGGGAAAGTATGGGAAATACTGTTCAACATTGGACGTAAGATGTACCATATATATCGCTTTTTAAAGTAAACCCTTGGTTTATTTGGTGCTGAATACCTGACTTTTAAGTTCGGAGATCTTTGAAAAATATCTGGTGTCCTTTTTTTCTCACGGAAGTATAGAATGGGGAGAAACCCAATTATTTTACTTTCCTAATAGCTTGCATTCCGGATAAATTATGATTTCTTATAAGTTGTAGAAACACATTTTAGATACTGTATGATTCAGTATTAACACGTAATCCAAGTTGGTATTAAATTGCTGGGACTATTTTTGTTGGGCCCTGTGACACAAAATGGTGTTAACCTTTATTTAATATATCTGTCTGTACTGTTTCCCGATATAGGACACTTTATTTATCTGGTACTATTAGAAAAGAGGTGTGCCCACATAGGAAAATTTTCCAGATACTTGAAGCTCATCCCTTTGAATGCATGTTTTATCTTAACCATATCTATTTTTAGACTTTTTAAAATATGCAACACTTTCCCCTGTTTTCTTAAACAGAGAGTAATCAACATAATGTCACTGGCTCTTGATTATTGGGGTCTTAATTGCCCATATTTTATTGTACTATTGTTACATTCAACCACTTCATGTATTCAACAAAACCCTCACAGGCTGGTGTAGTGTGTTCAGGGCTCTTTCCTTTTATACAGAATTGTAGACAAAATGCTTTAGAAGTTCCTGTGTTTCTGGGGTTTTGCTAGAATAGTGAGGTGTAGGAGCAAGAAATTTAGCTTTCATGTCAGACAGACCTGGATTCAAACCCCAGGTTGACTATTTACTAACTACGCAATTCGGGGGAAATTTATCTAATGCTTCGCAACCTCAATTTCTTCATCTAAAAAAGGGCTGTTTCGAAGTTACAGAATGGTTACAAAGAATGAATTCAGTAATAACCGTAAAGGGCCTGGGGCTCCCACCCCTCCGCCCCCTGCCTTGTTGTGCAGTAGGCATCAGTTTTGCTCCTACCTGCTCACTCCTCTTACAGTTCCCTGGCCCTCGTAGACCTTGACAGCAGGAGCCTCCCCAACCTGTTCGGCTCTGTATTCACAGTCCCTGATGTCTGCCATTAATGCCCGAAAGAGTGGTCTCTGGTAAAATGCTTGTCTTGGAATCCTGGCCCTCCTTGTTTCTACTGTGTCATCTTGGGCAAATTTAACTACCTCTCTCTACTTCCATTTCCTTGTCTGCAAAATGAGGGGAATCATAATACATACCTCATAGGATTAAATTAGCTATTTATGTAACTATCCCTCACACACAGTAAATGCACAATAAATGTTAGAGTCTATAATAACTGGGGGTTAAAAATTTTATTGCTTCTAATTTTCTGTGACTAGGGGAATGAAATATCAAGTTTATTTAGATGAGTTTAATATTAGAACATTTTCTACTAATAAAGTTTGTGAGCTTTGGTATATAGATTTTTTAATATTTTTTTCCTTTTTTTTTTTTTTTTTTTAAGCAGCTCAGAAATTTTACCTTTGGGTTATTAGGTCCTATTTTGATTGCTGGATAAATGACCTCAAGATAATTGGGATTTTAACCCTATAGGACTATGAGATAACTTATCTTTTTATTTATTTTTTCCTCCAGTGTCATTTGGTTCCATTTTCTCTGTTCCATTCATGAAGATAGATTTGAAGTTTCTTCTAAGCTAACCAGTTTGCCTGTGTTCAGGTATAGAGATGTTTGCCTTTTATTCACATGTGGCCAACCCTATCAATAGCCTAGGTCACAATGGGGCATGTCATCAGTAACAATTCATGGCAGTTATATTTCTAAATCTTCACATCTAATTGATCTCAAAAGGGAATGCTTACATGATGTATTCCATTTCTTTTTGTTAAATATCACCTATTTGTCTTCAACTCCTAGCTCAGTCTAATCCTCCAGTTGAATAATCTGTTGGAATTTGGAATTGGAGAGTGGAAGATGAGGGTAAAGAGCTATGGTTAAGGAACGAATAGCTACAAATTGCTTTGGATAGCAAAATAATCTCATGAGTGTTATTATGTGGTTCTAACTGAATAACGAAATTTAGAAATTGAGTAAACAAAAGTTCAAACTGAACCTGCAATTGTGAAAGGGTTCATTTTTTTTAAATTTCATATCAATCCTACTACTTCATATGTATAGGACAAAGTTTTTACTGAATTCTTGTTTATTCTTCTCAATCAGCAAGATCACTTCTGAGTGGCAGAGCCTTCCTGAATTCTAGCCTTCTGGGAGATAACAGCTACTTTTCATGATTTCCCTAAACATTGTTAAGTCTGGTCAGTAAGAAATTAAAATGTAGATGTCTGTCATAGTAATGATAATCTTCATATGAGCCAAGTTGCTTTCTTTAAAAGTATATAATACTAATGGGCTTTTCCAGTACCATTTCCCCCTCTACATCAAGGAATTTTCCCCCCTACTTCCTAGAGCTGATCTTCGAAATTCTTTTTTTTTTTTTTTTTTTACGATTTTATTTATTTTTTTGACACAGAGAGAGACAGCCAGCGAGAGAGGGAACACAAGCAGGGGGAGTGGGAGAGGAAGAAGCAGGCTCCCAGCGGAAGAGCCTGACGTGGGGGCTCGATCCCAGAACTCCGGGATCACGCCCTGAGCCAAAGGCAGACGCTTAACGACTGAGCCACCCAGGCGCCCGGATCCTTGAAATTCTTAAAGCCAGAGAGAAACTAGTGAGTGCAGGCAAGATGTTCAATAAGCAAAAGGAGACCCGGGCTAGTGACCGATGATTTAGAACATGCTATTTATGAGAGCGTCTTAGGAGAGGGAATTATAGGAGAGTTTTATGGGAATCCTGATTGGGGCTGGGAAGGAGGCTGGAGTCTCTCACCATAGGGACAAAAGTGTTGTGGTCAAACACTAGAATGTCTCTGTGACTCGACTTCAAGAAGTATCTTCAGCCCAATATCTGACCTAGGGAGAAATTTTAAAGGTAAGTCTGAAGCAAAAATCTAGTGGTATATTTTCTGCTGTTGCCTCTCAAGAGAATAGTATTACGATAAGAGTTCGGAAAGTAATTGTTATGGTATATTTGGAAAATATGGCCATTATCCTATGTGTTGCCTCTAGTATCTCTGATGATTCCTTACCCCAGCATTTGCTTAATATGTGGAGAGCCAAATGTCTGACTATAATTTATAGAGGCCTTGGGGAGCAGAAAATCTATCTCAATATGTAAATCACCAGGCATTCAGTTTTATTTATTATATTGATCTGATGTTACTTACTTAATTAGACTCTTTACAAATTGTTCTCTAAGGTTCATACCTAGAATAAGACAATTTTTTAATCCGTATTCTGGACTCACTTGGTCTATTTTTACTATTTTCCCATACTTAAAATGGGAATACTATTTTATGTATTTTCCAGTACATATACCCTTAAGTCCAAGAACTTTCTTTCCTTTTCATTAGTGAGGCAAAGACTGTTCTGTTTCTATTACTTCTCAGCTCCCAGGTAAATTGATTCTTCTCATCACCACACATCTATCAGGTAGTACGTCTCTCACTCCCCCTTCACTGGAACATATTAGAACTATATTCTTTGCATTTATTATGTGCTAAGTCCTCAGTCTTTTCTTTTTCTCCGGTCAGATGTTAAGCTAGTTTTCTTAGACACTTTTATATTTATCTTTCTAGACCTCGTGCCATTTCCATCTCTACGTATGATACTATTTTTCTCACCTGAGCAGGGTTCTTACTTACTAAAAATGTTAGCATATCTAAAACCCAATTTACCTACATCTTCTAAAACAACGAGTTATGGCTACTCCGAAATCTACACATATTTTCAGGCAGGATACCCCCATCTAGCCTAGGTCTCATGGGAATATAGTCCCATTGAGCTTGCTGAAAAGAATAAGTTTATTCTTCTTCTTAGTTGCCCAGTTTCTGGGGGATTAGAAAGAGACGCTAACCCTGTTTCATGTATAGAGTTGATTCTCATTCTTCATGGAGTACGTATTTGTGAATTTGCCTATTAGCTAACATTTATTTGTAAGCCCCAAATCAATGCTTATAGTGCTTTTGTAGGTCTTTCATGAACATGCAAAGAACAGCCAAAAATTTGAGTCACCTGGCACCTGCACACCTAGCTGAGGCTGAACAAGGCAATGTTCTGCCTTCTTGTCTCAGCTCTCATAGTGTAAATACGTGCCCTTTTTGTGGTCCATTTAGCACCACATCGTTCAAATTTTTGTGCTTTTTTTTTTTTGGTGTGTGTGTGATTTCAATGTTTAAAATGGCCCACAAACATAGTGCTGAGGTGCTGTCTAGTGTTTCTAAGTACAGGAAGGCTGTGAGGTTGCCCTCAGAGAAAATATATGTGTTAGATAAGCTTCAGTATGGCATGAGTTATAGTGCTGTTGGCTGTGAGATCAATATTAATGAATCAACAATATATATTAAATAAGTTGTTTTTAACAGAAGTATGCATAAAAGAAGGTTATCTATTGCTCAGTTGACTAAGATGTTGTGACCAGATGCTCACAGGATCCTAACCTTGTATTTCCTCTAAGAGGCATGGTTCGTATTCACTAATTCAGTGTTTGCAGCTACTTCGTAGATCATAACTACTGTGAATAATGAGAGTCAACTGTGGGTGTGTGCATATGTGTATTTCTATGTAGCAAATTACTGCAACTGGCTAATACCTCACTGAACAGCCCGTTATAGTTTATAATACACCCCTGAAAATCCTGTAAGTTAAATCTAGTGAAATTCTGTCTACATTTACCCTTTGATTCAACAATCTTATTTCTAGAAATCTATCCTGAAGTCATAGCTGCAAATAAAAGAACACCCATCACTGTGAATCTTCTAATGGAAGCACACAACACCACCTTTGAAACAGTCTTGACAAAATTTAACTTGAATCTTTTATGCCTCTAGATCTAACTATCAATTTACAGGAAATTCAAGGGACAGAGGAATATGTAAAACATATGTGGATGCAATCAGCAGAATCCAGACTAGACATTCTACTGGACAAATGAACTAAATTCCTTAACAACAACCAGCTCCCTACACACACACACACACACACACACACACACACACACACACACATACCACTTAGACCTTAAAAGAGATTTCAGCACTGGTAGTCTTATGGAAGAATGTTCATATGAGCTTTATTCTCAATAACAATAACCTTCACTAACCAAATGTCCATCAGTAGGAGAAAGGATACACATATTGTAGTAGTGATAGCAATTATAAAAACTAGACTGAATGAATCTCACAAACTAAGAAGCTGGACATAAAATAAAGGCCTAGAACATGCACTAATCTAAGGTTTAAAAAAAATTCAATATAGAAGTTTCCTGTGAAGGGGTAAGAGGCACAAGGGGACCATCTAAGGAGATACAAATTCCTATGTGATGATAGGGGTATGGGTTATATTGGTCTATCCATTTGTCAGAACTGTACAGCTAAGGTTTGTGTGTTTAAATATATGTACATTTTACCTCAAAACACTTGAAAAAAAGGAATGGAATTTGGAGAGTGGGTGGAGGTAGAGATGATACAAGGAGACAGGCTGCTGGTCATGGTTGAAGCTGGGTGGTGTGTGCATATATTATACTGCTTACTTTGCATACGTTTGAAAATTTCCGTAATACGAAACTTTTTTTTAAAGAGATACTTAAGAGATAATAACAACCAATGGCATTTTCGGCTCTCAATTCTTAATAACTGTGGATATTCGAGGATATTAAGGAAATATTCATGGGGTTATTTTTAGGTGTGATAATCATGTTATAGTTTTGTTTTTAAAATTAAGATACCCAGTTTTTAAGAGACACATATGGGTATACAGATAAAATTATATGGCATCTGGGATTTGTTTCTAAATAAACCAGTGGGTGTGGTGGAGGTAGAGACAAAACAAGGTAGACCAGGAGTTGAAAATTCTTCAAGCTGGGTGATGGATACATGGGATTCGTTGGACTATACTCTGTTCTTCTGTATATTTTGAATTTCCTATAATAAAAAGATCTAGAAATAATGCATTAACAACATACTCCCATAAACTGAAAACCTCCAGGCTGCTAAGTCCGGTCAAAAGGATGGAACTGGGTGACTCTGCTAATGTGCAATGCTGATTTGAACAGAGAAGTGACAGGCTGGGGGCAGGAGCCCCGGCTGGTAACACTAGAAGGGGGCGTGTGGTGACTCAGGTTGGGAGGCTGGGAGTTTTATACAGTGACACAGCAGGGTGGGGTTGTGAAGAAACTGATCTCTGAGAGGTAACTGTGGAGGCAGGACAAGCGGGAGACAGATGCTTAGGGCAGGTTGTGCAACTGAATGGGGGAATTATCTGAGAAAATAGTAGAGCAGTACCAGTTCAGGAGACCTCATTGTGAGGAATCAATCCTGAAAAAGGCAGAACTTAACTAGGAAAATTTTATTGGCAAAGTCCAGGATTCCCGTACTCAGGCCTACAAAGAGATGTTAAAACAAAGCAAAACAAAACAAAAACTGATGAGTTTCGAGAGTAACTTACTACTTTACTTATGTAACTCAGAGAACTAGAGAAGACTACCAAGGAGGAATTGGGTTATGGGGCACCAACATAGTTGGGAGGACGAAACAAAGAGAATTAGAGTGAGCACCAAGAACTTGTAGTCCTATAACTCGCCTACATTAAATATGGCTGTTTACCCTAAACTCCCCCCACACCCCAGCCTGGCTCCCCAGTATTCCCTAACCATGCCACGAAAGGGTCTATACTACCACTCCAGAGATGGCAGTGCTTCACAGTCAGTGTATTTCTTTTGCACTTGAACGCTAAGAAAGTAGTATTTTAGAAAGTCAGAAATGTTCTGATCTTTCAACTGATCAGATGAAGCCCACTCACATAAGGGAGTGCAATTCGCTTTACTCAGCCTAGTGATTCAAATGTTAGTATCATCCAAAAACACCCTCAGAGACACACCCAGAATAATGTTTAACCAAATATCTGGCCCAGTCAAGTTGACACATACAATTAACAATCACGAATACTTATCTCGTAGAGTTGTGTCAAAGATTAAATGAGATAACATAAAGCAGGATGCTTGGTACAAGTAAGATCTTAATAATGCAATAAATGTTAACTGTTGTTATCGGTATTACTCTACACACTCTCCCTGGGGGATCTTTTTTTTAAAGATTTATTTATTTATTTATTTATTTGAGAGGGAGAAAGTGGGGGGGGGCGGAGAGGGAAAGAGAGAGAGAAGCAGACTCCCTGCTGAGCACAGAGCCCAAAGCTGGGCTTGATCTCAAGACCCTGAGATCATGACGTGAGCTGAAACCAAGTGTTGGGAGTTCAAACGACTGAGCCACCCAGGCACCCCTGTCCCTGGCTGATCTTGCCCACTCTCGGGTTCAGTGATGGCATGAATCCTCAATATTTATCTCATGCCTGCTGGATATCATCACAAAATGAAATTCATTATTCTCCACAAAGTTGCTTCTCCTCTTGTGTTCACTATATTAATGAGTAACTTCAGTGTATAATGTCCAGTTACACAGCCAGAAACCTCAAAATTATCCTTCTCTCCTCTTTCCCTCACTTCCCACATCCAATCAGCAATTAAGTCCTGTTCATTCTCTCTCTTGAATGTCTTTGGTATCGGTTCTCTTCTTTCCATTCCCCGCAGCTACTTAGTTTGTCCATCATCTCTCATCTGAATTATTACATATTCTTTCAACTGGTCACCCTGCTCAAACACAAATATGATTTATATCACTCCTCTGTTTAAATTCTTTCAACAGTTTCTCATTGCCAAACTCCTTGGCATGGCATGGCATGGCATACAAGGACTTCTGCGATCTGATCCCAGAAAAGTTACCTAACCTCATGATTCAGGGTACACACATCACACCCTATGATCTGGTCTGTATTGCTTGTAGTTCTCCAAGTGGGCCATGCTATTTCATCTTCCATGTTTTTTCTTATAGTGCAAGCTCTACTGAAATGTCCTTGGTCACCTGGAGAGTACCTACTCATTTTTCAGGACTCAGCTCAACCTACCTCCTCTCTGAAGTGTTTTCTGACTATATTCTCATGTAAAATTCATTATTCCCTTGTCTACACATCCACTATTTCCAAAACATACTTCTAGAAAAGTGATTATAAAATATTGTTGTACTTATCTATTCCCTTGCTCATAAGCTTTTTGAGGGTTGGAAACATGACTAATTAATCTTTACATTCATAGCTTGGCACTATGCTCAATGAGTATTCAATGAAAGAATTAATGCATGAAATTTGAGGTATAAGAATACAAGTAATTATTCCATGAGCAGATAAATCTATAGGGATGGAAAAACAATCTAAATCTTCTCTCCATGAGTTTTCCACTTCTCTCATTATTAAGTATTTTTTAAAGTTCCAAAATAACTGTTTGCATACGTGTTGGTTGGCCTAATACTGAGAATATACAGGATGCATTCTTTGGTATATAAGCATACTCCTTTAAAACATTAAAATCTTAACTAGCTTGTCTTTGACATTTTCCAAATATATCTAAAATGTCAGAGACAGCATTTGGGGCCTACAAATCTTTTGAGTGAAAGCCCAGGCCTTCAAATTGTGTGCCATTCACAGGTTTAAAATAGGAACATGTTCCATGTTGACTGTGAGCTATTTGGAGACTTTGAGAACATTAAAAGAGAATAATTTTATTTTAGGGAGGACTATTAGAAGGTAGAAGTTTTAAGAGATAATCTACATAATATATGAATATTAAAATTAATGCCTCCCACCACCCCTCCCAACACACAACATTATTACTCTCAAATCTGAGAGTCTTAGCAAGAGTGCAATATGCAGTCTAGGTCTCCTGATCCCAAAGAGAAGACTGCCTACATTTCTAGTAAAAAACAAAACAAAACAAAACACAACTTTTAACATACATGAACTAATGGGATATAATCATTTGTCAGTATAAAAAATGAGAAATTTGGACCAAATACGAAAATATGTTCATATGTTGCAGATGAAAAAAATCAGTTTGTAACAGTTGTTTTCAAGTCATAAGAAAAGATTGGTGTATCCAATTCCCTCTACAGCATTTACTAGCAAATTAGATTAATTGCGTGATGTTTTGGAGAAAGGTATCAATATTGTGATTTTTTCCTTATATTCATATTCTATTTTTTTTTCTTAAGATTTTATTTATTTATTTGACACAGAGAGAGACAGCCAGCGAGAGAGGGAATACAAGCAGGGGGAGTGGGAGAGGAAGAAGCAGGCTCCCAGCAGAGGAGCCTGATGCGGGGCTCAATCCCAAGACTCTGGGATCACGCCCTGAGCCGAAGGCAAACACTTAACGACTGAGCCACCCAGGCGCCACCTTATATTCATATTCTAAATACCATTTTCATGTATGTTTAGAAGGAGTGTAGAAACACAGTTTTAGTTGATTTTTATATAGTCAGGTGGTAGAGGAAACATTGGAATTTACTGAGCAAATTCCCAAGATCAAGGATTTTTTAGAATTTGAGAGCTCTAACAAAACCTAAGTTATTAATCCCCCAGGATCCACTTTCTTACTGAAATTACTAGATATTGGAATATACTAAATTTGAAAGTGCAAATAAGCAATAAAAGGATAGCCGTTTGGGTCAGAGAAATGTTCGGTATTAAACTAGATACATAAACTGAGTAGATGATGGTAAGTGAGGGTGCCCTCATTTCCTGTGACTGAAGTTTCCTGAATTCTAAGCACTGCAGATTTTGAAGAACTATACGGAAGTGTATGGTGAACATAATTTCAAAAAAGAGAGGCACTGATTTTCATAGATAAATGAATGCCACCTTGATTTTCTACCTGACTTTGGAGTACAACCCCACAATATGTCTAATTTGGGCTCTCTCAGCCTTATTATGGTGGCTGTTTCAAAGTAGTATATACTGACTGAGTCTTTACTCTATTCCAAGGACTTTACATGTATTTCTTCTTTCAAGAAAAATTGATTGAACTAATAGTAAGTGATGGTTATACAAAAGATAAACTATTCCTGCAATTTTAGTGACAAGTACATGAACTCCAGAATTATGTTGAAGTTGCTGCCAATGAGACCAAATTTTGAGCAATGTGTGGGTCTGCCTGATTCTGGGAAATATACTTTATTTCATGAAACTTCTATAAGCATGTAGCTATTCTGATTATGTTCAGCTGTAGATACATAGAATACAAAATAACAATGCCTATAAATAAGAAAGACGTTTATTTCTCTCTCACTTAAAAGAGGTGAAGAGACAGAAAGTCCAGAACCTATGCCAGCTCTACGGTCATTAAGGATGCAGATTTTCTCATATTTTTGTTTCTACATTCAAGCATACTTTTTTTAGGATTTCATTTTATCTCCACTGTTGACTTATTAGCTATACGTTTGTTTTCTTTTTGATGGCTTTTCTAAGATTTAGAATGTACATTTTTAATTTATCACAATTGACCTTCAAATAATAATACATTTCACATATAACATATATTCTAAGGATATAATTCCATTTTCCCCTTCCATCCTTTGAACTATTATTGCCAAGCATTTTACTTCTACATATGTTATGAATCCTATAAAACAGTGTTATGTTTTTTAGTAGTCAATTATCATTTTTTAAAAATTTGTAAATGGGGGGAAAGCCTTTTGTATTTCCAGAACTCTTCATTCTTTAGTATAAATCCAAGCTTCGGTGTGTGTGTGTGTATTTAATGATGAAAAAGTTGCTTTAACATTTCTTGTGGTGCAGTTAATTCTGCTGGCAACATTCTCTCAGCGTTTGTTTTCCTTAGCTTTCATTTTTGAAAGATATTTTCTCTAAATATAGGATTCTATGTGACATATTTTTTTTCTTTCAGCACTTTTTAAAATGTCCTTTTATTGTCTTTTGACTTGCATAGTTTCCGATCAGAAGTTTATTGAATTTTTGTCTTTGTTTCTCTATACATAATGTATCTTTCTTCCCACTGGCTGCTTTTAATATTTTCTTCTTATCACAAGTTTTCAACAATTTAATGATGATGTCTTTTGCGGTGGTTTTGTAAGTGTGTGTGCTTACTCTGCTTAGGGCTCATTGAACTTCCTAAGTCTCTGGGTTTATAATTTTTATCAAATTTTTAGCTATATTACTTCAAATAATTTTTCTGTCACCACTTCTCACCTTTCATCTGGAACTCCAGTTCACAAAAGTTAGAATACTTGGTATTATCCTATGGATCACTGAGGTTGTTTTTCTTTTTTTAGTTTTTGTTGTTGTTTGTTTTAGTTTTTCTCTTCACATGCTTTACTTTGGCTAGACTCTACTGCTATATCTTCAAGTTTACTAATCTCTTTTTGTGAGTGTCTAATCTGCTTGAGTGTTAATCCTACTCAGTGAAATTTTTATGTCCATTGAAATTCCATATTTTTATATCTTTAATTTCTCTCTTTCAGTATATGGAACATATTTATAATGATTTTTAATGTTGTGGACTGCTAATTCTACCATCTTTGTCATTTCTGGCTTTGTTTACATCGACTGGTTTTTCTCCTGGTTATAGATTACATTTTCCTACTTCTTTGTACATTCTAGTTCCCTTGCTAGTTCCCAGGCATTTTCATGATCTTCCTGCCTACTCCTTAAGTGCTGGTGTTCCCCAGGATGCTATTATTGATTCCTCCTTTTCTGCTATACATACTCCCTGTGGGTTATTTCATCCATTCCCATAATTTTGACTACCATCTATATGATGGTATATTCCAATTATAACTTCTGTCCAGATCTCTCTTCAGAGCACTAGAGTCATATATATGACTGCCTACTCCACTTCTCCACAGAGATGTCCAGAATTATCTCAAACTCAACATATCCAAAGTGAATTCATCAAATTCCCCCTCAAAAGCTGTTCAATCTCCTATATTCCCTAACTCAGTGAACGGCATCACTAGCTCATAAAATCTGTGACTCATTCTTCTCCTTCCTTTTAATAGATATTGTGGATCCCCCCTTGTCTGCCTTTGTTCTTCATTTTCTGGGCAATCACCTCAGTTTACATTGGGGTATCCTCACCTCTTCATCACAACTTGGGGGAATCTGACTCCTTTGGGTCTAGGGGCAGGGCATGTCTTTATCCTAAGATAATTAGCTTCATGTCATCCCCTGGCCATGTATAGACACATGAACCAATTCCTGAGGCTTCTGGGAAAAGAGTTTTCTCTCCTTTCTAAAAGAGCTTTCAAAAATTACTCTTTTTTTTCTTCTCAGGTACCTAGATGGTGAAACTTAAAACCACAGGAATTTCTTAAAATCATTGTCATTTGACCAAAGGCTAATACTAAGGAAGGAAAAGCAATGAAACGAGAGAAACAGGACATCTTTGAAATGTTGAATCATTCAGCTCTGTAGCCCACCTTTTCACTGGACTTTCTATCTGGACAGGTAATATTGGTTTATTGGTTAAGCCAGTTAGAGTTGGGTTTTTGCTGCTTGCAACCAAAAGCATCATAATTGATAACTTTCCTTCACATTTCACCCCCAACCACAGGGAATTTCTCACTGGGTTCTATTAATTCTCCTTTTAAATAGTGTCTGATTACCCTCAGTTCTGTCTCCTGCCACTGCCAATGCCTTCATTCAGACTCTCCTCTTTTTTTTAAATGCATTTCTAAAATACATACCTTATCAAAATTTCATCTGCTTACAGTCCTGGCATGAGTTTCCATTGCTTCTAGAAAAGGGTCCACATTCCTTAGCATATTGTATAAGGTTCTTCACGATCTAAGCAGTTTCCCTTACTTTTTCTGTGTCTCCTCTCACCACTCCCTCAACCCTGCTCTACCAACAATGCTGAACTCTTTGCATAATCAAAATACTGTACTGTCTCATGCCTCCAGCACTTTGCTCCTGCTGCCTTCCACCTCCACCCCAATGCTCCCACCCACTTCTCTCTTCCCCCTCCTCCACCGAAATGCACAAACATGCTGACACACAGTCATCTTCAAGTTGAAATGTTCTTGAAAGCATCTCCTGACCTTGCTTGGGTCTGTGGCAGCTGTGTATCAAACCACCTGGTGTGATTTTCTGTTACAGTATTAATCACACTGAGTCCCTTTATTTACCTGTCTCCTTTGAGCACTTTGAAAACAAGGAATGTTTCTTTTACATTCTTATATCTCTACTTCTGAGAACTAATAAAGAGCCTGGGACATAGTATAACTCAATAAATGTTTTTTTGAATGAGTAATTATGTGGTCTACAAACATAAGGATTTCTGATCTTTAGATTCTATTTGAAAACCTTAATTTTTCTTCCACGACATGTGTTACTGATTTATAAACATTAATCTTTTTGTTCCAGGGTATGGGTTTCTAGCTAGGCAGAGAAGGAAAACAAAAGAGCTTGGGACAGGTTGCCTTTAGTCCTTTAGAGATCCAGTAACTGTACCCTGCCTTTCACCACCCTCCTCCACTGCCAGTTCACACCTGGGTGCCCAGTATGGGTGTAGACTTAGCTGACCAGCCCAACAGCATACTCAGACCTTGGTTCAGACTTCTGTTATTAAAGTTTGCCAATATATGTACAGTAAACAATTTCCAACGTCCCATGTGTCGTTTGAATTCAGGTGTATTTCTTAAAAATCATAGACCTTAAAATAAACGAATCTGGATTATTTTACACTGAGCAAGTAAAAAAATAACAATCCTAATCCTGAACTTTTACCTGTGCAGGTCTTAAAGTTTGATGTGACTAATTAAGTGAAAAAATTAACTATGGGATTCCGACAGTGTTCCTAATAGTTTTATCACTTCTTAAGTTACTGGAAGCAACTACCTTTCTACAAGTCTTAGGTAAAAAAACAAACTTGAGCAGAGAGGATTCATTTGAGGGAAGGGAAGGAAATGGGTATTTGTGATTCAGAATTTTGAAAGAAAATTAAGCAACTGGGAAGACCGAAATACCGACAGGAAGTCAGACTTCACTGGGCACTTGTGAGTGGTGAAGCTAGGAGCTGGGGGTGGAGCGAAGTAGGAAGCACTAGCTGAGGGCGGGATCACTAACAGCACCTTGAGACAAGAAGGGCCTTGTTCAGCGCTCAGCAGCAAAGAACACGTTCTCTTCCTCTGTGTGTCGGTGACCATAGTAACAGTGGGGGCCGACCCTCGCGCGCTCGCTCTCTCTCCATCTCTCTCTCTCTCTCTCTCTCTCTCTCTCTCTCTCTCTCTCTCTCCCCACCCCCCCGAGCATGCGCAGTGCAGAGAGAGCTGTGCAGCATCCTCATCGACGATGTTTCCCTTTTTTCTTCAGTCGGAAAACTACAACTCCCAAGAGACCACTCGGCGTCGCGTCACCGCCCTTCGTGGTGGCCCTGCCCGGTCCCCTCCCTCCTGCCCGCCCTCCTGCTAGTCCCCTCCCCTCCCTCCGAGTGTGTGTCAGTGACCCAGAGGCGGTGTGAGGCGGA